>NC_143514.1:55153776-55455443 GCF_031878675.1 Megascapheus bottae | reverse complement strand
ATGTTAGAAATGAAGAGATGTTTGTTGGGCCTATTTTTTTTTTTCAGTTAGTCATGGGACTTGAACTCTGGGCCTGGGCATTGTCCCCGAGCTCTTCAGTTCAAGGCCTAGTGCATTACCACTTGAGGCACAGCACCACTTCCAGTTTTTCTGGTGGTTAATTGAAGATAAGAGTCTTGTGGACTTTCATGCCCAGGCTGGATTTGAACTGAGAGCCTCAGACCTCAGCCTCTTGAGTAGTACTGGCATGAGCCACCTGCCTCCGGCTAAGTGTAGTTAGATTTATGTTGGTGACTGCAGTTGGTATGTGTGTCACTTCCTCTGCCAGAGAATGTGATTTAGGAGAGGCTTGTGCCCTCCTCAGTTCTATATTCTCCGTTGTAGTAGCATTCTTCCTCCACACCCACACTGCCATGCTGCTACTATCTCTTTTCTTTCCTTTTCTTTTCTGGACCAGTCCTGGGCTTGAGCTCAGGGCCTGAGCACTGTCCTTGGACTTTCTCAAGGCTAGAGCTCTACCACTTGAGCCTCAGTACCACTTGTGGCTTTTTTCTATGTATGTGGTACCGAGGAACCCAACCCTGGTCCTTGTGCATGCTAGGCAAGCACTCTACCACTAGGCCAAACTCCTGGCCTCTATCTTTTTTTGATCACTTTCACAGGAAGACTATCCAAGAGGATGGTTTTTTCTTGGAGATGAGTATGTAGCTTAGTGGTAGGGCACTTTAGTTGGCATGTATGAAGCCTTGAGTTTTACCTCTAGTATTGCAATAAAGGAAAAAAAAAAGAAGAAGACTTGAAGCCAAGTACCTGTAATCCTAGCTGCTCAGGAAGCTGAGCTGTGAGGATTGCTGTTCGAAGCCAGCCTGAGAAGCAAAGTCCATGAGACTTTTATTTCCATTTAACCCCAAAGAGCTGGAAGTGCAGATATGGCTCAAGTGGTAGAGCACTATCGTTGAGCACAAAATCTCAGGGACAGGGACAGGGGTTTGGCCTAGTGGTACAGTGCTTGTCTAGCATGCATGAAGACCTGGGTTCAATTCTTTGGTACCACATACGTATGGAAAAAAAGCTGGTAGTGGTGCTGTAGCTCAAGTGGTAGAGCTCTAGCCTTGAGAAAAGTCCAAGGACAGTACCCAGGCCCTGAGTTCAAGCCCCAGGATCAGCAAAAGAGAAAAAAGAAAAAGACTCACTGATTCCTATTTTTTAACCTTTGATTCTTTCATTAAACAACTGCAGAAATGACTGATTACTTATTTATTATCTACCTTTACCACCTAGAATTCCTATTTTTTTCTCTATTGCTGGGAATCAAATCAGGGCCTTATGAGATAGGAATATGGCTTAGTGGAAGAGTACATGCCTAGCATGTCAGTACCACATAAATAGAAAAAGCCAGAAGTGGCACTGTGTTGGTGGTAGAGTGCTATCCTTGAACAAAAGAAGCTCAGGGACAGTGCCCAGGCTCTGAGTTCAAGCCCCAGGACTGGCAAAAAAAAAAAAAAAATAGGGCACACTACTGGGTTATTCCAAACAGTTAAAGAATCCCTAACTGGGGCCAGGAGTTTGGCCTAGTGGTAGAGTGCTTGCCTCTCATGTACAAAGACCTAGGTTCGATTCCTTGGTACCACATACACAGAAAAAACTGGAAATGGTGTTGTGACTCAAGTGGTAGAGCTCTAACCCTGAAAAAACCCAAGGACAGTGCTCAGGTTCTGAGTTCAGGCCCAGGACTGACACCCCCCACCCGGCCCCGCCACCAAAAAAAAAATATATCTCTAGGATACAGAAGTGCTTGAGCCACATTGGTTGAGTATTCAGCTGTCCCATCCCTCCCCGGGACCTGCGCTCACCAGAGCCACATGGACTGTGAACTCAACACCAATGCCTACAGAGGCCACGAGGATCACCACGGGGATGGCGCTCAGCTTGATACCCACGAAGCCCATGATCCCAAACAGCTCCACGGTCATCATCGCCAGGACCAGCACCTGAGGAGGGCAGCGCTCACTCATGGCTCCTGTCAGCAGGGGTGCTGGACTCCATAGGGTAGGGCTGGGGGCCTACACTGGGTCTCTGCAACCTCACTCCCCCCCCCCCCCCACACACACAAGTACTCACTATGAGGCCAGCCATCCATGGGTTGAGCAGCAGCAGGGTGCAGACCAGGAAGGTACACACCAGCAGGATGCAGACAGCCAGCAGGAGGCAGCGTCGCAGCCCCAGATACTGCTCCCAGAAGAGGAAGGGGGAGCCACTGGGATAGGCGTGTACCCCCGCCTGGCCTGCCTCTGCACATGCTGCCCGGGCCCCCTCAATGGCCTCCACAAAGTCTGCAGTCTTCTGGAGGCCATGCAGCAGGAAGGGGAACTGGGCAAACTCCAGGGGCTGGGCTGCTGGGACTGTGAAGGGCAGAAGGAGGGGGACAGTGAGCATGGGAAGAATGGACAGGGCCTGTGGGGGCTGAGGCTCTAGGTGGAGCTCCACCCCTGGGACTCACTGTGAAGATTCTCCCCAGTGGTGTCATATTTGTCGTGCAGCCATTCTGGAGGAGGCGGATAGAAGTTGGCTTGAGAGGCTGCCAGACCCAGGGGGTCACTGCTCACCCACATTGTTAGCCCCACGTAGAAGAACTCTGGTGGAATCAGTCCCTCCTCATTTACCAGCTTTCTTGTGGTCAGCTGCAAAGGCAAAGATGACTGAAGTTCTAGACTATGAGATCTAGAGCCTCCATCACCCTCTGAATGTTCTAATCCTCTCCAAACCTGGCTCAAGTCCAGTGGCTCCTGAGCATTTCCAGTCTGGATAAGCAGCTTGTAGGCCAGTGCCCCATCCTCTGAGCCATTGCGGTAGGAATGATGGGTAATGCGCCCAGAAGCCCAGTCCTGGTCAAAGGCCGCCTGGATTCCTGGGGGAACCACAGTGTAGGCCACAATTGGCCCATGGTTCTGCAAGACATCCCTGTGGCAGCCCGCCTCCCTGCCCACCTCCTGGCCTCTCACCCTGCAGCCAGTTGCGGTAATAGTGCAGCCAGGTACGGGGCGCCTGGGTGGCAGGAGGGGGCAGCACAGCCTTGAGGGAACTGAAGCGCTGGTGCAGATCAAAGAGGGCACGTTGGGAGTGGGCGTAGTCAAAGCCACCCTGCGTCACCAGGGCCACCTCATACAGGGAGAAGTACCTGAGCTGGGCACTCAGGAAGGCATGCTCCTTGGTGCCCCGAGGTACCACATCTGTCAGGGACAGCCCATCCTGCACCAAGGTGGCTCCGTAGAGGCTCAGGCCCAGAAGAGCCCCAAAGAACACCAGCACCATAGCCTGTGAGAAATGGCCACTAAGCTGGAGGCACAGGGCTGGCCTTCAGGTGGTAGGCTAGGCCTGCTGCCCCTCTTGGGGCCCATGGGTACTGTGCTTCTGTACCACTCCATCTATACTTACCTTGGTTTGTGCCTGGAGCAGCAAGGGAGCAAACCGATAGCGGGCAAAATGCGCCAGATTCCAGTGGGCACAGGACAGGGACTTGCAGGCTGCTCTCTGCCTGGTCCCTTCTTCTTGGCCCAGAAGGTCCCGTGTAGACCCTCCAGGGCTGAAAAGCTCAGAGCTCAGTGGGTCAGAAGGTGGGGACACCAGGTGCGCTTGAGGAGGCAGAATGGTGACCACATGCTGACTGCTGGCGTCACAGTGTGTAAAGGCTTGCACCGTGGTCGTCAGGTGGGCAATGCCCACTGGTACTGTCCTCTCACTCAGCTCCTGGGGTAGAATCTGAATCATTCGAGCAGAGCAGGGGCTGGAAGAGGAAGAGGGAGTAGATGACAGGTCTGTGTGGTGAAGGGATGCGTCGTGGCGGGGTGGAGGGAGGAAAGGCATGAGATGCCAGGACAGTACCTAGAGAAGCAGCAGAGCACGTCAAGGCGCTGGCAGTGGCGTCGGCGCAAGTCCAGGCTGAGTACGGCTGGGAAGACAAGCATCACAGCTACAAAGCTACAGCCAACCACTATGGCTGCCTGGGGAGGAGAGGGGAGCACAAAGGCTGGATGAAGTATTCTTCTAGCCCCATGCCCACCCCAGCTCCCCTGTCTGTGCATGAAGCCTCACCTGCAGGGAGAAGGCCCGCAGGGCGGGGATGGGAACCAGGGCAGCCATGAAGAAAGCGACCATGTTGTTGATGGATGTGAGGGCGACACTGGTGCCTGTGCGCTGCAGGCACTCGCCCATGCGCTCCTGCCAGGACACAGCAAGAATAGGCCCCAGGGTCACTGGGAGGATGGTGGTGGGTCTTTAAGGTAGAGTCAAACGGGAAGCTCAGGAACTTGGTAGAGGTGTGACAACAATATCACAGGACAACAATACCACAGCAGCCAACAGTTAATGAGTACTGTGAATAAGTCATGGGCTGTGCTAAGCATTTACCTTTTCTCATGAATCCTCACAGCAACCCTTAAGATACAAGCACTATTATCATTATCTCCATTTATAGATGAGGAGACTGAGGTTAAAGAACAAATGAGCCCAAGTTCACTTAAAACAAGGCGTGTGTGTGTGTGAACCAGTACTGGGGCCTGGACACTGTCCCTTAGCTTTTTCACTCAATGCTGGTATGCTATCACTTGAGCCACAACTCTACTTCTGGTGTTTTGAAGATAAGAGTCTTAACGATTTTCCTTCTGGGTTGACTTTGAACTTCAGTCCTCAGATCTCACCTTCCTGAGTAGCTAGGATTACAGATGTGAGCCAACAGCTCCTCACTCCCAAGATGATCTTAACCACTAGGCTAAAATACCTCATTTGAGCTGTTCTACAGGATGGAGCCTTACCTGGAGAGGGGTACCAGGTAGGGCCTCTGTGAATGCATGTGCCAGCAGGAATATGTCATCTACTCCAATGCCCAGAGCTAAGAAGGGTAGCACCTGAAGAGGTAGAGGGGTGTCAGGCTGGAGGAGCTGTGTAGTCTAGTGACAGTTCCCAAAGTCTGTCCTAAAGTCCAAGTTTACCTGAGTAGTGGCTGCATTAAAGGTGATGCCAAGCAAGGCACAGAGCCCGAGGCCTGAAGCCACTGCCAGGGCTACCAGCAGCACCCCAGCCAGACCCACCGCACCTTGGGACTGAGCACAGTCCCACCGTAGCATTGTCACACAGGCATAGGCCAGCTGTGGACAGAGAAAGGGCACAGTGTTGGACTGGGGCTTTCAGGGTGGAGGTGGGACAAGATGCCAGGTGTGGGACCCACCATGAGTAGATAGCCTCCTGCCACGCGGGCAGCACTGACTTCAGAGAACGTGTGGAGGATGTCATCCAGGGTGGTAGAGGAGAAGGCGTGGATCTGTTGGGAAGCATTCTCAGGAAGGGCTTCCTGTGCCAGCTGGAGAGACAGGGTGGCTCTGAGGAGACAGGCGGGGGAGTGGCCTTGGGCGCCCTTCCTTGTCCACGTCCACATGGACTGACCTGTACAAAGCGCCGCTGCCAGGCCTGCAGCACAGTGCTGGCCTGTTCCTCGCTCCAGCCGATGTCATGCGTCTGATAGTCACCACGGAAGTGCTCGTACAGCTGACGGGGACTCATCAGCAGGAAGGTGCTCTGGAGGGCCTCTGCCCTGGGGAGGTGTGGGGAGGGGAGATGTAGGGTACCAAAGAGTCAGAGCTGGTCCACGCCCCCATTTCAGGGCCCTTTGGCATTAGGGTGTGGATTCCCACCTGTGGGGTCCCTTTGCCAACTCTCAGGGAAGTCCTACCTTAACAGTCGTCCTTGGGGGTCTCTGGCTATGCCTCCCAACAACAACTCCTCCTGCCAGTGCATGAATTTGTGCGAGAAGCCATGGCAGCCACCACTTAGCTCCTGAGCCACAGTGGGAGCCTGGGGACAGACAGGAGATGAGTTTCATACTCAAGCCTCTGGCTGTGGGAGCAGGTGTCTGTGGGCTTGTGTCTCCACAAACCAGGCCTGCCACAGTGGTCAGTAGGCCTTAAGTCTAGATGACTGTTCTCTTGAGCCTCTGACCTACTCTGTATATAGAGTGAGCAGGGAGTGTGCTGCAGACAGAAAGCTACAGACAGCACTGCCTGGGAGGAGCTAGCATAACTATGGTGGAGACGGGAAAATGTACCTCACACAGGGCCATGGAGATATGTGGGATGCTAGGTGTGATATTAATGTATTCATGGTTACCTCTGTGTGTGAGCATGGGTGCCTGTGCCAGGCTTGGGGGGCTTCGGAGCCTGGGTGCTGTCCCTGAGCCTCTTTGTTCTTAAAGATAGCATTCTACCACTTGAGCCACAGCACCACTTCTGACCTTTTCTTAGTATACTGGAGATAGGGTCTTAGAGACTTTCCTGCCCACGCTAGCTTTGAATTGTGATCCACAGATTTCAGCTGCCTGAGTAGCTAGAGTTACAGGTGTGAGCCACCATTGCTGGACTCACAGTTAGCTGTTTCGTTTTCCTGAATCGTCTATGATGATAAAGTCTAGCTTTAGGCTTGGAAAAGGAAAAAGATATCCATGTGCCACTTGAGGGTGCCTGGGGGAAATGATGGGCAGAGCATTGAATGCTCTCTAAGAATACAGGAATACCTAAGGAGGGGGAAAGAGAAAAAAAGCAGTCTTTCTCTAACAGATCTGGTTGGAACTCACCTGTCTGCTGAGATGGTTGGGGGCACTAGATGGGCAATGGGCATCAGTAGGATCCAGACAAGGCCGCCCCACATAGGCCTGGCCCACCTGTGCCTTGTCTAGCAGTTCCCGGAAGCCCTCGAGGGAGGCAAAGGGGCCTAGCTCCTCTAGCAGCTTTTCTGGATCCAGATTGGTCCACTGGATGTCAGGCCGGCCCCTGGGGGGAGGCCCAGAGTTAGGAGGGTCAAAGATTCAATATTTGTCCTTCAAATAGCTGATCTGGAACAAATGCTACAACACCCTCCCCTTGTATATATGGTTCAGCTTCTCAGAGTTGCTATGCCTTATTAGCCCACCAGGTTGCAGCAGTGAGCTATGGATGGCTACTAGGGACTGAGACAGGTCAGGACAAATAAACGTTATACAGAAATACCCAGAAATGCCCCACTGAGTTTGTACCAAGCTGTTTGCCTCACTATTACTCTACTCTTGGTTCTAATATATAACCAGATAGGCACCTGCATCTAATAGGTTTTCTTTTTGGTTTAAGCAATAGTTTAGCTGATACCTAGCCAATTTCTCTCAGGCAGGTCTCTCTGTGGGGATCTTTTGTTCCTCTGCTGAGATCTAGCTATTGTGTTTTGTCTAAACAAGGTCTTCCTTTCCTCCAGGGGTAATGTGACAACCTCCAGGTAGATGTGACAACCTTAGGCAGCTCAGACTTTCACTTTAGCCTGACAGGGAAGACTTAACATAATATTGCTTTGTCTTCCACTTTGTTCTGCACTCCCACCATCCTCTCTGTAGGGGAAGTCCCTGGCAGGAGATGAAGGGGGACCCAAGAGCAGCAGCTATGGCAGCACTCACGGTAAATAGGCAGAGCCTCCTTGGAGTTTGGCTCCCTCCCAGAAGCAGTCAAGTGGGGTGAGGATCACACACGGAAACAACTTCTCAATCATCTGCCAAGGACACAGGACACCCCAGGCACATCAGTCCCTGGGTTACTTTCCCCAGGGACTCAGTAGGATGCTGCTCCTCTCCCAGTAGGCCCCACCTCCTGAGGAGTCTATGGGGGTGATGCCCTGCCCCTCATTCTATCCCCAGACAGCTGAGGATACTCACCCGCTCAATCATTCCATTTTCAATAAGGGGAACTCCAGATTTGTAGCAGATTTTGTTCAGATCCCAGGACCTGAAATAGGTACAGATGTTCTGAACAGAAGTGGAGATTTCCACTCCAGAACTCCCACAGCAGGCTTCACCCTCAGCCACTCAGGGGCTCAGTCAGACTCACTTTCCATAGAGTGATACTTGCACTTTACTGGCAGTGAGGGCTGCCTGGAGGTGGAGGCCAAGTGCTTCAGGCGTAAGGACGTTCTCTCCCTCCTGGCGTGCAGTCTGAATCAGCATCTGAGAGGTATATGCAGCCTCTTCCCCCAGCTTCTCCTTGGTGTAATGAAGCTCCTGGCTTACCCGGCTGCCCACTGCCAGAGGAAAAAGAGAAAGCTGGGAAAAAGGGCCCATGGAGGAATTAAACTTCTGGCAGTTAGTGGGATCCTAGCCTTTAGGAATCTCAGGACAAGAAGCGCAGAGGCTCTGCCTGCTCCCTTCCAGCCTTGCCATGGTCCAAGTGCACTCCTAAGCTCTTGCCCCTCATCTCAGAATCTGGAGCTCTGCCAAGGAAGTGGAAAAGCATCAACTGCTTGGTTTTTGTGCATCTTTAAGCACGAACCAGGTTGATTGGATTTCTTCTTTTCAGTCCCAGTCCCAGGACTTGAACTCAGGGCCTGAACACTGTCCTTAGGCTTTTCCTCAAGGTTAGTGCTCTACCACTAGAGCCACAGCACCACTTCCAGCTTTTTGTATGTATGTGGTACTGAGGAATTGAACCCAGGTCTTCGTGCATGCTAGGCAAGCACTTTTCCCAGCATGAATTCTGGGCCTGGGTATTGTCCCTGAGCTCTTTAACTTAAGGTTACCACCCTACCCCTGGAGACATAGCACCACTTCTCACTTTCACTGTCTTTAGTGCCCTGGCTGGCTTTGAACCTTGATCCTCAGATCTCAGTCTCCCAAGTAGCTAGGATTATGGGTGTGAGCCACTGTGCCCCACCATATCTGTGAGACTCTTTTTTTAAAATTTTTTTTATTGTAATTAGTAAAAGGGTTACATGATATTTGCCAGATAGAAGGTACATTAATTCACATACATTGATACCCTTTCACATGTCTTGGTACCCATTTCCCCCCCCCCGACACCCCCCATCTGTGAGACTCTTATCTCCAATAAACTATTCAGAAAAAGTCAGAAGTGACACTGTGGCTCAAGTGGTAGAATGCTAGCCTTGAGCACAAAGAGGCTCAGGGACAGTGTACAGGACAGTGTTCAAGCACTAGGATTGGCAAAACCAAAACCAAATCAATACGTTTGTTAGAAAAAGCCAGAAGTGGTGTTGTGGCTCAAGTGGTAGCACACTAATCTTGAGGAAAGCACAAGGACAGTGCTCAGGCCCTGAGTTTAAGCCCCAGAATTTTTTTTTTCCTTTATAAAAGGGAAAATATAGGGCCAGGAGTTTGGCCTAGTGGTAGAGTGCTCGCCTAAGCATGCACAAAGACTTGGGTTTAATTCTTTGGTACCACATACATGGAAAAAGCTGAAAGTGGCACTGTGGCTCAAGTGGCAGGGTGCTAGCCTTGAGCAAAAAGTGTCCAAGGACAGGGCCAAGAGTTTGGCCTACTGGTAGAGTGCTTGCCTAGCATGCACGAAGACCTGGGTTCAATTCCTCGGTACCAAATCCATAGAAAAAAGCCAGAACTGGTTCTGAGGCTCAGGTGGTAGAGCTCTAGCCTTGAGAAAGTCCAAGGACAGTGCTCTGGCCCTGAGCCCAAGACCAGGACTGGCCAAAAAAAACAAAGCAAAAAACAAAGAACAACCCACAAAAAAGTGTCCAAGGACAGTGCCCAGGCCCTGAGTTCAAGCCCCAAGACTAGCCAAAAAAAGGGAGGGAGAGGAGAAATGTATGTTTGTCTAACAAGAACAAGTTCAAACCTCAGTACAGAGAAAGAAAGAGGGGGGGGGAGGGAGAATGAGAATGAAAAGACAGATCTCTTCCCTCTTCTCTTAGCTAACAGACTGATTTGATTTCACTGGCGAGTCCTTCAAAGACCAGATGATGAAGGATAGTCAGGCTCCTTCCTAGCATTAGGGGTTGAAATGTGATGGGACTAAGAAGCCAATTACATAATTCCATTGCACTTGCCAAGTGAAGGATTTACATCGAGGATATGCTTGTCAGAGGCTAAATGGGAATTCAGTGAGAAAGCTTTTGCTTTCTTTCTTTCTTTACTATGCCAGTGGGCCTTTTCACTTATAGCTAGTGCTCTACCACTTGAACTATGCCTCCAGTTACAGCTTTTTGCTGGTTAAGTGGAGAGAAGAATCTCTAGGATTTGTCTGCCTAAGCTTGTGATTCTCAGCAGTTCTCATATCTCAGCCTCCTGAGTAGCAAGGATTATAGATGTGAACCATGAGCCATGGATGCATTATTTATTAATTTATGTATTTAGTGCTGTTACTAGGGTTAGAACTCAGGGCCCTGCCCTCTCCATTGGCTCTATTGCTCATGACTGGCACTATACTGCTTGTCCCATACCTCTAGGCAGAATTTTTATTGGCTAATTGGAGATGGAATCTTTTGGACTCTCCTACTAACCCCCACCCCCAACATAACTTCAAAGTGCTATTCTTACAATTTTGGTTAGTTAGGATTACAGGATTGAGTCAGTTGCATCTAGCTCTTTCCTCACTTTTAAAAGGGGTACAAGTGGTGGGAATGTGGCTTAGTGGTAAAGAGCTTGCCTCGCATGCAAAAACCCCTGGGTTTGATTCCTTAGTACTAACTACATAAACAGAAAAGGCTAGAAGTAGATGTGAGCGGTGGCTCACATCTGTAATCCTAGCTACTAAGGAGGCTGAGATCTGAGGATCACAGCTCAAAACCAGCCCAGGCATCGAAGTCTGAGAAACTCTTATCTCCAATTAACCAGAAAACCAGAAGTAGTGCTGAGGCACAAGTGGTAGCCTTGAGCTGAAGAGTTCAGGGACAGCGCCTAGGCCCCTAGTTCCAGCCCCAGGCCCAACAACAACAACCAAAAAAAAAAAAAAAAAGAAAGAAAGAAAAAAGAAAAATCCAGAAGTGGTGTTGTGGCTTAAGTGATAGAGTGCGAGTGCTAGGCTTGAGCAAAGAAGCTCTGGAACAGAGCCCAAGCCCTAAGTTCAGTGCCCATGACTAGCACCAAAGAAAAACAAAAACAAACGGGAGAGGGGTGCAAGAAAGAGATGACTTATTTTTTCTCCCATTGCATTAGTTTCCTTGGGGTAAGTCTCAGAACACGAGTCCTAACACGCTAAAGATGAAAGAGGGGAAAGAGAACCTGGTTCTTGCTGATGTTCTCAGGCTGCTGGAACTTCCACCCCAGAATTTCTCTACTGTTACATTTCCTGTTACAAATACTATACACCTGTCTCTTTTTTCCCTCCCTCCCTTCCTTCCTTCTTTCTTTTCTTTCTCCCTCCTCCCCCCTCCTGTTACATTTCCTGTTACAAATACTATACACCTGTCTCTTTTTTCCCTCCCTCCCTTCCTTCTTTCTTTTCTTTCTCCCTCCTTCTCTTTCTGGCCCCGCTCGCTCCGGGCCCGCTCGCTCCGGCCACTTCCGGCTTGGTTGTGTCTCGTCTCGGCCACTTCCGGCTTGGTTGTGTATGTGGGATACCGAGGAATCGAACCCGGGTCCTTGTGCATGCTAGGCAAGCACTTTAACCGCTAGGCCAAACTCCCGGGCCCCTGTCCCTAAGCTTTTTTGCTCAAGGCTAGTACCCTACTATTTTGAGTCACTGAACCACTTCTGGTTTTCTGGTGGTTAATTGGAGATAAGAATCTTATGGGCTTTTGTGCCCAAGCTGGCTTTGAACTGCAATCCTCAGATCTCATCCTCCAGGGTAGCTACCCAGGCATGAGCTACCAGAGCCTGGTTTCCGCAACTTCTCAACAAAATGGCTGTATATTCCTTATTTTTAGGAATAACTCCTATTCTAGATTGTCTCCTTCAAAGATCCAGTCAATACTCATTAGATACATGAGATTTTTCATCAGGGACAGGGGTTCAGAGGAGTTGATCAGGAAAAGCAAACAAGTCATATTCTAAGTCTTATCATGGCAAAGCTGGGGAGGATCTTAAACTCTGGCTCAGAACTTTGATAGCCAATATCCTGCTTCTTCCTCTACTTTCTTTTCTTTCTTCTTTTTCTTCAGTTTTGGGGATTGAACTTAGGGCTTGGGCACTGTCCCAGAGCCTCTTTGTGCTCAAGGCTAATGCTCTACCACTTTGAGCCACAGTGCCACTTCTGATTTTTAAGTGGTTAACTGGAGGTAAGAATCTCAGGGACTTTTCTACCTGGGTTGGCTTTGAACTGTAATCCTTAAATTTCAGCCTCTTGAGTAGCTAGGATTACAAGGATGAGCCAGCACTCAGCTCTTTCTTTCCCTCCCTCCCTCCTTTCCTTCCTTCCTTCCGTCTCTGCAAGTCCTAGGGTTTTGAACTCAGGGCATAGGTACTGTCCTTCGGCTTTCTCAAGCTAGTGCTCTACCACTTGAGCCACAGCACCACTTCCAGCTTTTTCTGTGTATGTGGTATTGAGGAATCGAACCCAGGGCTTCATGCAAGCCAGGCAAGGACTCTACTATTAGGCCACACTCCCGGTCCTCTATTTTTTGATATTGTATTCAACTTGGCCAGGTTCTTATTGCTTAGGAAATTGAATAAAGCTCAAATACAGAAAAGGCTCCATTGCTTGTAGCTCAGTGTACCAATACGTGCCTGTAATCTTAGTACTCAAGAGGATCATGAGTTCAAGACCAACCTAGGATGCATATCAAAACCCTTCTCAAACAAACAAACAAATTAACCACCGCTTTAAGTCACACTCAACTGATGCAGGACAGCATAATATTCTGAACTTAAGTTAAACAAAATAAAACAAAAGCCTAGGGATCCTATACACTCCTCTAAGTAGCAAAAAGTTGGTAATGGTAAGTTCTTTCTGTGCTGGAGGCCTGGGTCAGGAACAAGGAAACAGAGATTCAAGCAGTGTTTGGCTGGGGAAGATCTGGGGAGCTGAGAAGAGGAAGAGAAGGAAGGAATGAACACAACTACTTCAGTTGTGGTAGGAAATTTACAAGTCATTTGGGACCACCCAGGCAGCAGTGGTATGGGTGTGGGTATGTATATGTGCATGTATACACACGTGTGTTGATGCTGGGGCAGGCAGGCAGAGAGAAACATCTGCTCTGGACCCTAGGGCTGGCCTAGGGCATGAATGTTTTTAAGAGTCTGAAGAAGGCTGGGGGTAGGGTGGGAGGGGGGTGTGGATGCCTAACAGGCAGGCAGGCAGGCAGGCAGGCAAGCTCCAAGAAACATCTGCTCTAGATCCGGGAACTTGCCAGCATTTGAAATAACTCAAGGGTATGAGACTCCAACAACCTGGGTCTTGCCTTTGAGTATGGGCCAACACTGAGGAAAGTGGGGGTAGGGAGGAGGAACCCACAAAAGGAAATTTCTTAGGAAGAATAAAACAGAGTTTTGATCCTGTTAGTAGCTACCATGTGAAGCCGAGCCTCAGGAAAGAGGTTATGATGAAATTATTATGAAGAAAAATTTACCTAGTGCTTCCCGTTAGGAAGTGAGGATTTGTTCTGACCTTGGCAGTCTGTGGCAGGGCGGGGGAGAGAGGTGGAGAGCAGGAGGAGAGGGGAGGTGGTCTGGAGCTTTTCTACTTGATGGCTGCACGAGACCTGGGAACATGATTCTGGCTCAGATGATTTATTCAATTTTCTCAGCCTCTCAGTCCTAAATTTTCTATTTCTTCTCTCCTTCCTTGTTTTCTTTCATTCTTTCCCTCCCTTCCTATCTTGCTTCTCCTGTGTGGCCAAGGCTGGCTTTGAATTCCTGGGCTCAAATGAACTTCCTGTTTGAGAGCTGGGACTTTGGGTCCTAACTTTTTCTAATTTTCCTAGTCAGAAACGATTTTCCTGCCAGGCGTGGTGGCTCACGCCTGTAATCCTAGCTACTCAGGAGGCTGTGAGGATCCTGGTTCAAAGCCAGCCCAGGGAACTAAAGGCCTGGAGACTTTTTTTTTTTGGTGGGTCATGGAGCTTGAACTCTGGGTGCTGTCCTTGAGCTTTTCAGCTCAAGGCTATCACCCTACACTTGAGCCAAGCCCCACTTCCCATTTTCTAGAAGTTAATCAGACATAAGAGTTTCCAAGAGTCTCCTGGCAAGACTTGGAGACTCTAATTAACCACTAGAGAATCAGAAGTGGTTCTATGGCTCAAGGGGTAGGGCAGTAGCCTTGAGTTGAAGAGCTCAGACATAGCACCCAGGCCCAGAGTCCAAGCCCCACAACAAAAAAAAAAAAAAAAAAAAAAAAAAGAGAAAGAAATGATTTTCCTTAGCTAGATGCAGGTGCCTCATATCTGTAGGCCTAGCTACTCAGGAGGTTGAGATCTAAAGGATTGCAGTTTGAAGTTAGCTGAGACAGGAAAGCTTGTGAGACTCTCATCTCCAATTAATCACACAAAAGCTACAAGTGGAGGTATGGCCCAAGTGGTAAAGCACTAGCCTTCAGCAAAAGAGTTCAGGGTCAGTGCCTAGGCTATGAGTTCAAGACCCAGGCCTGGCACAAAAAAAGTGACTCTAGTCTTCTCTTACACAACATAATCATACTCTGCTCTGTATTATAATGTACTTTCATAGTATATATTTTACTTTCCACGCAACTTTAAAGATGGGTCTTGTTTTAGTTGCCTTTGTAAACCCTACTGGTACTATATAAAAAAAAAATACACACAGGGCTGGGCGCCTGTGGCTCAGGCCTATAATCTTAGCTTAATCAGGAGGCTGAGATCTGAGGACTGGGGTTCAAAGGCAGCCAACAAGGAAAGTCTGTGAGATTCTTATCTCCAATTAAGCACCAAAAGTCCAAAGCAGATCTGTGGCTTAAGCTACCCTTGAGCAAAAGAACTGAAGAACAGTGCCCAGTCCCTGAGTTCAGGCTCCAGGACAGGCATAACACAACAAACACACACACACACACACACACACACACACACACACACACACACACAGGTTTGGAATAAAAGGCAAACAAATGCACAGAATCACAGATAAATATTCAGTATCCCAGTCACGAATGCTGCCATCTCTGTAGGCATACATTTATGGGTATGAGAACCCAAGTCCACGGGTTCTAGTCAGTTGATGCCTCATCCAGGCCCTTGGCCAGGCTTGCTGGGCCTCAGTGACTAGCCCCTTTATTTAGGGCTCAACATACTCAAGCAGCTGTGTTCAGTGTTCACAACTCACCTTCTACCCAGAGTTGTTCTAGGTCAGTCTCAATAACAGCCACACGGAGACCCAGTGCCAGGGCCCCAAAGGCCAACAGTCCCAAGAAGAGCACTTTGCCACAGTGTCTCTGGATTCTGCAGCCCAGAGAGAAGAGCAGGCTCTGGAAGTAAGCACGAAGCCACAGCGGAGCCTTCAGGCTCCCAGCTAGGATCTGGGATGGAAAGAGAAGGGTCAGCCAGTGTCACTACAGCACTGCAAGAAATTCTTCCCTTTTGTCCCTAGGTACACCCTCTGTTAAGCCCTAATCCCTCGACTTCTGGATGCAGGACAGAAAACACCTTCACACACAAACCTAAACTGGGAGACTTAACTCCTTTCCTGCTCTAAGAAAATCACAGACTCATTTTCTGAGAGGAGACACGAATACACACACAGACACACACACACACACAGACACACACACACACACACACGTTGTCAGGTGGTTACGGAGGTGAACCTACAGACACACTCATTCTTACTGTTCAGATGACAAGGAAACATAGGCACAACTTAAAAAAAAAAAAACCATGATAGCCAGTGATACACGACAACACTGCACTGTAGAGGGCCAAGTGACAAAACTGTTCCCAAGTTTTCCAGCTTGTCTACTCACCTGAGGTGCAGTGGATGGAACTGGAAGTGTGTGGCAGCAGCGGGGCAATTCTTCCAAGGGTGGCGGCCGAGCCATGCTGGCGGGGATGGGGGGCGCGGACGCCCCCAAGTTGTGTTATCTGAGAGCTCCCATAGGCTAGCCTGGTCCCACTGTACACGCGCCCCGCGTTGAGATTCACCGGGGCTGCGAGCTGCGTAGTCGTAGGGGAATCTTCGGGGTGTAGAGTCGTAGTGGTGGCTTGCGAGGCCGAAGTGCCGGGCAGTGGCCCCGGGGCGCGGCTATCCTTACCTGGTGGACAGCAGTGACCAAAGCAGGGTTAGAACTGGAGGGCAGAGACACACCTCGCAGCTCCGGGTGGCGACCACAGTGCTCGGGTGGTGGTTGGAGCCCCAGAAAAGGGAGCTGGGGAGACGCCCTCCCATTGGCTGAGCCAGCGGCAAATTACCCAGAGCCGCGCAGCCGGATCCGCTGCTAGGTAACGGCGCCGCAGGGGGCGGGGCTGGAGACCACCCAGGCTGGGCCACCCCAGGCCTCGCCTGCCTACCCCGCCCGCCTCCCGCCCACCCTCGGGGCCCTCCGGGAGGAGATGGAAGGGAGATTCCCGAGCAGCCTCACACTGGCCAAGTGTAAGTCTGGATGCTGAGAAAGAGCGGCTGTCGGTCCCACTGGAGTCATACTTTCTTCCCAGCACAGCCCAAACCCAAAGACTTCACTTTTCTTGACCTCCATTCTTACCCGCTCCAGGCTGTTTCCACAATCTTCTTCCTAAAACGCAAATGTGGATGAGAGCTCTAAAGAATTAGGTCCAATGGAAGCACAGGGCCCCCGTACAATCTAACACTTTCCCATATGTCTCTCACACCCACCTAATATTCCTTCCAGCTCTGAAGAGCCACATGCCATGGCTAAGCACACCATGTCGTTCTTTGCACTTCTGCCTCTGTGCAACTGGCGCTTCTATCTTGGCAGATAATCTTAGAATACTGAACTGAATCAATCACACCTTTGAAGCATTCATTGAATCATACCTCCCTCCTGGCAGGGAACTGCTTCTTTGTGGTCCTTATAACATTCAATATATACATGTACATATGGATATATGTATTTTTTTTTTTGCCAGTCCTGGGCTTGAACTCAGGACCTAAGCACTGTCCTTGGATTTTCTCAAGGATGGAGCTCTACCACTTGAGAGTCAGCACCACTTCCAGCTTTTTTCTATGTATGTGGTACCGAGGAATTGAGCCCAGGTCTTCATGCATGCTAGGCAAGCACTCTACCAGTATGCCAAACTCCTGGCCCCTATATATGTATTATTGCATTAATGATGAAATAACTTATCTAGAGTCCTGCAAGCTGCTTCCCTTACTAGATAGTAAGTGATCGATAATTGTGAACCACTAAGAGTTGCAGAAACTTGAATATAAGACACTGGAAATGGAAGAGAGAGTTATTCCATCTGAGTGTGCTAATTCTGTTGAATTCTTAACTGAAAACCTTGAGTGGAAGATTAGGGTAAATCAGTATTTCAATTTGCAGAGAAAGAGAAAAGGAATCTGCAATAAATTCATGATTCTAACACAACAATTATCTTTGGCCAACTTTGGTCAATCCTTTCTGATTTCTTTTTTTTTTTTTTTTTGCCAGTCCTGGGCTTGAGCTCAGGGCCTGAGCACTGTCCTTGGATTTTCTCAAGGCTAGAGCTCTACCACTTGAGCCTCAGCACCACTTCCAGCTTTTTTTTTTTTTCTATGTATGTGGTACCGAGGAATCGAACCCGGGTCTTTGTGCATGCTAGGCAAGCACTTTAACCACTAGGCCAAACTCCTGGTCCCTCCTTTCTGATTTCTTTATCATTACATCATAAATATTTTGTGTTTACTGCATAGTCTTTGTATCAGTCATTTGCAGAGTGTCCTTAGGACAGATTCCCAGAAGTGGGATTGTTTGGGTCAAAAAATATAAACTTTTTTTTTTTTTTTGCCAGTACTTGGGCTTGAACTCAAGGCCTGGGCACTGTCCCCAAGCCTCTTTGTGCTCAAGGCTATAGCTGTCCACTTGAGCCACAGCTCTACTCCTGGCTTTTCCTGAGTAGTTTATTAGAGATAAGAATCTTGTATTTTCCTGCCCACACTGGCTGCAAACCATGATCCTCAGATCTCAGTCTCTTGAGTAGCTAGGATTACATGCATAAGCCAGTGGCAACCCAGCTAATATAAACATTTTTATGTTCTTACTACACATTGCAGAAACAGATTTTTCAGAACTTGTGTGCAGGGGCTGGGAGTGTGGCCTAGTAGTAGAGTGCTTGCCTAGCATGCATAAAGACCTGGGTTTGATTCCTCAGTACCACATACACAGAAAAAGCCGGAAGTGGCACTATGGCTCAAGTGATAGAGCATTAGCCTTGAGAAAGCTCACGGACAGTGCCCAGGCCCTGAGTTCAAGCCCCAGGACTGGCAACAACAGTGCTATTTTCTTTGAGATTGGGTCTTGCTTTTTGTGTGTGTGTATGGGTAATGGGGCTTGAACTCAGCCTGGCACAGTCCCTGAGCTCTTCAGTTCAAGGCTACCGCCCTACCCTTGAGCCAAGCCCCATTTCCCATTTTCTGGAGGTTAACTGGAGATAAGAGACTCAGGTCCTTTTGTGCCCTGGCTGGCTTTAAACCTTGATCCTCAGATCTCAGCCTTCTGAGTAGCTAGGATTATAGGCATGAACCACTGTGCCTAGCAGGGTCTTGATTTTTTTGCCTAGGTGTACACCTTGTCCACCATGCTCATTTTATTGAGTTGAAGTTTTATAAATTTTTTTCCCCTAAGCTGACCTAGAACCAAGATCCACCCAATTCAAATCTCCTGAGTAGCTAATCACTAACCGAAATCACTGGTGCCTGGCAAGGGTTTGTGTCTTGGGCTTAAACCAAAGACTTACAAAGAAAAAAGCAAATATTACCAAGAATATAATTACCAAGCAATTAGGCAAACATGTCTACCCTTTTGCTGCACTTTGGAGGGGAGCACAGAGACTATGGGGAAAAGGATTGTAAATGGGGATATTAAGGGGATGCTGGGTTCCAGAATTGAGAACTGGATGAGAGAGGTGGGAAGATATCTGAAAGGAGGCATGGTTCAAGATCTGAGTATTTCTAATATAAGCCATGAGATATTAGGCAAGTCACATAATCTGACATCGACATAATGATTAAAAGAGCAGTACATACGGATGCAGAATGGTACCGGAAAATTGGGTGGGTATGTACTCGTGTTGGTGGAAAATGACTAGTCTGACTTTAGAGGCCAATCCATGTGGGAGTCAAAGGGAGCCAGGTCAAGCCTTCTTCTCCCAGCATTCTCTCAGGCTTCTCATTCCCTCTGCTTTTTACCTCTGTTTGCTTCTGGACTAGGCAGATTCAATGACCCTTGAATGCCTTGTGGAGGAGGGAAGGATAATTTTCAACCCCACCTATTAGGTGTGAGTCTGGCATGTGTACCCCTTCCCTCAGGCAACTTCTGGCCAGTAGCATCTATTAAGTATTTAGCGACAGGGTTTGCAACTAGAGATAAGAGAATGGCCCTTTACCTTGAGTATGGAGTCAGAGGTGAGGAACCAAAGCAGTTTCCTCATATTTATGGAAGGACTTTGATAAAATCTTTCTGAGTAGTCCAAAATGGCTTAGGCTAAGGCCCAGGCATTTTGGACTTCAAATACAATGCTTTCCTGCCCAGCCTTTCCCTCTGGGTTAGCTCTATCCAGTAGTTTTCTAGACCTTTTTTTTTTGCCAGTCCTGGGCTTGAGCTCAGGGCCTGAGCAATGTCCTTGGACTTTCTCAAGGCTAGAGCTCTACCGCTTGAGCCTCAGCACCACTTCTGGCTTTTTTCTATGTATGTGGTACCAAGGAATCGAACCCGGGTCTTCATGCATGCTAGGCAAGCACTTTAACCACTAGGCCAAACTCCCAGCCCCTTTTCTAGACCTTTTATTCAGGTCTTCTTTATGTGATTCTTCTCCCTCTCCTCAGACAGACTCAGTGTTTTGTTTTTGCTTCTATTGAGAAAGGGTCTTGCTACATTAGTCAGGTTGTTCTGGGACCATGCCTCTTTCTCAAGTGCTGGCATAAATTCCTGGCTTATAGTAAACTATTTAGGAAGCAGCATATAAAGGTTTGATTTTACGTACCTCTGTAGAGGCATGATGACTATGGATAGTATTACCCCCTGCAATTCTTTGGACATAGAAATAACGTCTCAGTAGTGTAGGCCACTGGATTGCTCTTGGAGCCTAGGCTAAGTTTTCTTCCTTGTACTGGGGATGAGAGTGGGATGGGAATGTAGTGGATTGGGGAGAAGTTCAGCTCTGGCCTTAGGAAATAACTTGCAGAATAGTCTTAGCAGTCAGTCCTCTTCCAAGCATTAGGAGTGCTTGCCAATAAGCAGGAATGAGATTTTGAGGAGAAGGGGTTCCTGGAGTAATAGCTGTCAAATTTCATCTGACCTCGCAAGCTCTAAGACGTAGTTTCTCAGCACTTTCTCAGTCTTCCCTGAATCAGCATTGGAGGCTCACCTTGATCCTCTCTTTTATTTTTTTATTTTTCTTCCATCAAGAATCATTAGAGAGGGAGATTGCCTGTTGGCCAACCAGTGGATATTTAATTACTTACTAGGCTTTAGATAGAACTTCTCTGTAGCTTCTACAATGGAAACAAACATGAGCTCTGCTGGGGGAAAGGCAGGGAGGGAGAAGTTTGGAGAGAGGAAGGCAGTCAGGCAGGCAGACAAAGAGAGAAGCACTTTGAGTATTTAGCCTCCAGTCTTGGAGTTCTGGACAATGGCATACTGTGGGGCCTGCTCCCAGATGAGAAACTTGTCTTTTGTTTGCTTTTGCTTCCTTCTTTTCTTGCTATGGAGACAGTGGAATGGACATGTGGAAAAGGAAGGCAAGGGAGAGATTATCTTCTATCTTACTGTCAAGATCTGAGGGCTCATTTGGGGAAGGACAGGAAGGGGATAGGACAGTTAAGTCAACTCCCTCTTCATCTCACACTGGAAGGCAAGTTCTTGTGCTACCTAGGCCAAGATTCCATTTCTAGCACTACATGAGTCTCACAAATTTATTTTAGTGTCAAAGGAGATCATCTTGGGTACCACTACAGCTGCTTATCCCCATCTCCCTCTGAGTCCTATTAGTTGATTCCAATGACTTCTGCTGAGAGCCACTGAAGCTCCTCTCCTAACCTAGCTAACTTTTTTCAGGAACCCAGCCCTAACCAGTGGGAGGAATTTGGCTACTGAGCTTCCCATAAGGCTGCTGGAGGTAGAGTTCCCCCAGGGTAGAAATGTGCATCCTGTTTCTCAGTGAGAACACTAAGATCAGGTAAGATTACGCAAATGAATTTGGGAGTCTTGAAATTTTTAAACAATGTAGAAACCAGTATTTCAAACCATTCTTTATAATTACTACCACCCACAGTGAGGACATCAAGAGAAACCTTTACTTTGATAATTCTAGGAAGTGAGATCTCACCCCAGGAGCCACTTTTATCTTCTACCAAACACCCGTAGGTTGTAAAAGCAGTGTAGGGAGAGTGTACTTACGTTTGGGAGTAGGGGTGGCAAATAGGTGGATAAAACTCCAGAAGGGTTGTGAATATAAAAATCTTGTTTCTCAATTATCTGAAGCACGAGTATCTATCATTAGGACATAAAGTGGTATGAATCAGGAAGGTTTCTGGCTCTTCCTCATTAGGCTGAAAGGCTTCCCAAGACAAGGGAAGGTAGATATGGTTGGCTTAGATTATTGTCTCAGATAGGGCTCTAGCCTCCCAGAAAACTTGTTGGTCAGGCTTGTTGACTAGCTGGAGGCATTCCTCCTATTTGCTTTAAAGAGCCTCCAAGGGACAATAGTTAAGTTGGAGAAAAGGCTAGAGGCAGGAAAGATGAGAATAGTGAGGCAGCTGCTGAGTATCTGTGGTGTAAGTATTGAAGCAGAAAGTAAGTAAATCTTAGCCTGATGCCAAGAGGTGGCAGCAGCTAGGTCTATGGGTCTAGAAAGCCTGATTAGGATCAGGTACTGAAGTATTTCCAGGTCCTTTAAGTGAGAGGTACTTATGGCTTGGGCTGGGTAGCCAATCAGAAATTAGTTTCCCTAGAGTTTTATCAGTAGTCAGTTACTTCAATAGCCTATTAACTTTCAGTACAAAAGAGCTAGGCCTCTGGTCTGTCCTTTTCCATACATTTGCCCTACATGGTCTTTATCACATGATCCATGAACACACTGTATATATCTGGCACCCAGAGACTTCTCCACAAGTCTCTACCATGCCTTTGGAAGTCTTTATTGGAAAATAAATACAGAGTCAAACAGGTGGGCCAGCCAACAGCTGTAGTTCTGGGGGCCAAATGAAGGAGTCCAACTTGCCAGATTTCAGATCTCCATGAGTTGATCATTCCCCACGATTACTTCATTTATCCGCTTAGCTACAAAAGAAAAAAAGATTTTTAGAGAATTGGCAGTAAAAGAGTTCATTTCAAACACAACTTCTTCTGATTTGTTTTTTTACAAACATTTCTCTTATTGCATGTGTGTGTTCTACTCTTGAGAACATAACCTGACACAGAAGGACATGAACCTTGCTTTGGGGAAGCTTCATACAACGGTATCTGGAGTTGGGTCTTAAGGATTGGATAGAATTTCTCTATGAAGAACATGAGGATGTGAGAAAGGGGAACATGAAATTTGTGGTGTACCCAGAGGCAGAAAATAAGAGGAGGCTGGGTGCTGGTGGCTCATGCCTGTAACCCTAGCTACACAGGAGGCTGAGATCTGAGGATCATGGTTTAAAGTCAGCATGGGCAGAAAAGTCCCTGTGAGAGTCTTTTCTCCAAGTAACCATGCAAAAACCAGAAGTGTGGCTGGGAATGAGGCTTAGTGTTAGAGAGTGCTTGCCTAGCATGCATGAAGCCCTAGTTCAATTCCTCAAAAACCACATAAACAGAAAAAGCTGGAAGTGGCACTGTGCTAGCCTTGATAAAAGAAACTCAAGGACAGTGCTCAGGCACTGAGTTCAAGCCCCAGAACTGACAGAGAGGGAGAAGGACAGGAGGGGAGTGGGGTGGGGAATAGAGAAAACAGAGGCTAATAGAATACATACATGCAAGGGAGAAAGAGAAACCTCACACATAATATTCAAGGACTTCAATGGATGCCTGAAACTACAGATAGTAAAACCTTACAGATATGATAGTTTTTCACCTAGCTATGAGAAAAACCTCAAAACACAGACTATCAGGGACTCTATGATAATAAACTGGAGAAAAATTAGTGTGGTATAAGGTAATAATAAGCTACAAATGACAAACAAAAAAACAAATGACCCACAAAAACAACAACAACAACAAAAAAAGTTGTGAGAAGTTTGTTTTTGTGCCATTTCTGGGGCTTGAACTCAGGGCCTGGGCACTGTCTTTGGACACTTTTTGCTCAAGACTAGCATCCTGCCACTTGAGCCACAGCACCACTTCCAGCTTTTTCAAGTATGTGGTAACAAGGAATAGAACCCAGGGCTTTGTGCATGCTAGTCGAGCACCCTACCACTAGGCTATGATCCTGGCCTTTTTTTTTTTTTTTTTTTAAGTGCTAAAAAGGGTAGTAAGAGCTGGGTGCAGTGGCTCATGCCTGTAATTCTAGCTACTCAGGAGGAAGAAGATTATGGTTTGAAGCCAACTGAAAAGTTGCTAAGATTCTACCTACAAAAATAACCAGCAAAAAGGTGAGTTGGAGGTGTAGCTCACGTGGTTGTGTACTAGTTAAACAAGTAAGGTGAGGTAGTATAAGGATATTAGTTCAAACTCAGTACTGGGGGGGGATAGAGCAGTGAGGTCTGCACTGGATTACCAGAATCACATATTTATTTTATTTTATTTATTTAGCCAGTCCTGGGGCTTGAACTCAGGGCTTAAGCACTGACCTTGGGCTTTTTTTTTTCCCTCAAGACTAGAGCTCTACCACTTGAGCCACTGCACCACTTCTGGCCTTTTCTATGTATGTGGTACAAGGAATCAAACCCTGGTCTTCGTGCATGGCAGGCAAGCACTCTTATCACTAGGCTAAACTCCTGGCCCACATACATATTTATTTATTTATTTAGCCAGTCCTGGGCTTGAGCTCAGGGCCTGAGCACTGTCCTTGGACTTTCTCAAGGCTAGAGCTCTACCACTTGAGCCTCAGCACCACTTCCAGCTTTTTTCTATGTATGTAGTACCGAGGAATCGAACCCAGGCCTTTGTGCATGCTAGGCAAGCACTCTACCACTAGGCCAAACTCCCGGCCCCTTTTATTATTTTTTTTTTGTGGGACAAGGGGCTTAAACTTTGGGGCCTGGGTGCTGTCCCTGAGCTCTTCAGCTCATGGCTACCGCCCTACCCCTTGAGCCACAGTCCCACTATCAGTTTTCTAGTGGTTAACTGGAGATAAGAGTCTCTTGTTCTTTAGTGCTGGAGTAGGCTTTGGAGTAGGCTTTGGAGTAGGCTTTGAAGGCAACCCTCAGATCTCAGCCTCTTGAGTAGCCAGGATAACAGGCGTGAGCCACCATGTCCGACTGAATCACCTTTTTTCGGCCAGTCCTGGGACTCGAACTCAGGACCTGGGAGCTGTCCCTGAGCCTCTTTGTGCTCAAGGGTAATGCTCTACCATTAAGACACAGCACCACTTCCAGCTTTTTTTTGTGTATATGGTACCAAGGAATCCAACCCAGGGCTTTGTGCATGCTAGGCAAGCACTCTACTGCTAGGCTACACTCCCAGCCCAGAATCACCTTTTTGAGGTAAAGGACTGAATATGGGGGCTTGGAGCTAGGAAAATGACTGGAATTTGAATGTTAGGTCTCAGGATGAAAATCCCCCCACCCCTAACTCTGACTGGGGATTTGACATATACTATATATACACTTTGGTGTGAAAGACTTGAATCACCAATTTTATCTAAAAATCACTTCTTAAATTGGCAACTAGGTGAGCACAGGGTAGGAGGATCACTTGAGCCTAGTAAGACTAGATAGATCGACAGACAGACAGACAGAAGTAGACAAAAAGTGACAAAAGGAATGGTACTTGTCTAGGCAAATTGCCTAGCACATAGAAGTTCCATCCCAAGCACCACAAATAAATAAAGAATTGTACCTTGAGGAAAAACAAAAAACTAAAGAAGGCTTCCGTTTGCTGGAGAAAAGGAAAATGATGTGGCTGCCATAGTCAATGGGATTGATTCTTTCAGCAGGATGGTGTCATCCTACTTTCTCAAAGGTTAGGAATTATCTCAATCAGCCTATGCCATAAATATCCTGCTGTGCTTATTTCATGGTTTTTGCTTTTTTTTTTTTTTCAGTCCTGTGCTTGGGCTCAGGGCCTGAGCACTGTCCTTAGGCTTTCTCAAAGCTAGAGCTCTACCACTTGAGCCACAGCACCACTTCTGGCTGTTTATGTGGTAGTGAGGAATTGAACCCGGGTCTTCATGCATGCTAGGCAAGCACTCGGCCAAACTCCCAGCCCATGACTTTTATCTCCAATTAACTACCAAAAAGCTAGACATAGAGCTGTGACTCAAGTGGTAGGGCATCAGTCTTGAGAAAAAATATGCAGGGACAGCATGTAGGCCCTGAGTTTAAGACTCAAGACTGGTACAATTCCCCACTCCAAACAAATACATATACATACATACACATACACATACACATACACATACACACACACACACACACACACACACACACACACTCCACACAAAAACACTCCAGGCTGGGCGTGGTGGCTCACACCTGTAATCCTAGCTACTCAGGAGGCTGAGATCTAAGGATCAAGGTTCAAAGCCAGCCTGGGCACCAAAGACCATGAGACTCTTATCTCCAATTATCACTAGAAAACTGGAAGTGGTACTATGGCTCAAGGGGTAGGGTAGTAGCCTTGAGCTGACAACACACAGGCCCAGGGGTCGGCCCAGGGGTCAGTCGGTAGCCTTGAGCTAAAGAGCTCAGGGACATGGCCCTGGTCCAGAGTTCAAGCCCGAAGACCCACCAAAAAAACAAAAACAAAAAAAATTCAGTCAGAAATAGGAATGCAGCTCAGTAGCAGACTATTTGCCTAGCATAAGGGTATATCCTTGAGTTTGGTTCCTATTCATACAACACACAAATGTAATCAAATTAAGGATAATTAAAATTTGTCCTGTTCACCCAGTTCACCCCTCCCTTTTTTTTGTGTGCTGGTCCTGGGGCTTTTTTTGCTCAAGACTAGTGTTCTACTACTCGAACCACAGCTCTACTTCTGGTTTTTTGGGGTGTAGTTAGCTGGAGGTAGGAGTCTTATGAATTTTCCTGCCAGGGCTGACTTTGAGCCATGAGTCTAAGATCTTAGTCTCCTGAGTATTTGGGATTATAAGTGTAAACCACTGGCACTCAGCTTCACCCAGTTTTTGTATTTTTTTTTTTGCCAGTCCTTGGCTTGAGCTCAGGGCCTAGCACTGTCCTTAGACTTTCTCAAGGCTAGAGCTCTACCACTTGAGCCTCAGCACCGCTTCTAGCTTTTTTTTTTTTCTGTGTATGTGGTACCAAGGAATTGAACCCGGGTCTTCGTACGTACTAGGCAAGCACTCTACCAGTAGGCCAAACTCCTGGCCCATTGTATATTTTTCAAGTACTATATAATCTTTGCATAAGTTGCTGGAGAGCACAGCTTATAGAATCACCTTTAAGCCACTGAGGATGGCTCTTGGTGTTTTTCAGACTAGGAATCTTGGTGACTAGCTCCCTTAAAAACCAGATCAAAAGCCAGGTGTGGTGGCTCACACCAGGTCAGAGGAAATGTTACTGGTCTTCAGGAAGACAGAGCTAGTTCCAGAGTTTCTGCTGCATTACTTGTCCTGTGTCGTCTAAACAACTGCAAATCAGTGCCAATCTGGGCCATTTGACCTATTAATGTTTTGAATTTTTTTGTTAGTATACTGTATCCTTTTAATAGGTTTATTTATAATTCCTAGAAATGGAAACAGTTAAGTCAAGGTTAAATTTTTGACACTAGTGGCATATGCCTGGAATCCCAGCCACTCAGGAGGCTAAGATCTGAGGACCAAGGCTTAAAGCCAGCCCTGGCAGGAAAGTCTGTGAGACTCTTATCTCTAATAAATCACCAAAAAACCAAAAGTGGCTCTGTGGCTCTAAGTGGTAGAGTGTTAGCCTTGAACAAAAGAGCTCAGGGACAGTGCCTAGGGCCAAATTCAAACTCCATGACTGATAAAACAACAACAAAAAGTTTTTTTTGACAGTGATGTTAGCTGCTTTTCAAAGATGGCTTTATATTTGTATTCTTACTTGCAGTGTGTGTATATGCTGGCTTCTCACATCTCGCCCACTGAGCCTTATCTGTGCTAAAGTAGAAAGGTTAAAAATATATATATAAAGTAGATATCATGTGTGATTGTAAATTGGGCTCTTATTTACCTTTGGTGTCAATCCTCTGACCACTTCCAACCAAACAGTCCTTGATGTCTGCTCCCTTCTCAATCACTGCATTGTTACAGATGACACTGCCCTGGATGTTGCTTCTGTAACACAAGAGCCAAGTTAGAGAGTATTAAGAGCTCTAGTCACCATCCCCACCATGTCATGAACTTTTCTGCCTGGACTAGCTTTGAACAGTCATTCTCAGATCTCAGCTTCCAGAGTAGCCAGGATTACACGCATGAACTACTGGCCTCTTAGTGTTTTTGCTCAAGGCTCCCTAAGCTTTAGCTTCAGCAAAGTTCCTTTCCTAAAAGGACTGAAAATCATTTACCTCCTAAAAATCTTCTCCTACTAATCACACCTACATTTTATACCTGAGGCCTACATAGAAGGATAAAATTATTATACATCTTTTTTTTTTTTTTTTTTTTTTTTTGTGGGTCATGGGGCTTGAACTCAGCCTAGGGGCTGTCTCTGAGCTCTTCAACTCAAGGCTACTGCCTTACCCCAGGAGCCAAGCCCCACTTCCCATTTTCTAGAGGTTAATTGGAGATAAGAGTCTCAGGTCCTTTTGTGCCCAGGCTGGCTTTAAACCTTGATCCTCAGATTTAGCCTTCTGAGTAGCTAGGATTACAGGCGAGAGCCACCGTGCCCAGCTTATTAAACTTCTTTCAGTTCTTCTCATTTAAACTTAAGCTGTTCATAAAGCAGGATTTTAGGATGTTGTAAGTGACTTCATGAAAGTAAAAGTGATAGAGCACCAGCAACGAGTGAAAAAAGAGACCTTAGTTCTCACATACAAGTATCTTCAAATGAGAAACTTCTCTATAACTTGAAGAAAAGCTTGCCCTCAAAAACACAGTAGCTTACAGATCTGCTCCATCTATATCTCTGCCTTCAGGGTTGCTCTGGGATACTAAGGGAAAATGACCCTCAGGCCTGGGTGCAGTGTTTCTCTACAATTGTCAACAGCTCACCAAGCCAAGATTCATCAAGCAGGACTCCAAGGCCAGGCAGGCAGCTTCTCCCAGGATCACAATGATGCTCTGAGAGATCATGTCTTTCATTACAGAAGTAATACTAAGGCTTCAAAAGATCTAGGTGCTACTCCTTTCTTTTCTCCATAGCAAGTCCTTTCCTGAGCTGGACTCGCTCCCCAAAGCCTTCTAGGGATACTTAGGAATCTTGCCTCAAGTGAGCACAAAGGGAAACATACCCTTCTTCCACGGTGACTGCATTCATGAGAATACAATTGGTAATAGTCACTCTATCTCTTATGAGACAGGATGAACCAATAACTGAGTGTTTAATGGAAGACTTCTCTCCAACCTGTGTATCTGGTCCAATGAGGCTGTCAACTCCAACCTGCAAAAGGCAAAGAGTAAATCTTGTCCATCTATCTCAACCAACTGTAAAGCACCCCCAAGTCATTTGAACATGAGAATAATATATGTTTTATTTTCTTTTTGTCAGTTTTGGGGCTTGAACTCAGGGCCTGGGTGTTCTTGAGCTCATTTGCTCAAGGCTATCGCGCTACCACTTTGAGCCAGAGCAGATTTCTGGTGATGAACTGGAGATAAGAGTCTCCCTGACTTTCCTGCCTGGGCTGGCTTTAATCTGTGATCTCTATATCTCAGCCTCTGAGTAGCTTAAATTACAGGCGTATGCCACTGGAGACCAGCTATAATTTTTTTTTTTGGCCAGTCCTGGGCTTGAGCTAAAGGCCTGAGCAACGTCCTTGGGTTTTCTCAAGGCTAGAGCTCTACCACCTGAGTCACAGTACACTTACAGCTTTTTTATTTTTTTCTCTATGTATGTGGTATGCCCTAGAAATTTTTTTTATAGAGACTCTTCAACTATTTTCAAGTATCAAGTATTTCTCTGGGATCAATTCAAATCTATACTGAAGCATGAGTTTTCCCTTGAAAAGAGAGGAAAGCAGAGGCTGATGGCTCACATGTATAATCTTAGCTATGCAGGAGGCTGAGATCTGAGTGAAAAAGCTCAAGGACAGTGCTCAGGCCATGAATTTGAGCTCCAAAACTCAAAAAAAAAAAAAAAAGAAAAAAAAAAGAGGGAGAGGGAGTAGGAAAGAGAGAGAGAGGGAGAGGGAGAGGGGGAAGGAAGGAGAAGGAGAGGGAGAGGATGAAGGAAGGAGGGAGAGGGAAAGAGGAGAAGAAGGAGAGGGAGAAGGGGAGGGGGAGGGAGGGAGAAAGAGAGAGAGACCAATATTAAATGGACCCTTCCTTATAGAGTCAGCACTTACCTTATAAATCATCTTTTTTTTCACCACCCCCCCTCAATGGGGTTTGAACTTAGGGCTTTCTGCTTGTAAGTCTAGTACTCTACAACTAAGCCATACTTTTCACTTTTAGCCCTGTTTTCTTTTCTGTTTGGTTTTTTTTTTTTTTTTTTTTTTTTTTTTTTTTTCTTTGCCAGTCTTGGGCTTGAGCTCAGGGCCTGAGCACTGTCCTTGGGATTTCTCAAGGCTAGAGCTCTACCACTTGAGCCTCAGCACCACTTCCAGCGTTTTTCTATGTATGTGATACCAAGGAATTGAACCTGGGTCTTCCTGCATGCTAGGCAAGTACTCTATCACTAGGCCAAACTCCTGGCCCCTAGCCCTATTTCTTATTGGCTATTTTTGGGATCTATTGGTTATCTGGGATCTATTTGGCTACTGGGATCTTTGGCTATTTTAGGATCTTGCTTTTCATCCTATGTGCATGCCTAAGCCCTGATCTACTTACTTTAGGATTGGTATACTTATTGGGACCATGAGTGTATGACACTGCATCTAGCTTCCCATTGTAGAAATGGAGTCTCTCAGACTTTTATGGCATGGAATCATGATCTTCCTGTTCTTTTCATTCTTTTTTTTTTTTCTTTAGTTTGAGACTATCACTGGAACTTGATACCTGTGGCTGCTTTCATTCTCTATCAAGTGAGCCATGCTTCTCTTCCCAGTCCTCCTGTTAGCTTCCTGAGTAGCTAGAATTACAGGTATGAGCCACTGTTTTTTTTTTTTTTTTTTGGTGGGTCAGAGGGCTTGTACCTGGCCTGGGTGCTGTCTCTGAGTTCTTCAGCTCAAGGCTACCACATTACCCTTGAGCCAAACCCCATTTTCTGTTTTCTAGAGGTTAACTGGAGATAAAAGTCTCAGGTCCTTTTGTGCCTGGGCTGGCTTTGAACCTTGATCCTCAGATGTTAGCCTCCTGAGTAGCTAGGATTACAGGCATAAGCCACCGCACCTAGCAACCACTGTTTTTGTTTTTTTTTTTTTCGAGATAGGCTCTCGCTATGTAGTTCAAACTATCCTTGAACCTGAAATCTTCTTTTCTTAGCCTCTTAAGATGGGGATTAAGCTTCAGAGCTTGTTTTCTTTCATTTTTCTGTTTATCTTTTTTGGTGCTGGTGGGACTAGGGTTGAATTCAGGGCTTGTTTTTTTTTTTTTTTTTTTTTGCTATTCAGGTGTGCTATATTTGAGCCATGCACTAGTACAGCAGAAAATATTCTGAGTGAAACTCTGCCACTAGGCTACACTCCCAGCTCCCCAATCTAGATTTTTTTTTTTTGCCAGTCCTGAGGCTTGAACTCAGGGCCTGCAAACTGTCCTTGACCACTTTTTGCTCAAGGCTAGCACTCTGCCTTGAGCTACAGCTCTACTTCCAGCTTTTTCTTTGTATGTGGTATCAAGGAATTGAGCCCAGGGCTTCCTGCATGCTAGGCGAGTACTCTACTATAGGCTATGTTCCCAACCTTTTTTTTTTTTTTTTTTTTTTTTTGCCAGTCTTGGGCTTGAGCTCAGGGCCTGAGCACTGTCCTTGGACTTTCTCAAGGCTAGAGCTCTACCACTTGAGCCTCAGCACCACTTCCAGCTTTTTTCTATGTATATGGTACCGAGGAATCGAACCTGGGTCTTCATGCATGCTAGGCAAGCACTTTAACCACTAGGCCAAACTCCCGGCCCCCCAACCTAATTCTTAAGGATAAGTTTCAGTGCTCCCAGAAAATGTCCCACACCTATCCTGCCCATTCTAGCACTTACCAGATGTTTGCTGACAATCTGGGCTGATGAATGAATCAGTGATTCTTCTGGACAAAGGACAGACAGCAGTTTGGGCACCTTGAGGAAAAAAGTTTGGTCACTAAAGTCCAGAAAAACATCTAAAAAAAGAAATCACTTTAGATAAAATCCTATACCTAATAAAGATATGGAAGTTCTCAGCCACTGTTGCTTGTCTGGCAAGAATGCAGTGTCTAGATGGCCTTATTTTCTCCTGACCATAGTCATGCTATGTTCCTGCTTACCTCTTGGATTATAGTGGCCATGTATAAGGTAAGGCTAGAAAAGATTTTAGACAAATGTTATAATCAGGACTGATCCTGAGAAGGAATCTGTGTTCTTTACCAGTCAAAAGAACATGTAAAAGGGAAGTTCATAGTATTCTTTCTCCTGGATGAGAAAACTGAAAAACAGGCTAATAGTCTAGGAGATTTTGGTTACTGACCTATCAGCATGGGCAGAATATTAGTGAGAACACTGTATGTGATGGCCACACTAGCTAAGGAGGCATTGCTAGCACTGGTTACACTGAACATGTGACCAGTTCCGTTCCAGGCCTGGGATCTTCTTTACTACACTCCAACCTGCACAGTTGCTGGTACTGCAGAGATTATTTTTCTAGCTTTAGGCTATCTATAAATCTGCTTCCTGATCAGGCCAACAGCTTCTAGTACTGGGTAAACATGGGACCAATTCTGATTTCTCATAGTTTTCTGATTTAGGGGATTCCCATGGATATAACCAATTCAGGTTGAGGCAAGCTTAAGATTTGGGATTAAGGTTATAGTCATGTACCTGTATGGGTCCTGAAGTTTCCAGAGTCAGTTTTGTTTTTGTTTTTAAATCTCAAATCTCAATCTACATCCAACCCTATGGTACTTGATATGACAGTTTTCAGAGTTCCACCAGAAACATTGCCAATAGCTAATGTTTTCATAATCTCATTCTTATTATCTCTGAATGTAATTCCAATGTAGCTCCCTCAATTATGTTTTCCTATTTTACCTTAATATTTTACAGCCTTATTCCTCTGAATTTTGTTACTTGTCTTACCATCCTTTCCTCTTAAATGATTCTCCTGGACTCACAATACATTGAAGAATTCTGTTATGCCCCCAATCACTTCACTGTTCCTGTTTCTACCCTCTGTTTTAAGATCTGGCTTATCTTTGAGGGCAGTGGTCCCCTTTCAATGGAAGCCATTCACTGTCTGTAGCTCACACACTGTAGGATTAGAAGGAGGGGCAAGACTCTTTATTGGGCTGTTTCCAGACAATTCTCTCAGACAATCCTTCCTTGAGTCTTTGCCATCTGGCCACTCTATATAGTGTTCTTTCTTTCACTTTTTTTTTTTTTTTGCCAGTCCTGGGGCTTGAACTCAGGCCCTGGGCACTGTCCTTGGACACATTTTGTTCATGGATAGTGCTCTGCCACTTGAGCCACAGCATCACTTCTGGCTTTTTCTGTGTATGTCATACTGAGGAATCAAACCCAGGGCTTCATGTATGCTAGGGAAGAACTCTACCACTAGACTATTCCAGGCCTTCACTTTCTATATTCACTTATTGAACCCAGGGACACATACATGTTAGGCAAGCACTCTGCCACTCTGCCATTAACCACATTCCCAACCATTTTTTTTTTCTCCTCCTCTTCTTCTTCTTCTTCTTCTTCTTCTTCTTCTTCTTCTTCTTCTTCTTCTTCTTCTTCTTCTTCTTCTTCTTCTCCTCCTCCTCCTCCTCTTCCTCCTCCTCCTCCTCCTTCTCTTCCTCCTCCTCCTCCTTCTCCTCCTCTGCCTCCCTCCTTTTCTGCCTCCTCTTTCTCCCTCTTCCTCTTCTTCTCATTCTTTTTTAGAGTACATATCAGCCTCTGGGCCTGGGCATTGTCCCAGAGCTCTTCAGTCTAAGGCTACTGCTCTACCATTTGAGCCACAGCGCCACTTCCCATTTTCTGGTGGTTAATTGGAGATAAGACTCTCAGGAACGTTAGTGCTCTGGCTAGCTTTGAACTGCAATCCTAAGATCTCAGCATCCTGAATAGCTAGGATCACAGGTGTGATCCACAGGCATCTGGCTACTATAGATATTTCTATGCTGAACAGAATATGAGGAAGATGCTAAAACCATAGTCAAGAAGTTAGCCTTCCTGGAAATCTTAGCCTTTCCTTGTAACCATAGAGTTCCTACTTCTAAGACCAGGCCCCTTACTTCCCCTTGCTCTACCTGGGTCTCTCAATGGTCTCTCCTCATGTGATATGTCTTATTCAGCCTTGGAAATAGGAAGGATTCTGAATAAGTTACTATGTATCTAAGGAGACAAAGAATAAGTGTACTTTTGGGGTACAAACTCCATGATTCGTCTTCTAAACCCATCTGTGTGTGTGTGTGTGTGTGTGTGTGTGTGTGTGTGTGTGTGTGTGTGTGTGTGTGTGTGTGTGTGTGTGATGGGGCTTGAATCATGATTCCTCTTCTAAAGCCATCTTGTGTGTGTGTGTGTGTGTGTGTGTGTGTGTGTGTGTGTGTGTGAGATGGGACTTGATATCTGGAATTGGCGTTGTCCCTGAGCTCTTAAGCTCAAGACTACTGCCCTACCTTTGAGCCAAGCCCCACTTCCCATTTTCTAGAAGCTAAACCTATCTTCTTACTTCTTACCTGTTTGTTTGCTTCCATGTAGAGTCCTAATGTACTCACTCGAGAGCAGAGCCCTTCTTTCATGATGTGGACATAGCAGCGCAGCTGTGATCTGGACAAGTCTTCCCACTTGTCTCCTCGACAAGCATTCCAGCAGGCATCATAAGGAGCCAAGGTGAGTGCATTGGGTTCTTTTATAAAACTATAAATATCTTCAGAACACACATCCAAAACAAGTAAGTGAACGAGAGAAGACAGAAAGGATATATACTCAGTCAAGATTTCAAAGAGGATAACACCTAACACTTTCCTCCTGGAACTCAAAACGAGAGAGAGTAAGTTAAAAGAGTGTTTTTTTTGTGTGTTTGAGATACTATGTGATATAAAAATGCTTAATAAGAAGGTTTAAAAGTAATTTTGATAAACAATCAAGGACTACTGGGAAATTAACATAGATGACCTTTATAAATGAAATAATACAAATAAGTACCGGACTTTAGTGACCAGTGGCTTTATCCTAATAGCTGTGCTATGACAGAAATAGCCCATCACTGGGAGTTAAAGAAATTGGGCATTATATTTTCAACTCTCACAACAAAACTTTGTTATCTTTTATATAAAAACAGAGAATAATGAATAATCTGATTCAGGTCACAGAGCTAAAAAGGGCAGATTTCAAATCTTGACCATTTATTTTACATACATACATACGTACATACATACATACATACATACATATATATTTCTCTATTCCTCCCATCTCCTTCACCTCTTCCCTTTCCTCTCCTTTTCCTTCCTTCCTTCCTTCCTTCCTTCCTTCCTTCCTTCCTTCCTTCCTTCCTTCCTTCTTTCCTTTCTTCTTTCCTTCCTTCATTCCTTCCCTACCTACTAGTTCAGGTCAGAGGTGACAGAGCAAACATGACAGACATATCTCTTGGAATGGAGACAGTTTAGTTTGTCTCTGATTGGACTGTTATTGTATGCTTCCTTTATCTTTCTTGACAGAGAGGCTAAGTTAAATCAGCAGTAGGTCTGCTTAGAGCCTGAGATACTTGGTAAGATGAATTTTATTTATTTATTTATTTATTATTTTTAAATTTTTTGCCAGTCCTGGGGATTGAACTCAGGGCTTGGGCACTGTCCTTGGGCTTTCTCAAGGCTAGCACTCAGAAGTGTATGTGGTGCCAAGGAATCAAACCCAGGGCTTTGTGCTAGGCAAGCACTCTACCACTAGGCCACATACCCAAGCCCCAGTAAGCTGAATTTAAAGGTATAATGGATGCCAGAGGTATGACTCAGCATTAGAGCTTCTACCTGAAGACATAACGGTCTAGTGAGGAACATAGCCAAATAGTGCTATGAACAGAGAATTGGGATAGAAGAATGTCCCTAAAGAGAAGAGTGACAAAATTTATCTATCACTTATCTAGATTTGAGGGAGTAGGGTTACCCTTGGTACTGGAGGGGGGCCGGGAGTTTGGCCTAATGGTTAAAGTGCTTGCCTAGCATGCATGAATACCCGGGTTCGATTCCTTGGTACCACATATAGAAAAAAGCCGGAAGTGGTGCTGAGGCTCAAGTGGTAGAGCTCTAGCCTTGAGAAAGTCCAAGGACAGTGCTCATGCCCTGAGCCCAAGCCCAGGACTGGAAAAAAAAAAAAATTGGTACTAGAGGGACCGCGAGGTTAGTCTAGTGATAGAGTGCTTGCCTAGCATACACTAAATCCCAGGTTCAATTCCCTGGTACCACATACACAGACAAAAAGCCACAAGTGGTGCTGTGGCTCAAGTGGTAGAGCTCTAGCCTTGAGAAAGCCCAAGGACAGTACTTAAGCCTTGAGTTCAAGCCCCAGGACTGACAAAAAAAATAAATAAAATTGGTAGTAGAGTTTGAACTAAGGGCTTTGTACCTGCTGGGCAAATACCTCTAGCCCCTCCCCTTTTTACAGTGTCAACGGAAGCACTGACCTAAAGATTTCAGCTCCTTTTTCTTTACATCCTCCTCCTTTTCTTCTTGCCTTTGTTGTGAAGAAACTGAAGAAAACTGTTTTCTTACTAAATATGGAATCAGTTCACTCCGAATAGAAGTGATTGACCTAGGAAGAAACAATGGCCCAATATGAGAGACCTGATTAGATCCTACTGGGATTAAAAAAAAAAAACAACAACTCTGCATATCAAGAAAAGTCAAATTCTTTCATGTCACTTTGGGACTGAAAGAAATAAAATGTAAGATATATTTGGAGTTTGGAACTCTCATTTTAAGTTCTAAGCTGGGAATGAGAGGGGAAAATGTACTGAATCTGAGAATTATTCCCCTCAGGTCAAGACATGAATTTTTTTCATAAACCCCATCTACATAGGTGTATATGTGTACCTATACATGTATATATACATATAGGTATTTTTTTTTTTTTACTTGCTGGAGATTGAATTTATGGTCTCACGCTTGCAAAGTAGGCATCCTACCACTTGAGCTATGATACCAGCCCCTTTTGCCTTGGTTATTTTCAAGGTAAGATCTTGGTTTATGCACAGGCTGGCCTAGGCTCAATCCTCCTACTGTTTTTCCCTTATGTTGCTAGGGAGGATAGGCTTGAACCACTGTGCCCAGCCATTGTTCTTCTCCTATAGCAGGGATAACAGGCACATATTATTACACCAAGCTACTGGTTGAGATGGAATCTTCCAAACTTTTATGCTCAGGTTGGCCTCTAATCAAGGTCCCCTGATATCTGCCTTCCACGTAACTAGGATTTCACTCTTGAGCCACTGTAGCTGGCTAATATATGTTTTTTTGTTTGGTTTTGTAGGTTGTGGGGCTCGAACTGTGGGCCTGGGCACTGTCCCTGAGCTCTTCAGTTCAACGCTAGAGCTCTACCACTTGGAGGCACAGTGCTACTTCCAGTTTTCTGGTGGTTAATTAGAGATAAAGGTCTCGTGAACTTTCCTGCGCAGGCTAACTTTGAACTTTGAACTGATTCTCAGATCTCAACCTCTTGAGTAGCTAGGATTATAGGTATGAGCCACCAGCACCCAGCTATATTATTAGCCTGAGCAGGCCAAGGACAGTGTGTAGGCCCTGAGCTCAAGCCCCAGGACTGACAAAAAAAAAATAAAATTGATACTAGAGTTTGAACTAAGGGCTTTGTACCTGCTGGACAAATACCTCTAGCCCTTCCCCCTTTTATAGTATCAACGGAAGCACTAATTAGGGACCAGAAAACCGGAAGTGGTGCTGTGGCTCAAGGGGTAGGGCAGGGCAGTAGCCTTGAGCTGAAAGCTCAGGAACAATGCCCAGGGTTAGAGCTCAAGTTCCACAAGGGACAAAAAACCAAAAACAAAGAAAAAAAAATAAACCAGATAGAGTGGCATGCCTATAGTACCAGCTACTGGGGAAGCTGAGGCAAGAGAGCCTTAAGTAGAGCCTAGGAGTTCAGGACCAGCACAAAATATATCAAGATCCTATCTGGAAAACATAATATATAGCAAGATCCAATCTTTAAAATAAATAAATAAATAAACAAGAATAATTGTTAACTTGGATTGTATTGGAGTCCTTGGACAATATAAGATAATGAAAATACAAAGATACACATATTCCAGAGGAGGAAAATTGTCCTTTCCGGGCCAGAGTTTGGCTTAGTCGTAGAATGCCTGCCTAGCATGCAGGAAGACTGGGGTTTGATACCTCAGTTCATCATACATAGAAAAAAGCTGGAAGTGCTTATGTGGTCAAGTGGTACAGCTCTAGCCTTCAGAAACCCCAGGCCCTGAGTTCATGCACCAAGACTGGCAAAAAAAAAAAAAAAAAAAAAGAGAAAAAGTGGGGCCGGGAGTTTGGCCTAGTGGTAGAGTGCTTGCGTAGCATGCACGAAAACTGGGGTTTGATTCCTCAGCACCACAAACATAGAAAAAAAAAGGTCAGAAGTGGTGCTGAAGCTCAAGTGGTAGAGCTCTAGCTTTGAGAAAGTCCAAGGACAGTGCTCAGGCACTGAGCTCAAGCCCAGGACTGGCAAAAAAAAAAAAAAAGAAAAAGTGTCCTTTTCATAATAGAAATGATCATCAGAATCTACAGATGAGTATTATAATTCTTGTGATTAATTAAAACATTGGAAAAATATTAAAATTAAGATTCTTAAGAAAAAAATACAAGTAAAGGCTGGGAATGTAGCTTAGTGGTAGTGCTTGCTTAGCATGCATAAAGCCCTGGGTTCAATTCCTTAGAACCATATAAATAGAAAAGGCTGGAAGTGGGGCTGTGGAAGAGCACTAGCCTTGAGCACAGAGAGGCTCATAGACAGAGTCCAGGACCTGAGTTCAAACCCCAGGACGACAAGAAAGAAAGGAAAAAAAAATAAGAGTTATTAGGGCCGGGAATTTGGCCTAGTGGTTAAAGTGCTTGCCTAGCATGCATGAAGACCTGGGTTCGATTCCTCGGTACCACATATATAGAAAAAAAGCCAGAAGTGGTGCTGAGGCTCAAGTGGTAGAGCTCTAGCCTTGAGAAAGTCCAAGGACAGTGCTCAGGCCCTGAGCTTAAGCCCAGGACTGGCAAAAAAAAAAAAAAATTAGGAGTTATCTACCAGAAGATGTACATAGTTTTTTGTCATGGGGCTTGAACTTTGGGTCTGGGTGCTGTCCCTCAGCTCTTCAGCTTAAGGATTCTGCCTACCCCTTGAGCCACAGCCCCACTTCCGGTTTTCTAGTGGTTAAGTGGAGATAAGAGTCTCTTGGTCTTTAGGATCTTTAGTGCCCAGGCTGGCTTTGAACCACGATCCTCAGATCTCAGCCTCCTGGGTAGCTAGGACTACAGGTGTGAGACAATGGTGACTAGAGTCTACCCTTTTGAGCCACAGTGATCCTTCCCTCCTTCCTCTTCCTTTCTTTCTTTTTTCAATGTTATAATTAAGTAATTGTAGGGGGGTTACAATTCCAGAAGTTGTTATAAATACAATGTTTCTTGGTCAATGTCACCCTTTCTTTTGTTCTCCCCCATTTTTCCCCTCATGTCCCTACTGTCAAGCTACTTTGTTCCAAGTTCATTTTTTACATACAGTATGCACATTGAATATAATGACTAAAAGTATCTTACTTTTTTGTAAATTGTTGCCAGTGAAAAGTCAAAGCACATGTTATAATGCCACTTTATCTGTTTTTTCTTTTTTAATTTAATTTTATTTTTTGTCAGTTGTGGGACTTGAACTCTGGGCCTGGGCATTGTCCCTGAGCTCTTCAGCTCAAGGCTATCCCCCCATCCCTTGAGCCATAGCACTACCTCCGGTTTTCTAGTTGGTTTTCTGTTCCTTACTTGGAGATAAGACTCTGGGGCCTGGAAGTCTGGCCTAGTGGTAGAGTGCTTACTTAGCATTCATGAAGACCCAGGTTCAATTCCTCGATACCACATATACACAGAAACAAGTCAGAAGTGGTGCTGTGGCTCAAGTGGTAGAGCTCTGGCATTGAAAAAACCATAGGACAGTGCTCAGGCCCTGAACCTAAGCCCAGGATTGCCAAGAAAAAAAAAAAAGTCTCACAGACTTCAGTGCCTGGGTTGGCTTTGAACCCAGATCCTCAGATCTCAGCCTCCTGAGTAGTAGCTAGGATTACAGGCGGGAGCCACTGTGCCAGGCTTGGTTTATTCTTAATTATAAATAGTATTGTATTGTATTGTTTGTTTATTTTTGCCAGTCCTGGGCTTGGGGTCAGGGCCTGAGCTTTGTCCTTGGATTTTCTTAAGGCTAGAGCTGTACCACTTGAGCCACAGCACCACTTCTGGCATTTTTTCTATGTATGTGGTACTGAGGAATCGAACCCGTGTCTTCGTGCATGCTAGGCAAGCACTCTACCACTAGGCCAAACTTCAGGCCCTGTATTGTTTATTTGTAATGAAGACTGTTGAAGGATATTTTGGTTATTCATTATTAAGTTAAAGAAGTTTTCTTTTATTCCTAGCTTGTATAGAGGAGTACTGAATTTTACTAAATTATTTTTTGAGTGCATCAAGTTTTATTTTCCTCTTTAATGTAGTCATAATGATTAATTATGTATCTCAAAATCTTTTTTTTTTTTTTTTTTGGCCAGTCGTGATGCTTGAACTCAGGGCCTGAGCTCTGTCCTTGGGCTTTTCCCTCAAGGCTAGTGCTCTACCACTTGAGCCACAGTACCATTTCTGGCTGTTCTGTGTATGTGGTACCGAGGAATTGAACCCAGGTCTTCACACATGCTAGGCAAGCACTCTACCACCAGGCCAAACTCCTGGCCCCTCTCAAAATCTTTTAATGATAACATCTATGTTAGATAATGACTTTATACAAGATTTCCATTGCATATTCTCTCATAGTAAGTTTAATTGTGTGTGACTTTCTTCTTTGTATAAATTATCAAACTTTACAATTTTATGCCATTCTTTTTTTTTTCTAGTCCTGAGGCTTGTACTCAGGGCCTGAGCACTGTCCTTGGGCTTTCTCAAAGCTAGAGCTCTACTACTTGAGCCACAGTACCACTTCCAGCTTTTTCTATGTATGTGATACAAAGGAATTGAACCCTGGTCTTTGTGCATGGTAGGCAAGCACTCAACCACTAGGGCAAACTCCTGGCCCTAGTGTGCTTTTTGTTTTTTGTGGGTCATGGGCCTTGAACTCTGCCTGGGTGCTGTCCCAGAGCTCTTCAGCTCAAGGCTACTGCTCTACCCTTCAGCCAAATGTCACTTCCTGTTTTCCAGAGGTTAATTGGAGATAAGAGTCAAGTTCTTTTGTGGCAGTCCCCCCCCTCCAAACCTTGCTGGCTTTGAACCTTGATCCTCAGATCTCAGACTCCTGAGTAGCTAGGATTACAGGTGTGAGCCACTGTGCTTAGCTCCAAGTATGCTTTTTATTTATACTTTGTATAGGGAATGAAAGCAGATAAGTAAGAGGCTAGCATGTTTTTCAGTTTTCTCTCTTATATGGAGACCTAGTTAGAATTTTAAATTAGTGAATTTATATTAAGTAATAACATGCCAATCACCATGTTAGGCTTTGGTACACTAGGATGAGTGAACAGCATATGTTCCCTAGTTATCTTCATTGCAAAATCTGTTTCTGATTTCTAGGAATTAATAGTCTGGTGGCACTGGCCTAGTGTGTACTTAAGGAGAAAAAGTAGAGGGAGATGAAGTTGATCAGAGTAGGCAAGGAAAGCCATAGTGTGGAAGAAGCACGTGGGTCAAGAAAATCTGGACTGAAAACCAGTGGTAGCTTTTAAGTAGAAATAAAAAGATCTGTTTTAGGGGCCGGGAGTTTGGCCTAGTGGTTAAAGTGCTTGCCTAGCATGCATGAAGACCCGGGTTCGATTCCTCGGTACCACATACATAGAAAAAAGCCGGGAAGTGGTGCTGAGGCTCAAGTGGTAGAGCTCTAGCCTTGAGAAAGTCCAAGGACAGTGCTCAAGCCCTGAGCCCAAGCCCAGGACTGGCAAAAAAAAAAAAAAAAAGATCCGTTTTACTTCTCAGTAAGTTTTGGTAGAAGTATGGAATGTGTCCCAGAGTAAGGAAACGAAAAATATGGAAATTAGTTACAATACTCGAGGCCTGAGAAGGGTTGAAGTATTGGTAACCCTATAAATCTGACTGCTATTGCTTAGATAGGAAGGCAAGACAGAAGCACAGACTGAGGAGGGCAAGAAAAAAAATACAAACCATGGAGCTACACAGTTCATGGTCTGTGTTATTTTTATTTTTTTGTGCGTGTTATTTTTAAAGGATCAAGTTAAACATCTTGGAAAAATTCTGTGTAAGCTAGAGTTCTTATATTGAATTTCTATGTGATTTTTTTTCCCTCTATTCCTTTGATGATAGAGATTAAGAATTTCCATATGAATACAGAGAAAGAAACAACAGTCATTCTTGGCTATATGTTCTCTGATTTTAATGTTCCACACTATGTGGGTAGCAAATGTTCCTTGGGCCCCCTCAGTTAGAAAACAAGTCAGTTCCTTTAGAAGAAGTGACAAAGCATGGACAGCTGGAGAATTTCAGAGCCATGATATTTATATTATGGACCAAACAGACTGTCACTGCAAGAGAGGCAAGCAAACAACCCTTGGCACACAGCCCCAGCAGCAGAGGCTCAAGGAGATTTGGAAAGAGTAATTTTAAGAGATGATATGAAGCTGTCCCTCCAATTTCTGCTGAGTTCAGCATTAGGCAAATCCTATAAGGCAGCAGCCTGAGCAACATAATGAAGGACATAATTATTATTCCTGTTTCCTAGTCAAAATGGAGGCAGATCAAAGACTGCCAAGAAGAGGTACAACATTATGAACATCGTGACCTTGGTCTAAAACTTACTAGCTAAACTAACATCCTCTCTCCCTCCTTTTCTGTTTACCTCCCTCTCTATAGTGGAACTAGGGATGTGAATCAGGGTCTTGTGCTAGTTAGCCAAGCACTATATCACTGAGCTATACTCAGTCTTCTATTTTTCTATTTGTGTGTGCCAGTACTAGGGCTTAAATTTAGAGCTTCATGCTCTTGCTTAGCTCTTTTGTTCAAGGCTGGTACTCTACCAATGGAACCACAGCTTCACTCTCAGTTTTTTGTTGGTTAATTGGAGGTAAGAGTTTCATTGACTTTCCTGCCAGGGCTAGCTTTGAATCACAAATATCAGATCTCAGCTTCCAGCCTGAGTAGCCAGGATTACAGGTGTGCACCCAGCTTCCTCCTGAAACACTTCTCTACACAAAGGTTAATTTGAGTCAAAGCTGACACACAACCACAGCTTATATAATAAATTTATTGGCAGTAGCTGGGCGCAGTGGCTCACACCTGTAATCCTAGCTACTCAGGAGGCTGAGATCTGAGAATCATGGTTCAAAGCCAACAGGGGAAAGAAAGTCTGTGACTCTTATCTCCATTTAACCACCAGAAAACTGGAAGTGATGCTGTGGCTCAAATGGTAGAGAGCTAGCCTTGAGCTGAACATCTCAGAGGCAGCGCCTTGGCCTAGAGATCTTGCCCCACAACCGATGACAAAAACAATCAATCAATAAAAAAAATCATAAAAACAAAAACAAGCAAGCAAAAAAATCTCATGGGGGACCATTTTGCCTGGACTGCCTTTCAAACCATGATCCTTAAATCACCTCCAGAATAGCCAAGATTACAGGAATGAGCCACTAATACCCAGCCAGGTCGTTCCTTAGTTTTCTTCCCTTACTGTCTGGCATTATTCTCCTAACTTGCTTCTTACTTCTGATACAGATTCCTATTTCCATTAAAATATATAATGATCACATAGTAGGTTTAACACAATGCCCCCTCATAAAGTATGCCTAGTATATATGTGTTGATGGAATGAAATACAGAACAAGTCGTACAGGAGCTGGGTAACGGTGTCCTGGGAGGGGTGAGAAGCAAAGAAAGAACGAACAATTTTCAGGAAAGTGTTGTATGATTCCATATGATTACCATAGCTTGATGTTGACCTTCCTAATTGAGGGGAAAAGATCATATTGGACACAGAGAAGTAATTCTCTTCCCTTAATATTCCTGCATATTCCAAATCTATCAGCTAAAGACAGAGCTGATAAAGTCAGGTTCTTAGATCCCCTATGGTTAAGCATGAACTACCAGTGCCTCCCTCTTTCTTACCTATTTTCCATTAGGAAATCCACAACATATTTTTTCAAGCAGTAGAGATGGGCATCTACAAGGCCTGTATGGAAATGTATCCTAGGGTGCCTACAAAAAGAATGAAAAGAAGGGGTTTACAATTAGGTAACATATTTTATTCTATCATCAGGTAATATGCATCTAGAAACCACTATGAAGCCATACTGCCTTCACCTCATCCTGGGTAGGCTAGGATGTTGACCAATTTTGATTCTACCACATAAAAGAGTTTTCTGGAAACTCTGTCTCAAACTATGAGGCTTTTAGGCTCTCAAAAATTTTGGTGAGACATTTTTCTGTTTTTACACTAACCATTTTAATACATACATATATATATATATCTATATATATATATATATATATATTTTTGTCAGTCATGGGGCTTGAACTCTGGGCCTGGGCACTATCCCTGAGCTCTTCAGCTCAAGGCTAGTGTGTTATGGCAGTGGTACCACAGTGTGACTTCCAGTTTCTTGGTGGTTAACTGGAGATAAGAGTCTCATGGACTTTAGTGCCCTAGCTTGCTTTGAACTGCAAAGCTCAGATCTCAGCCTCCTGAGTAGCTAGGATTACAGGTGTGAGCCACGGCACCCCAGTTTAACTGTTTCACTTTCTGAAGGTCAAGATTTGGCATGTGCTAGTCTTTGTAGTGGAGATGTAGCTCATGTGGTAGATTGCCAATATTGTATAAGAAAACATTTACCTTTTCTGCAACTATACCTCCCTCTCTTCCCATGTCTCCCCCTTCCCTCCTCCCTCTCTCTTCCATCTATCTATCTTTCTACCAGTACTGACTAGAACTCAGGTCCTCATACTCTTTGCCTGGCTTTTTTGCTCAAAGGCTGTAACTATACCACTTGAGCCATCTCCCCACTTCCAGGTTTTTGCTGGTTAACTGGAGAGAAAAGTCTCAGATTTGTCTGTAAGGGTTGGCTTTAAACCTTGATTCTTAGATCTCAGTCTCCTGAATAACTAATTCTACAGACACGAACCACCAGTGCCTAGCAAATGGACAGAGCCTAGGCCCTGAGTTAGAGTCTCAGGATTGGCATAAAAATAAGTTAATATAAGTATCTTAACTATGTGGCCCAGTCTTGGAACTTATTTTCTTACTGCTTATCCATCCATCTTTCTTTCTTTCTCTCTTTTTTTTCTTTTGTAAGTCATGGGGCATGAATTCAGGGCCTGGGCACTGTCCTTGGGCTTTCTTCAAGGCTAGCACTCTACCACTTGAGCCATAGCACCACATCCAGCTTTTCTCTATATGTGGTTCCAAGGAATTGAAACCTGGGTCTTTGTGCATGCTAGGCAAGCACTCCACTGTTAGGCTACACTCCTGGCCTATATTTATAATTCTAAGGAAAAAGCTAGTAGAGATCTACATTGCAAATTCTGGGGCGTGCTAGAAAACCAAGGGTATAGGGTTTCAATGATGGGAGATAAGTGTGGGGGAAAAGGCATAAATTATGCCTGATTGCAATGGAAAAGAAGATAGGTCTGAGTAAAGATAAGATTATGAGCAGGAGTGGCATACTTGATAAATTAGTATCAGGTAGGATTTTCCCTGAGAAGGAGTAAGTAGGGTCATGTCCTGATTGTGTTGGTGGAACCATGAATTTGTAATGGTACTGCATAATAGTCTCCTGAAACTTTAACAAGGCATACAACAGACAAAGGGGAAGTTCAAAGTAATTGAAAGTTGAGAGTAGAAGGACAAACACAGCAAGAGGATAGTGAGGGCACAGAGGGAAAAGCTGGAGGCATAGGATCTACACTGGATGAAAAAGAGAGAAGGTAGAGAGAAGTGAAAAAGGGATAAAAGGGAATAAAAGAAGAGAGAAGGGGAGGGGAGCGTGTAGAAAAATGTAATGAGATTGAAATGAAGTAAACAGGATTCTGGGTAAGGATGAAAAGCAAACGTAGGCATCAAGCCCTACCGCTTCTGAAATTAAATGTCATGACTGTAAAGTTCTTTATCTCTCTTCTCTCTGCAAGGGCAGAGACTATGAAAAGAGATGACAAGAAAATTTTAGAACTGAAAAGTCAAAGATGTGATAACTGATTTAGCATATCCAAAAAAGCTGGACAAAGAAAGCTGGACAAAAAAGCTGGACCAGACAAAGAAAACTAAGAACGATCTGATTTGTGCTTTACTAAAGACCTGGAATGATCAGGACTTGGCAGCATAACTCTTATCCACCAAGGAGATTATAGAGAAGTATGAAATAAAGTCTCTGTCCATTTTGGACAACACAAACCTTAGAAACACTTTGGGAAAGGTTTGTGATTCTAGGTTCCCCTAAACTGCAAATTAGAGATGTACTTTAGGAATTAATTAGCATAAAGACTCCCACACCCGAGAAAATAAGAGCGTAAACCATTTTTCATCTTCTATAGTCTGAGAAATAAAGATTTGGATATGATTTGTGAGGTCATTACTGAATTTCTATCACCCTAGGTACAAATGAACTAGAAGATGAACTTGTGAAGCTTTTATTCCATTTAAAAGATATCTTTTTCCTTCTCCTTTATTTGTTGGTCATGGAATTTGAACTCAGAGCCTGGGTGTTGTCCCCAAGCTTTTCTGCTCAAGACTAGCTACCAGTTCTGGTTTTTACTATCACTTCTGATTTTCACATGATTAGTTGGAGGTAAGAGTCTCACAGCAACTCCTGTCTGGGCTGGCTTCGAACCATGCTTATTAGATCTCAGCCTCCTCAGTAGCTAGGATTTCAGGCATGAGCCATCAGTGCCTGGCTAAATAACTGTTGTTTGTTTGTTTGTTGTTGTTTTTTGTGTGTCATGGGGCTGGAACTTGGCCTGCGCGCTGTCTGAGCTCTTCAGCTCAAGGCTACCGCCTACCCTTGGGCCAAGCCCCACTCCTTGTTTTCTGGAGGTTAATTGGAGATAAGAGTCTCAGGTCCTTTGTGTGCCTGGGCAGATTTTGAACCTTGATCCTCAGATCTCAGCCTCCTGAGATTACAGGTGTGAGCCACCGTGCCCAGCTGTTTTTTTTTTTTTTTTTTTTGCCAGTCCTGGGCTTGAGCTCAGGGCCTGAGCACTGTCCTTGGACTTTCTCAAGGCTAGAGCTCTACCACTTGAGCCTGAGCACCATTTCCGGCTTTTTTCTATGTATGTGGTACCGAGGAATTGAACCCGGGTCTTCATGCATGCTAGGCAAGCACTTTAACCACTAGGCCAAACTCCCGGCCCCCAGCTGTTTTTTTTTTGTTTTTTTTTTTTGTTCTTGTTTTTGCCAGTGGTGGGGCTTGAACTCAGGAACTGAGGACTCTCCCCAAGCTTCTATTGCTCAAGGCTTTCGAAATAACTGTTTTAAAAGATAATTTTGTTAAAAAAATTTCAATACTTTTCAGTAATGAAAAAAAAAACCCTTAACTAGAATTCAAAGACCATAACATTGAAGAAAAAGCTTCATGATTCTTTATTAAGTATTTGGCACAAATACCAAACCATTAAAACCACAAACTATTAAAAACACATGTCTGTTACAAATAAAATAGGAATTCTAGCTGGGAAGTGGTGTTTTTAAAGTCCAACTAAGTCAATTTCAGCTGGAGAAACTGAGGCTTAGAGAAACAGAATGATTTGCTGTCAAGGCTACACAGCTGGTCTCTCTGGGTGAAGTCCCAAATTCTCTGTACTTGAATTTCCAATATGATGCTAATATTCTTCCTCACTATACACAGTGTATCTACAAGTCTTAAATATACCAATGAGACATGGGCTTTGTCCAAATCCAATGAAGCTGTAAGAATATGAGTCTTTTGGAATAAAGGTATTACCTGATGACTAAGCTTGCTTGGGAAATTGCTTCTAGACCTGACCATAGGTTTAGCAGATGTCCTGCTCAATATGTGTCTTATCCTAATACAAATATGCCTAGAACCCCAAAGAAATAACAATGTCAAAAATCAAGTAATACTTTCTCTGAGAAAATAGATGAGATGTACATTCATTCCTTCATTGTCCCTTTCTCCTACAATCATCACAAAAGTGATAAAATCTAAAAAAGATATTTCTGACTTTCCTATTTAAACAAAATCCTTTCCCAAGATAATTTTGGTCTTCATCCAATAGGAGCTAGCTCCTACTTTTGGAAATTCAATTTTATAAAAAAGACTGGAAGTTCAGGCTCAGTGGGAGAGTGCTTGTCTAGCATGAACAAAGACCTGGGTTTGATTCCTTGATACCACATAAGCAGAAAAAGCTAGAAGTGGTGCTCAAGTGGTAGAGTGCCAGTCTTGAGCAAGAAAAGCCCAAGGTCAGCGCCCAGGCTCTGAGTTCAAGCTCCAGAACTGGAACACGCGCGCATGGGTGTGCAAACACACAGACCGGAAGTACTATATTATATTCTCATATTAAAAAATAATATTCTGAGATAGAGTGTCACTAACTTTTTGCCCTAGCAGGCCTCAAACTGCTATCTTCTTGCCTCTACCTCCTAAATAACTGAGATTATAGGTGTGTGCCACCACATAGGGCCAAACTATTTTTTTTTTTCAGTGATAGAGATTAAACTTGGGGCTTTGCATGTGACAAACAAGTGATCTACTACTGAGTTACACTGTCAACACATAAAAAAAAAAAAAAAAAGGAAACTAGTCCTGTTTTGTCCACAGCTTTATGCCCTACTCCTATGCAGCATTGGTGTTACCTTGGCAAGAAAAGACAAGGAAAGGTAAGCTCATACAGTGAGAAGCCTTCATCCTGTCTCATGGAAAACATTCACATACTTCTGTCAATTTCACACAGTATCATCTAGTTTTCATTCCCTCTTTCCCTTGGTGGGTGGTTTTATTTTGTTTTAAGACAAGGAGAATTGCCAAGAAGGCAATCCTTAGGGCTTACTTCTGCAGGATGGAGCCCTTAATGACCAACTCTTCATCCAAGTCTGCTTCATTAGCCATAAAGAGCAGCCTCTTTCCTGTGCTGTCGACTCCAATGAAGTCACGCTGCTCCACTGAATCATACAAAGAAAAAAAAAATCAAATCAGCCAATCCACATAGCAATAATGAAAAACAAAAAAGGGCAGTAAAAATACTGTTATATTGTTTAGATTAGGTATTGGTGGCTCATGCCTGTAATCCTAGCTACAAAGGAAGCTGAGATCTGAGGATCGTGGTTCAAAACCAGCCTGGGCATGAAAGTCCTATGAGAAACTCTTGCCTCCAGTTAACAGTCAGAAAACCGGAAGTGGCACTGTGGCACAAGGGGTAGAGCAATAGCCTTGAGCTGAGGATCTCAGAGACAGCACCCAGGTCCACGGTTCAAGACTCATGACTGACAAAATGAAGTTGTACAGGCAGGATTGCTTTTTTTTTTTTGCCAGTCCCAGGGCTTGAACTCAGGGCCTGAGCACTGTCCTTGGGCTTTTCTCAAGGCTAGAGTTCTACCATTTGAGCCACAGTACCACTTTCTGCATTTTCTATGTATGTGATAGGGAAGAACCCAGGACTTCATGAATGCTAGGCAAGTACTCTACCACTTGGCAAAGCTCCTGGTCCCAGGTAAGAATATTTAAGGTCATTCATATTAACTGAATGTCTACTATGCACTAGATTTTATGCTATACATGTGGAATTTTAGAAAGAAGTACAGGGCTAGGAGTGTGGCCTAGTGGTAGAGTGCTTGCCTAGCATGCACGAAGTCCTGGGTTCAATTCCTTTGTACTACATACACAGAAGAAACTGGAAGTGGTACTGTGGCTCAAGTGGTAGAGCACTAGCCTTGAGAAAGCTCAAGGACAGTGCCCAGGCTGAGTTCAAGCCTCAGGACTGAAAAAAAAACGCTGGATAGCCTGGGAGCTATCCCTGAGCATTTTTCACTCAAGTCTAGCTCTCTACCACTTTGAGCCAGAGCTCTACTTCTGTTTTATGGTGGTTAATAAGAGTCTCATGGACTTTTTTTTTTTGTCATGGGGCTTGAACTCTGGACCTGGGTGCTGTCCCTGAGCTCTTCAGCTCAAGGCTAGTGCTGTACCACTTTGAGCAACAGTGTCACTTCTGGTTTTCTAGTGGTTAATTGGAAATAAGAGTCTCATGGGCTTTTATGCCCAAGCTTGTTCTGAACTGCAATCCTCAGAGCTCAGCCTCCTGAGTAACTAGGATCATAGGTGTGAGCCACTGGCTCTTGGCTTCTTGCTCAATTTTCTTGCTCACAGAACATACACAACCTTTTTCCTTTGGTTTTCTCCTTCCTTCCTTCTGGTTTTTTTTTTTTTTTTCCCGCCAGTCCTGGGGCTTGAACTCAGGGCCTGAGCGCTGTCCTTGGACTTTTCTCATTTTCTCAAGGCTAGAGCTCTACCCTTGAGCCACAGCACCACTTCCAGCTTTTTTTTTTCTATGTATGTGGTGCCGAGGAATCGAACCCTGGTCTTCATGCATGGTGGGCAAGCACTCTACCACTAGGCCAAACTCCTGGCCCCTCCTTGAGCTTTTTTGCTCAAGGCTACCACTATACTACTTGAGCCACAGCACTTCCCCCTTTTTCTATGTATGTGGTATAGAAGAATTGAACCCAGGGCTTTATGCATGCTAGCAAGCCTCTAACACTTGGCCACATTCTTAGCCTTTCCCTTGTTATTACTCCCTAAAAAATATAGCATAACCCTTCTTGAACACTTGTTTGTTAAATATATCATTTGAAATACGATGTAAAAATAAATGCTAATAAGTTCTTTAAAAAATATAGTATAACAACTATTTACACACCAGTTGCATTGTTTCAGGCTTTACAGGTAATTTAGAGATGATTTTAAATATCTGGGAGATATATATAACACATATGTATAAATACTACACATACCACTTTATATATGGAGATGAGTATCCACAGATTTTGCAGTATGTGTACATGGCAAAGCATATATGCGTGAGCATGCAAATATACATGCATAGCACATGTGTGTTGTCTCCATGGGTTCTAGAATCAATCACTCATTGATATTGAGAGACAAGTACATATGTGCTCAATTATTTGAGTCTTAAATAGAAACTAAATAGTTCTGAATTCCCCTCCCCATATACAAAATGATCTGACAGCTGAACACTGGTGACTCACATATGTAATGCTAGCTACTCAGGAGGCAGCAATCTGAGGATCGTAGTTTGAAGCCAGCCCAGGCAGGAAGTCTGTCAGACTCTTAGTTCCAATTAAGCACCCTCCCCTCAAAAAAAAAAAGAAAAAAAGAAGCAGAGCTATGACTCAAGTGGTAGAGCACTAGCCTTGAGCAAAAAAGCTCAGGGACAGTGCCCAGGTCCCTGCCTCCCCCCCCACAGTCCCTCTCTCAAAGTGCTTCTAGCTTTTAATTGGATTCTGGAGTATCTTCTTTATGTGTGTGTTGGTCCTGGGGCTTGAACTTAGGGTAACATGTTCTGGCTCAGGTTTTTTTGCTCACAGCTGATGTTCCACTACTTGACTCATGCCTTTAGTTACAGAAACTGTATTTTATTTTTTGTTGTTGGCAGTGGTTGTGGGGCTTGAACACAGAGCCTGGGTGCTGTCCTTCACCCTCTTTATTCTCAAGGCTAGCGCCACCACAGCACCACTTCCAGTTTTTGGGTAGTTAACTGGATATGAGTCTCACAGGGACTTTTCTGCCCAGATGGCTTTGAATTGTGATGATCAAATCTCAGCCTCCTGAATGGCGAGGATTACAGGTTGGAGCCACTGGCACCTGAATGTATCTTACTTGACTTTATGTAATCAACTCCTAGTACAGTATTCATAGTTCATTGCAATTCTTCATTAAATGTTTCTTAATGAAAGCATAAATAATAATAATAAAAAAACCACTTACAAAACCCAACAAAAAATAAACCCCAATCATTCTTACCTGTCTTTTTTTTCCCCTTTTGACCTGGAACTGGTTCTAAGTTATCTTGTCCTTTTCTCATTAACATGGCAAGTGATGCATCATGAGCTCTAAACAGGTCCACAACCTCATGTAAGGCAACATCTGTTATCAGATCACAGCTGAGTACCAGAACATCTGTCTATTAGATAAGAAAAGTCAATATCATGAGATCACTCAATTTATCACAAGGTAAGCACACAACAGTTTAGAATCACACAAATAAAATATTTAATGCCTTTTCTGTAGCACAAAAAGTAAAATAAATGAGATTGCCTAATGGATTGTGCTTGAGGGGGAGAGGGGAAGGTCCAAAATCTGCTGCCCTCTGTGATCCTTACTGCCTCTGTGATCCTTACTATCTTTAACATCCAATTAGACTTTTTTTTTTTTTTTTTTTGGTGGGTCACGGGGCTTTAACTCAGCCTGGGCCCAGTCCCCCAGCTCTACAGCTCAAGGCTACCGCCCTGCCCTTGAGCCAAGCCCCACTTCCCATTTTCTAGAAGTTAATTGGAGATAAGACTCTGTATCCTCAGATCGCAGCCTCTTGAGCAGTGAGCAGTTAACATTACAGGTGTGAGCCACCACACCCTGCTTCCAGCTAGACTTCTAAGAAACAATCTGAAATATCTACAAAGTATTGATTTACTATTATAACAAAACCATATAATCAGTATTTTATTATTGTTATTAATCTTTTTATTCAGCTTTTTTTTGATACAGAGTCTCATTATGTAGTTCAAGCTAGTCCCAAATTTACAATCTGAATTTTCAATCCTCCAGCTGAAGCCTCTCAAGTATTGGGATTACAGGTGCATATCACTATATGAAGCTCATTTGTCTCTATTGTTATAGATAAGAAAAATGAGGCCTATAGCACATAGTAGGCATTTATAAATGACAAATGAAGGGTCCGGAGTATAGATCAGTGGTAGAGCACATGTGTGAGATACTGGATTTTTATTTCCATTACCAGAACAGCCAGCTCTAACAACCAAATATCTCATGCCTGAAATTTTAGCCACTCAGGAGGCTGAATTGGAGAATTGAGGTTTTAAGCGCCTAGGTAGAAAAGTCTGCTAGAATCCAGGTGCAGCAATGCAACCCTATAATCCCATTACTCAGGTGGCTGAGGCAGGGTGATCACATTTTTGACACCAGCCTGGGCAACACAGCAAGAAGACCTCTCAAAAGAAAAACAGAAGGAGATAATAGTCCACTTTAAATACTTGATAATCTATTACTACAACTATTACTACTACTACTAACCACTATTAATCTAGCTACTCAGATTTTATCTGCGTAGCTCAAGAACAAAAACCAAGATAAACTAGTTAAAATAAATAGAAGTATTTTTCGTTTCTATGCTAAATTTCTGTTAATCAGAACTAATTAAAAAGAATAATTTTGGGGGGAGGGAAATGGGGACCAAGACATGAGAAAGGGTATCAATGTATGTGAAGTAATGCACCTTCCATCTGGCGAATGTAATGTAACCCTTTTATTAATTACAATAAAAAAATATGGAAAAAAAAGCAAACCATAAAAAAAGAATAAAAAAAAAGAATAATTTTGTGCAGGTGGCTTTTTGTACCCAGCTGTTTTTGGATCTTCACTGAGATTAATATAATATGAGGTTTCTATTCCCATCATCTTTTCAGAAAAAAGAAATTTCTTTTTCTTTTTCTTTCTTTTTTTTTTTTTTTTTGCCAGTCCTGGGCTTTGGCTCAGGGCTTGAGCACTATCCTTGGGCTTTCTCAAGGCTAGAGCTCTACCGCTTGAGCCTCAGCACCACTTCCGGCTTTTTGCTATTATGTGGGGGTACCAAAGAATTGAACCCGGGTCTTCGTGCATGCTAGGCAAGCACTCTGCCACTAGGCCAAACTCCCGGCCCCTTTCTCTTTTTTTTTTTTGGCCAGTCCTGGGCTTGAGCTCAGGGCCTGCGCGCTGTCCTTGGACTTTCTCAAGGCTAGCGCTCCACCACTTGAGCCTCAGCACCGCTTCCAGCTTTTTGCTATATATGTGGTACCCAGGAGTTGAACCCAGGTCTTTGTACATGCTAGGCAAGCACTCTACCACTAGGCCAAACTCCTGGCCCAGAAAAAAGAAATTTCTAAGGTTACAATTTACCCCTTAAAAGATACTGGGCACTGACCATAGACATGCAAGCTAGTCTATAGAATCCTATTTCTAATAATGCACTGAAAGGTGGAGAATATCCAGTCATAACTAGAGCTGTATCCTACTGTTAACACTTAGAGAAGAAGAAAAAAAATAAAGCAGGGTGCCCATAGCCCATAATCCTAGCTACTCAGGAGGCTGAGATCTCAAGACTGAGGTTTGAAACCAGCCTGAGCCGAAAAATTCATGAGAATTTTATCCCCAATTGACTATCAAAGAGCTGGAAGTAGAGCTGTGGCTCAATGGTACAGCATTAGCCTGAGCACAAAAGCTCAGGGACAGTGCCCAGGCCCTGAGCTCAAGCCCCTGGACTGGCACAAGTCAAACAAGTGTCACTGAAATAGTAGAGTTGATACATCTTATCATTATGAAGATAACAGTTTGCCAGGGGGGAAAAAATGTCCTGTTTTGCTAAGTTTTTCTAATGACTGACTCTTACAAATTAACTGTTTTATAATTAATTGATGTACCTCTAAGTAAAGAAAATGACCCTGATGCAGGAGCTTTTTTTTTCTTTTTTGCCAGTCCTGGGCTTGAGCTCAGGGCCTGAGCACTGTCCTTGGACTTTCTCAAGGCTAGAGTTCTACTGCTTGAGCCTCAGCACTATTTCTGGCTTTTTCCTATGTATGTGGTACCAAGGAATCAAACCCGGGTCTTCATGCATGCTAGGCAAACTCCCAGGCCTGATGCAGGAGTTTTTAAAGTGGTGACAATGTTGTCTTGGAAAACAAATGCTATTACTATTTAGTATTAGTGAAATGTTTAAATGTGTTAGTATTGTAAATGCTGAACAAGTCCTGCATAATTGTGAACTGGCTGATAGGCTCATTTCTTTTTTTGCTTTTGTATGACTTTTTGCTCAACTGAATACAAAATCCCTAAGGATCACCAGGAATAGATTTTATTCTTTTAATGTCTGGTTGCCATCTGTTCTCAGTGTGAAAAGAAAGGCATCAGTCTGTAAGAGGAGGTCCTGGAATACAGACAAGAGACGGCTGTTGAATCAGACCCTATCCTTACTCTGTTCCAGAATAGGAGCCATAAAAGATTCCCTGAAAACCAACACATTCTCATCTTATTTGCAATGCCACAACTTTCAAAGGAAAGTCTTTGTGTCTCATCAGTGCACTATTTTCAAAAGGCAGAAATCCTGGACAAAAAAACAAAAAAGCCTAAGGGGTATCAATGTGTGAGACATAATGTACCTTCTATCTGGCAAATATAACTGGAACCCCTCTATTCATCAAAAAAAAAAAAAGAAAAAGAAAAACTAAATTATTCTTAGACTTTCATAATATTATTTTTCTTTACATTTTAATGAAAACTGTAATGAAAGGAAAGGATTATTATTTCATTTTTTTTTTTAATTCTAGAAATGTGAATCCCATTCTAGAATTGCATTTGGACTTCTACTGACAAACCCACAGAAAAGAAATCAGAAAAACTGACAGGAGTCAGAGAAGTTTCTTTTTTTTTGTTGCTATATTAGAATTTTTCTTTTTTTTTGGCCAGTCGTAGGGCTTGAACTCAGGGCCTGAGCACTGTCCTTGGGCTTTATCAAGGATAGAGCTCTACCACTTGAGCCACAGCACCAGTTCTGGATTTTTTTTCTTCTATGTATGTGGTACCGAGGAATCGAACCCAGGTCTTCGTGCATGCTAGGCAAGCACTCTAGCACTAGGCCAAACTCCTAGTCCCTATATTAGAATATTTTTAAAGTATGTGTGTGTGTTTGAAATGTGAGTTGTTCCATCTGAAATGCAATTAGTCTGAAAGTTCCTTGTAAACTCCAACTCTTTGCTGCCCTATTTGAAGGATCCACTTATTTTCTAATACCAAGTAAGCATCTTCTATAGAAACCAACTGGAGGCTCCCTCCTCACTGTTGTACCAGTTCTCACTTACTCTATCCTAAGCCAGGATAATTTCAAGGGCAAAAAGCACAGCTTTTAGGGATAACAAATGTATGCAATGTTGACAGTGTAAAAACATACACAGTCACCAAGGACGATATCACTCTAGTATTTAGTGAGAGATCAAGACAGCCAGGAATTCAAAACAAAACCAGCTGCCAGTTAGTGTTGACTAATGTACACAAATTAAGTTCAGAAAACCCACTTACCATGTCATGGCAAAGCCCAGAAATCTCTCATTACAAGAATAGTTTCTATGAGGCCAAAACCACTGAGTAAAATTAAAGGGGAAAAAAAAGAAGGTTAAATCAGAACACCGGATATGTGTGTGTGGTAGTGGGGGATGAAGGGGGACTGTGAGGAGAACTACTGGGAGTAATCTGTTTCTTTTTCTGGCAGCTGTTCCATGACAGCTTGTTATAAATAACATAATCTGGCAAACAATTTTTCTACAGCAAGGGAAAAAATACACTTCTCTGGGAAAAAATTATCAGAACATGGTAGTTCACTATGTTTTTACCCACTCAGCCCTTCCTCAAACAACGGCCAGGATTAAAATCACCACCCCCTTGCCAACATGAAACTCATGAATTCAGTTATTTGGTGTGAGTACAAATGGCCACAATTTACATCTTCTTATATGGCCTAATCCAATTAAATTCTCAAAAGTAGTTTTGTGCTTTAATAAACTTCAACAGTTAACTTGTGGAGACCCTTGCTAGTTTTGTTTTGTCGAAATGCTTAGGAAAGTTCCCTAGTTTATAGTCCTTAAAATGCAGAGGAACACCAGTTGCCACTTCATTTTCACTGAAGTTGGAGCCATAGGAACATGAAGGAATTACCAACTTGGTGTAGAAGAAATACGATAATCCTTAGGCTAAGAGCTAATATTCTTTCTGTGTTCTTTAGCTTAATTGATACCATTCAGGATCAAAGTCAGAAATCTTGCTATATCCAGGGCTGAAATTCTCCCTCTTGCCCAGTCCCTATCATTCCCTCATTTTCCTGTGTATCTTCAACATTGCCTATATTCCTATATCTCTTCCTATATCTCTTCAGGCTCCAGTCTTGTATTCGTCTTGGTCATTCTAGTTTTCTCTTACTCTAATTCATACTCCAATGTACACTGTTTTCTGTCATTGTTCTGCTTAAAGATACCCTAAAAACATTGTTCTCCAAACATAAAAAGGTTGAATTTATCATCACTGACCTTGTAAATTTATTTTAAAATATAGAAATCATTAAAATGATAACATATACATAAATATTTCATAAAAATTTAAAATTAGATGTTTTTAAAGGAGATGATAGGGAGGGTGCTGGTGGCTCACATTCTGTAATCCTAGCTACTAAGGAAGCTTAAATCTGTCAGCCCGTGCAGAAAACTGAGACTCTTATTCCCAATTAACCAACAAAAACAAAAAGCTGGAAGTACAGGTGTGGCGCAAGTGATAAGACTGCCAGGTTTGAGTGGAAAAGTCAAGAGAGCATAATGCTCTGAGTTCAAAGCCCCATTGCAGACAATCAATCTATCAATGGAAAAAATAAAAATTTAAAACCTTGGTAGGGGTATAACTCAATGGTAGCCTTTTTGCTTACCACGTAGGCCCTGTAATCAAGGAGACTTTAGCACAAAAGCTGAGGGACATCACCTAGGCCCTGAGTTCAAATCACAGGACTGGCTTAAAAAAAAGGCTAGGAGGTTGGCCTAGAGGTAGAGTGCTTGCCTAGCATGCATAACCACGTGGGTTCAATTCCTTGGGACTACATATATAGAAAAAGCCAGAAGTGGTGCTGTGTTTCAAGTGGTAGAGCTCTAGCCCTGAGAAAGCCAAGGATAGTGCCCAGGCCCTGAGTTCAAGCCCCAGGACTGGAAAAAAAACAAAACAAAACTGCCTGGCATATAGTAGTTGTTTAATACATATTTACTGAATAACTAAAAATGTCACAGATGAAAAGCTTAGGAGGAACTTATAAGCTTACTTAAGGTCATGCAAGTAAAGAATAATAAAATAAAAATTAGACTTAGAAGTCTACCTGTGTTTGAAAGAATATATATATATATACATATACATATATATATATATATATATATATATTTTTTTTTTTTTTACAGTACCGGGGCTTGAACTCTGGGCCTGGACACTGTCTCTGAGCTCTTCAGTTCAAGGCTACTGCCCTATCCTTGAGGCACAGCGCCACTTCCAGTTTTCTAATGGTTAACTGAAGAGTCTTACTGACTTTAGTGCCTGGGCTGGCTTAGGTGCTGGTTTTGAACTGAGATCCTCAGATCTCAGCCTCCTGAGTAGCTAGGAGTATAAGTGTGAGCCACCACACCTGGCAAGAATATATTCTTTTCATCATGCTACCCTACCTTTTCACAAAAAGAATTCTTTTAGGAGAACATGTTTAGGGTTTAGGATCAGTAACATATCACTAAATTTAAAGCTTTCTGGGAGGTTTCAAATACTAAACACTAAGCAGCCCAATGCCATATCAATCCTCTGTTGTGAAGTCACTGAAACTCATCCTCAAATAATCATATAATGATGAATAAGGACCTTGTTCCAAATGTTAGCACAAACTTTCCCTTCATGTTTTATTCATAATTTTGTGCATGCATGAGTGTGTGTACAGCATCCTCTAGCTAGGCCCAAATATAGTTCTTGCCCCCCACCCAAGTCTTTTGCATAAGTATAGAAACATGACATGTGATTCAGCCTTAGGGAACTAGGGAAAGGTTGGTGGAGAAAATGAACCAAAGGGTCTCAGTAGTTACAAGGTCCTTCAGATGAACTCCTGGTCCTGGTGACAGAATGCTTACTGACTTTCCATAAACTGTACTGGATCACACTACTTGACAAGTTGTAGTGTTATCTTACGATTCAGAGTAGGACAGATGGCTCAGCCAGGCTGGGTGGGGTGGCTCACACCTGTAATCCTAGCTACTCAGTAGGCTGTGATCTGAGGATCATGGTTCAAAGCCAGCCTGGACACTAAAGTCGGTGAGACTCTTAATTCCAGTTAACCAATAGAAAATCAGAAGTAGTGGTAAGGCAGTAGCCTTGGGCTGAAGAGCTCAGGTACAACACCCAGGCCCAGAGTTCAAGCCCCATGACTGGGAAAAAAAAAAAGGCTCACTATGGCTTAGTGGTAGACTGCTTGCCAAACATGCATGATGCCCTGGGTTCCATCTCTCAGTACCATATAAACAGAAAAGAAAAAAGAAAAGAAATTAGGCCTATTCAGAAGGCTGAGATCTTGAGGATTGGGGTTCAAAGTCAACCCAAGTAGAAAAGTCTCATGAGACTCTCATCTACAACTATCCACTCAAAAACTGGAAGTGATGCTGTGGCCTATGTGGTAAACACTAGCATTTAGCACAGAGAGGTTCTGGGAAAGCACCCAGGCCTTGACTTCAAGTCACACAACTGACTTAAAAAAAAAAAAAAAAGGAAAGGAAAGAAAGACATTGAACTCAAAGATTACAAGTTTTCTGAGTACTAAATAAAATACAAAGCTATAGAAGTCTCATCTTACAGAGTTCTAACAAGTAACAATCTGTATGAAGGTGGGATGAAAACATTTCAAATTTGTGGTATACACACACACACACACACACACACACACACACACACACGAGCTAGAGTAATATAATAAAAAGAAAAGCACCATTGAGAATTTCTGAAGGAATAAAAAGCTAAAAAATCCCCTAAACTCAAGTTGTTTATTGTCATAAACTCCTGGGTTGTTAACTAAGCCAAGAACAGTGTCAAAAAATGCATCAGGAGTATGCTGAGACCCTCCGCAGCTTTTCTTTCCATCAGAATGGAAGTCACCACTTAATGAAAGTCTTTCAGCAGGGTAGGGCTAAGTTCTCAGATCTTCCCTTGATCAAACTATATTTATTCTTACCAAGAAGACAGAAATCTGACAAAAACAAAACTTTAGGCAAAATCAAAGGTTCTAGTAAAGAATGACAGAGATTTGTAGTTTGATAAAGACATCAAATACTCAACTGAAAGTACTTTGCTGTTTGAACATCCAAAAACAGAATAATACATGCCCAATCTTACACTAGCTGTCTCCAGGAAGGGGATTTCACCGGTATAGTTTTTTCTCTGTTGTAGCATGTTAACTATTTCTTAAGACATGTAACAATAGTCTCTTTTTCTACATCAAAGGATTTATATAAGTTCTAACAATTAGCATGCTGGTTTCCTTATTCCTACTTTCTGCCTTATAATACTGAAACAGAAGTTAAGTGTGTGCCTGAGGACAAAGAAAGATTCCTGTGCAGGAACTGGGAGTTTGGCCTAGTGGTAGGGTGCTTGACTAGCATGGATGAAATGGATGAGGACCACATACATTGAAAAAGATGGAAGTGGTGCTGGGGCTCAAGTGGTAGAGCTTTAGCCTTGAGAAAACCCAAGGACAGTGTTCAGTCCCTGAGTTCAGTTTCCAGGACTGGCAAAAGCAGAAATACAGGCTACAGAACTATTGTAGGTTTAGTTTGCTCAGGTCTCTTAACATAACTCACTAACCGGCCCTCAAAACATTTATCTAAGGAATAATTTATTTATTTATTTTTGCCAGTATTGGACCTTGAAATCAGAGCCTCATTGGTTTTTTGGGGTTTTTTTGCCATTCATGTCAGGGACTTCTCATGGACTTTTTCCTGCCTGGGGTGGCTTCAAACCATGATCTCCAGATCTCAGTTAGGATTACATGTGTGAGCCACCAGTATCCAGCTTTACTTCTGACTTTTTGTTAGCTAATGGGAGTTAACAGTCTCTTGGATTTGTCTGACTGGGCTGGCTTTGAATTGCTATTCCAAACCTCAATCTCTTAAGAAGGTAGGAGTCTAGGTATGAACTATGTCCAGCTGCATTCTATTTTTAAGGTACCAAAACAGAACCATGTATAAAACAGCCACTGGCACTTGGCCCAAGCTTTGTTTTATGCGCTGATCACAGACTGCATTTTTACTTAGGCTTCTTGAACATATGACCTTAGCAAAGGATAGAAAGTCTTCCTGACAGACTAGAATCATCTTCACTTAAGATACCAAGAGTATCAATGTATGTGAATTAATGCACCTTCTATCTGGCAAATATCATGTAACCCTTTTACTAATTACAATTAAAAAAAAAAAAGATACCAAGAAATAGGCCAAGAATGTGGCTCAAGTGGTAGAGTGCTAGGCTTGAGCAAACTTTTGCTCAGGGACAGGCTGAGTTCATGGCCCAAGGACTGGCAAAAATAAAATAAAATAAAAAGATACCAAGAAACAAAAGTTGTAAAGATATATGGATCCTATTAGATTTTCTAGTTTTTAAATAAGTTTTTTTTTTTTTGCCAGTCCTGGGGTTGAGCTCAGGGCCTGAGCACTGTCCTTGGACTTTCTCAAGGCTAGAGCTCTACCACTTGAGCCTCAGCACCACTTCTGGCTTTTTTTTTGTATGTATGTGGTACCAAGGAATCGAACCCAGGTCTTTGTGCATGCTAGGCAAGCACTTTAACCACTAGGCCAAACTCCCAGCCCCTTAAATTAAGCTTTATGCAATAATATTTACTTAAGAGTTTCTGGCTGTGTCAGCTACCAGTGACTCACACCTATAGTCCTGGCTACTCAAGGCTGAGATCTGAGAATCATGGTTTGGACCACCTCAGGCAGGAAAGTTCATGAGGCATTTATCTCCAATTCATGACTGAAAAGTAGGAGATGGTGCTGTGGATCAAGTGGTAGAATGCTAGTATTGGACCTGGTAGCTGTCCCTGAGGTTTTTTGCTCAAGGCTAGCACTCTACTACTTGAGCAATAGCTCAACTTCTAGCTGTTTTGGTAGTTAAGTGGAGATAAAAGTCATAAACTTGGGCCAGGAGTTTGGCCTAGTGGTAGAGTGCTTGCCTAGCATGCATGAAGATCCAGGTCTGATTCCTCGGTACCACATACATAGAAAAAAGCCAGGAGTGGTGCTGAGGCTCAAGTGGTAGAGTTCTAGCCTTGAGAAAGCCCAAGATCAGTGCTCAGGCCCTGCGCTCAAGCCCAGAACTGGCAAAAGAAAAAAAGAAAAAAAAAAGTCACAAACTTTCCTGCCCTGGCTGGTTTCTACTGGCTTTGAACAACAATCCTTATAACTCAATCTGCTAAGTAGCGAGGATTACAGGTGTGAACCCTGGTTACCTGGCCTGTATTTATTACAAAGACAGGCTGAAAATATTAATAGGTCTTTAGGCAGAAGAAAGTCTGTGCCCCAACTCAAATAATATAGCAACATAATAAAAACTGAATTTTTCCCAAAGGGCAACAACTTTCAAATATGTCTCAGTTTATGGGCCATAAGCTACTGGACAGACTGGGCTCTTTTAGTCATATGTTGTTAGTTTCTTCATCAAAAAAGATTAAAATTTTAAATATTATTTCATAAGAGACCTATGGCATTAAAAAATCTTTTGTAGTCAATTTCTTACCTGTAGAGTCAATTCTACTCATATTTCTTTCACTACATATTAATTTTTCTTATAATGAGCAAATGAAACCCTCTGAAATGTATCGTTTTCTCCCTTGCAAGTGCTGGGAATGAAACCCAGGACCTCATGAATGCTAGACAAGTGCCCTCCCACTGAGCTACACTCTTGGCCTGATTTTCTTTGGTGGGAATGTAAACTAGTACAACAACTCTGGAAGGCAGCTGAGAGTTTCCTCAAAAAACTAAACAGAGCGGCTGGGAGTTTGGCCTATTGGTAGAGTGCTTGCCTGGCATGCACACAAAGACCCGGATTCAATTCCCCAGTATACATGCATAGAAAAAGCCAGAAGTGGTACTGTGGCTCAAGTCCTAGAGCTCTAATCTTGAGAAAGCCCAAGGACAGTGCCCCCACAAAACAACAATAACAACAAAACTAAACACAGAACTACTCCATGATCCAGCAATAGTACTCTTGGGTTTTTACCCAGAATATTACGTTAGGATACAGTAATGCCACTTGTATATCCATATACACTGTTACACTATGCACAACAGTCAGTTACAGAAATAGCCCAGATGCCTTACAACAGATAAGTGGATCAAGACAACAAGGTACAAATATATAATGAAATATTATTCATCTATTAGAAAGAATGAAGAATATGTCATTTGCAGGGAAATAAATAGAAAAATTATGTCAAGAAAAGTCAGGCTCAGAGAAACAAAACAGTACATGTTTTTCTCATATGCAGAAGTTAGATCTAAAATATAAACACACATATACAGGGTTTTATACACCCAAACAAATTGACTAAAGGATAATGCAGTTAAGAATCCAAAGGTATAACTCCCCTGAAGAACCAATGGTTTATCAAAATGAATACCAGGAAGTGGAAACATGTTTTTGAGGGAGGACAAAGGGGGACACAGAAATGGAGGAAGAGAAGGTGAGCAAATGCAGTCATTATATCCAATGTAATTATATAAAACCTGAACTACCTAACTTGAGGGTAGAGATGGGAGAACAGGGGAGAATGATGGAAGGGATAACAATGATCAAGAGACATTGTACTTGGAAACCAGATAGTGATAACTGAATATCTCAATCTTTCGTAATAATCAAAACAAAAAGCAGTTGAAGACTACATGGGCAACAAAGTATAAAGTATGTGAAACAGAATGTGTGTGTATGTGTGTGTGTGGGGGGGTGTAAATTGCAATGCACTAGGTAGGATACAAGATTTTATTTATCACCAATAAAAAGTCAAGACATAATTTTCTTCTTGGATTACTCCTAAAATCCTAGTGACTCACTCAGAAGACTGAGATATAAGGATTGTGGTTTGTAGCCAGACCAATCAGGGAAGTCTATGAGACTCTTATCTCCAATTAACTATCAAAGAGCTGGAAGTGGAGCTGTGGCTCAAATGGTAGAGTGCTAGCCTTAAGACAAAAACATACTGAGGCTCTGAGTTCAAGCCTTAGATCAACACCCAAAAAATAAAAAATAATTTTTCACCTTAAGTTTTGGATATATGTAGCGTAGAGAATCTGCGGTACCCATGTCAGCTTCATCAGGAATACATACAATATCTAGTTTCATTTTCATCTTAAATTCTGAACACACAGCCTTTTGGACATCTTTGGTTGTAAGCACAATGACTTCTACAGAATGAACAAAAAAAAAGGACAAAAATAAAACTTCATTCCATTAAACAATGATTTCACTATTTCAATTAGATGTGTCCTGTTACTAGGTAAAATAATAATTGCTAATACTACTGAGCCTTCTCAATGTGTTTTATACTGGGATAGACAGATGCAGCAGGAAGATTTTAAATTTGTGGCCAGTGTGGGCTACATGTGAGGTCCTGACTCAAAAACCCCAAAAAGCAAAATACAAAAAGAGGAAACTGGCTGAATGCAGTGACTCATGACTGTAATCCTAGCTATTCAGGAGGCTGAGATCTGAGGATCGAGGTTCAAAGCCAGCCCGGGCACTAAAGACTGTGAGACATTTTATCTACAATTAATTACTAAAAAAACAACAAAAAACCTGGGAAGTGGGGCTGAGGCTCAAGGGGTAGGGTGGTATCCTTGAGCTGAAAACTCAAGGACAACGCTCAGGCCCAGAGTTCAATCCCCAGGACCAACAAAAACAAAATCCCTTAGATTTAAAGACATTAGTGTCAAGCTTGATGGCTCCCATCTGTAATCCTAGCTACTCTGGAGGCTGAGATCTGAGGATTGCAGTTGCAGTTCAAAGGTAGTCTGGGCACTAAACAGTCCATGAGACTTTTTAGTCTTGGGGCTTGAACTCAGGGCCTGAGCACTGTCCTTGGGCTTTCTCAAGGCTAGACCTCTGCCACTTGAGCCATAGCTTTTTCTATATATGTGGTACCAAGGATTGAACCCAGTTCTTCCTGCATGGTAGGCAAACACTCTACCACTAGGCCAAACTCCTGGCCCCACTTGAGATTCTTATCTCCAGTTAATCACCAGAAAATTGGACGTGGTGCTATGGCACCACTTCGGGTAGAGGACTAGCCTTGAGCTGAAAAGCTCAGGGCCAATGCCCAGGCCCAGAGTTCAAGTCCCACACTGACTCCCCAAAAAGGACAAATGAACACTGAGAATTCAGAAAAGAACTCAACACCATATCTATACTCAAGAAATTTAACTTGGAGGAACAAGACAAGGAGATGATTAGTTAATAAAGTCTTCCTTAAGACTTCGTGGAAGAGATATACTTTAAAAGCATCCATTCAAGTCCAAGAAAAACTTCTTCTTTTTTTCCTTTTGGTCAGTTGTTGAACTTGAACTCTGGGCTTGGGTGTCCCTGAGCTCTTCAGCTCAAGGCTACTGCCCTATTTTAAAACATTTTTTTCCTTTTTGTTGGTCATGGGACTTGAACTCAGGGCCTGGCACTGTCCTTGAGCTTTTTTGCTCAAGGTTAGCTTTCTACCACTTTAAGCCATAGCAACACTTCTGGGTTTCTGGTAGTTAATTGCATCAAGAACTAAGAATGCAAGTCGGGCAAGATGGCTCACACCTGTAATCCTAGCTACTCAGGAGGTTGAGATCTGAGGATCGTGATTCAAAGCCAGCCTGGGTACAAAAGACTATGAGGCTCTGATCTCTGATTAATCACTAGAAAACAGGAAGTAGGGCTGTGGTTCCAAGGGTGGGGCAGTACTTGAGCTGAAGGGCTCAGGGACAGTGCCCAGGGTTCAAGCCCCATGACCCACTTTAAAAAAAAAAAAGTCTTACACATTTTCCTGCCCAAGCTGGCTTTGAACCGTTATCCTCAGATCTCAGCCTCTCGAGTAGTTAGGATTACGGGCATGAGCCACTAGTACCAAACTCCAACAAAAATTTCTCATCCATACTATGACACATAAAGCTGACAATACAAAATGAATTAGATTTAGTATCTGCTCTTAGATGGCAGAATCTCCTACAGCATTAGCTATGGTATGAAATAGTCCTAGAAAGAAAGTGCTGAAACAGAGTAACAAAGTATGCTGGAAGCATAGTGGACACGACCATTAATACTGTTTGATGGGATGATGATGCATGCCTATAATCCTAACTACTCCTGAGTTCAAGGTCTGCCAGATTTATTTTCACCAGGTAGTAGACTATAGTTCCAGCTACTCAGGAAGTTAAAGCCAGGGATTACGAGTTCAAAACCAGAATGCAGCACAGGAAAAAAAAAAGAAGATATATATTTGAGGAAGCATGCCTCAAATTTTGAGTGAGCCTCAGCAAGAAAAGAATTTTCTAGGGGGGAGGGAAATGGGGACCAATACATGTGAAAGGGTATCAATGTATGGGAATTAATGCACCATCTATCTGGCAAATATTATGTAACCCTTCTATTAATTACAATAAAAATATATAAAAAAAAAAAAAAAGAAAAGAATTTTCTAGGTAGTACGTATTAAATGTATCACAAAAGGTCACTCCCAGGTGTTAACTAAAGAAGATAGGATAAAGTAAAAAGAGTAGACCAGGAGCCAGAGGCTCATGCCTATAATCCTAGCTACTCAGAAGGCCTGAGATATGAAGAGCTCAATTTAAAGCCAGACAGAGAAGGAAAGCCCCTGAGATGATTATCTCTAATTAATTACTAAAAAGGTGGAGCTGAGGCTCAAGTGATAAGAGGGCTAGATTTAATCAGAAAACCTCAGGAACGATGCCCAGGCTCTGAATTCAAGCTCCAGAATGCACACGCATGTGCGTGTACACAGGCACACAGGGGCACACTCAGCAATGATGACAGATCCACAAAGAGTTACTAAATGGTTGGGGGCATAGCCTAAGTGATATGGTGCTTGCATAGCAAAATGAGGCTCTAAGCTCAAATTCTAGTGCTGCCAAAAAAGATACTGCTAAAAGAAAGATACTTTATTTTACTTCATTTTTAGAGACAGGGTCTTGCTATCTTCTCCAGGCTATTCTTGGACTTGAAATCTTACTTCAGCCTTCTGAGGAATTATAGGCATGTGCCACCATCTTTAGTGTATTAAGATGTATTATAATCACCTTTATTTTGGGGTTAGACTCTAAAGAGAAAAATTTCTAAAACCTATCTCAACACTAGTGTCATATAGTCAATCACATAGAAATGTTTGAATCTGATTCAGGAAGGCAACTCTTATACAAGAATCAACACTGGCTCACAATGTGACCAGGCCCCAGAATCTGGCACTCTAATCTGTTACATCTCAACAGTATTTTAATTTTTTCTACCTGACCCTAGGATACCTCAAACTCAATGTGGCCAAAACTAAATTCATTTTGTTTGTTCACATCTATTACATATCTCTCATTCCTTTTCCTATTTAACGACTTCATTTCCCATTCAGTCATTCAAGCAAAAACAGAATTCTTCCCAGCAGATTTTGAAGTTATAGAAGTCTGAGCTACATTTAAAATTCTGGCCTGAGCTATCTTTTCAATCTTTACTCATATATATGCTTAATGTATTACCAGCACATAGCAGATTCTCAGCAAGTAAAAGCCACTAGGCACTTAAGACTCCCTATCTGCTCTTTGTGATATCCTTACAAGTTTCACCTTAGATCACTGTGGAGACCAGTTCTATCTTCTCAACCTTTTACATGCAGCAACAAAGAGACTTTCTAACTTAAAGAGGCTAGTCTTTAATCACTAGTCTTTTATCATTCATCCTCTCTTACCCTCATAATGCTGACCTATAAACTATAACTATAAACTAAAAGTTTTATAGGTAAATCTCACTCACTGTCATAACTCACCTTCAAATCCAACACGCTCAAGCAGATTCAGTGGATACCAAATTAAGGGTTTGTTCCCAACTGGAAGCAAAGGCTTGGGTATGCTGGAAGTTAGGTCTGTCATCCGTGATCCCCCACCAGCTGCCATCACTACTGCTTGAAATTCCATCTTAAACTGCAAACACAGGAAAAAAATCATAAAAATAAAAAAAAGACACACACCCATTTCTATTTAAGTTGCTGATACATCAGATGCATCATTTGCAACTGCCCAGCTGGCTTCAAACCATGATGCTCAGATCTCAGTCTCCTGAGTAGCTAGGATTACTTACAAGCATGAGCTCCCAGCACTCAGCTTAGTTTGGAATTTAACCTTCACTTTGGCATTATGTAACTTTCAACACATTTAATACTATGAAAAGAGTATCAGACCGTCAAAGAGTTTGAGTTCTATCTCTGTCCTACGTGGTATAACCGGAGACTTGACATTTAACACAGCATCCTTAGTTTTTAGAAGGTCACCTGGTGGTTAAGTCCACAGATACTAGAGCTAGACTGTCAAGATACACACTCTAGCTCTACCATTTATTAGCTATGTGAACTAGAGCAAGCTTCATAACTTTTCTATGCCTCTTTTTTTTTTGTAAAATGGGGATAATTATAGTCTCACTGAGTTGTTATTAAGATTAAACAAGGGTTTGCTTGTCTGGCATGCATGAGGCACTAGACTTGATTCCCTGCATCTCAAAAAGGAAAGAAGGAAATAAGTTTTATATTCAACTTACAAAATAATGCCCATTCCATTACAAGCATAATTGTTTATTACTGGACAGAGGCTAAAGCATGAAAAGTTTTCTGAACCAAATGAGCCATGCTATTTCATTAATTCTTGTCTCTAGTCTCTATTTTCTTTTTTACAAAAAGGGTTTTATGCTGGTCTATGAGGGCAATGAATCTTGAGCAACTATTCTCCCTCTATGTTATTTAAGAGGCAGGGGCGATGGTTTTTCGGCCTGGAGTACAGTATGTATTCACAGACATGATTCCACTATGGATCGTCACATGGAACCTGGTAGTCCCTAGCTCTCCAGAAATCATCACATGGATATCTAAATTAGTGCTGACACTTGAGTATAAAGCATATTACAGCCTGGAACTCCTGGCTCATTTCAAAATCTAAGGTAACTGGGACTACCCTTGTGCCACTATGCCCAGCTGCACTGCTGTTCCTGCTCCTTCGGTTGCTTTTCTCCTGTGCTTACGAATCCACTATTAAACTTACAAGACAGCTCAACAATCATCTTGCCCATGAAGTCATCTAACCCTTCTCACACCGAGGTACAAGGGAACTCCAAGGGTTCGAATGTCTAAGAGTGAGTTCCCTGCAGCCCGGGTGTGGGCGGGTCATCCCCGAATTCTCCGTCAGATGCCGGGTACTCAGCGTGTGTAGAATGAGGATCTGAACCTCACAACAGCCCCCTGTGAGACCCAAGTTCACCATGTGCAGAAAGGCATTCGAACCCAGGTCGCTGGGATGGGGAGTTCAAATGCTCTCCAATGAATCTCGGGGTGAAAAAGAACTAGGACAGGCATCTCGGGTCGGCTTCGGTCCCAGCGCCCCCTGACACCTCCAGCTGTCAAGAGCTGAGACAGCCTCCAACAGGCCCGTGAGTGTCTCGTCCACTGGGCGCCACGTGAGGTGGGGACATGACCGTCCTGGTATCTCAGTGCCCAGCGTTGGATCATGAAGGAGTTCAGGAGGTCTGGTGTCAGGGTGAGTTGCAGCAGAACCTCTCCTCCTCGAAATTCACTTTCTCCACCTGTTGCTCGCGGTGTTTGGTTCGAATCCTCCCCACCCTCCCTTCTAATCAAGACGCTTGGCTCCGCGGCCGGCTCTCGACCTCGGGGCTCACTACCCCTTGTTTACCCGCTTCGGGTCCTGGCTCAGCGAACTCGCCTCCCTCACACGAAAGGGGTTCTCCAGTACCCACCCGGGTTCAGCCAACTGCCCGGCCAAGACCGGAGCCGCGGCTTTACCTCAGTTTCCAGCGCCTCGCCGCCGCTTCTCACGCCGCCTCTGACCGACAGTCCCAGAGCGCAGGCGCGCGATGGCCGAGCATATCGATGGGATGCGCGGGCCAGACTCCGTGGCCCAGGGGTGAACACCGAGCGATGGATTACGAAAAGGAAGCCCCATTCCTCAGCCCAAAGAAGGGGAGGCGTGGCTGGAAGAGACTGGGCGGTCCTAGAGCCCTTCAAGTTCCTCCGGCGCGTGGGGACATTCCGATTTTGCAGTTGCTATCCTTTGAACCATGATCCTCAGATCTCAGCCTCCTGAGAAGCTAGGATTATAGGCCTGAGCCACCAGTGCCCTACTGTTGGTCTTCTTTTGAACTTTCCTTCTTATTATGTCAACCTATATGACTCCTGTACCTAGCCTCATGCTTACTATTTATTATTATTAAAGTACAGGAAATAATAAATGCTTACTAAAGGAAATAATAAATGCTTACTAAATACAGGCTATTCCCTATAATGTCTATTTTCTGTTCATAGTGGTTATTTCTCCTTTCTTCCCCAAGGGGAGTGTGTACACAACCCACACACATACATACACATGGAATTCATGAGGGAAGTGATAGGTTCAGAAGGGCAAGCTCTGAACTGTGAAAAACAAAGGAAACCATTCCAAAATTGGGCCGTGACTCAAATATTTCCCACAGTCTGCGAGAGATCTCTCAGGGAATTTTCTGGCCACATCATAATATTTACCAGTTTAATTTGGCTGTGGACTTGTATGGGGGCAGGGAATTGTTATTAATTAGAGTGCTGCATGAACAATAAAAATGAAAAAACTATTCTGGCAGTTAATTTCAAAACATTATGTTTTATTTTTGTATATAAATCTAGTGGTTGCCTAAGAGATTAATGATAAGTTAATGACTAGTGATAGAGAATGAAGCTGCATTCTCTAACATAAAAACTTAGAAATTTCACTAACTAGCACTTTAGTATTTCTTTTGGAGTATATACAGAATTTTTAATGTTGGTGGTTTTATTTTTTTTAATTTTATTTATTTATTTTTTTTTTAGTAACTCAATCTTTTTTTTTTTTTTTTTTTGGCCAGTCGTGAGCTTGAGCTCAGGGCCTGAGCACTGTCCTTGGACTTTCTGAAGGCTAGAGCTCTACCACTTGAGCCTCAGCACCACTTCCGGCTTTTTTTTTTCTATGTATGTGGTACCGAGGAACCGAACCTGGGTCTTCGTGCATGCTAGGCAAACACTCTACCACTAGGCCAAACTCCCTGCCCAATGTTGGTGGTTTTAAAAGTTAATGATGTACATACTCATATTCTAAGCTAATAGGTTAAGTGTGTGTGTGTATGGTAGTTCCAGGGCTTGAACTCGGCCTGGGTACAGTCCTTTGTGTTTAAGGCTAGCACTCTACCACTAAAGCCACAGCTCTATTTCTGGCTTTTGTTTTTGGTACTTAAATGGAGATAAGAGTTTCACAGACTTTCCTACCAGGCTGGTTTCAAAGAAAGATCCTCAAGCTGGATGTAGTTACTCACACCTGTAATCCTAGCTACTCAGGAGCTGAGATCTGAGCATCAAGGTTCAAAGCCAGCCAAGGCACTAAAGACCAAGAGACTCTTATCACCAATTAACCACTAGAAAACAGGAAGTGGGGCTGTGGCTCAAGGTAGGGTGGTAGCCTTGAGCTGAAGAGCTCAGGGACAGTGCCCAGGCCCAGAGTTCAAGCTCCATGACCCAAACAAAACAACAAAAACTACAACAATGATCCTCATATCTCAGCTTTCTCAGTAGCTTGGATTACAGGCACGAGCCACCAGTGCACAGCTTTTTATATATTAGCATATATTAATTGTAGAAAATATGGGCTTTTTTATGAAACCATGTGTGAGACTTCACATATGAAAGGAAACCTAATCAGCATATCAGATTATAATCTAGGACTTAACATGATTCTCAGGGGGCCTTTGTGTCAGTCATTCTCCCTAAAAATGTGGCATTGCAGTTGGGCCAGTGGCTCTTGTCTGTAATTGTAGTTACTTGGAAAGTGAAAGTAGGAAAATCATGGTACAGGGCAGCCACAGGAAAATATGAGATTTTGTATGAAAAATAACTAACCAGGCCCAGTAAATCATTTACCTACTCAGGATGCTGAGATCAAAAGGATCATAGTTCAAGGCCAGACTGGTGAAAAAAGTTCATAGGAGTTCATTTCAACTGAAAAAAGTGATTTTCAACTGAAAAAGGTATTTTCACCTGTCACCCTAGTTACAAAGGGAAATATAAACAGTAGTGTGTTTCAGGTTAAAAAACAAAAACAAAAACATTTAGGTTTGTGGCTAAAGTGTTTGAGAATAAATATGTGGCCTTGAGTTCAAATCCCCGTTCTTTAAAAAAAAAAAAAGGGGGTGCTGGGAGCGTAGCCTAGTGACAGAGTGCTCCTCTAGCAAGAATGAAACCCTGGGTTTGATTCGTTTGTACCACATACCACATACACAGAAAAAGCCAGAAGCAGTATTGTGGTTCAAGGGGCAGAGCACTAGTCTTGAGAAAAAGTTTCCAAGGACAGTGCCTGGGGTTCAAACCCTAGGACTGGCAAAAAAAAAAAAAAAAGAAAAAAAAAAGTATCTCATTGAACCCCACTGATTAGAACCATTCTGTTCTATTTCCTAAACATGTTTCATTTGTTCTTTCTAGCTCTTACACCATTATTTAATATGGTTCATTTATTTCTTTGTTTAATATGCTCTATGTCTCCACTATTAAATTCAGGAAGGCAAATATAATCAGTGCTTTAGCCCCCAGTGGTGCCTGACATAGATGCTCCATGCTTGCTGTTGAATGGATGAATGAGTAAATGGAAAGACTAAAATCAACAGTGTAGAGGAGAGATTGAAGACGGATGACCACCTTCTACAGGACATGCACAGCAGGGCCTTCTCTGAAGACCAGAGAAGGTGGCCCTTCAGGAGCTTTGCTAGGAAGAGCAGGAGAGCAGCTCTGAGTGGGGTGTGATAGCCTCTTAGTTCCTACTTCTGCAGCTCTGAGGGTGAGAGAGAAAGAAAGAAAGAGGGGCCGGGAGTTTGGCCTAGTGGTAGAGTGCTTGCCTAGCATGCATGAAGATCTGGGTTCGACTCCTCAGTACCACATACATAGAAAAAAGCTGGAAGTGGTGCTGAGGCTCAAGTGGTAGAGCTCTAGCCTTGAGAAAACCCAAGGACAGGGCTCAGGCCCTGAGTTCAAGCTCAGGACTGGTTAAAAAAAAGAGAGAGAGAGCGAGAGAAAGAGAGGGAATTTCCCGGGGACCACCCAAGGAACAGGGATTGGGGAGAGGAAGGGTATGGGTTCTAGGAGTCAAGTGGAGGCTGCCCAGGAGGCCAGGCTGTGTGTTCAGGCTCAGAATTATATGGAGCTAAGCCTGGGCAAGTGTGGGATGCAGCTCTTGAAGAGGAAACTCATGAGCTGGTACAAGGAGCTTCTCAGCTAAGTAGCATCAGAATGAACCTTAAAGAACAACCGAAGAATGAGTTGCAAAGTTGGCAACTTGCAATTTGCCTAGCACTGTCTCACATTGGATCTATTGAGACACCTGGGCCCCAAGATTGGGCTTGAGGGTATGATTGTTCTCCTGTTAAGAGGGCTGTCCCCCATGAGGTTTCTGTACCTTAGCTGGGTGGCAAGTGATAGATGCTGGTAGTGATGCTATTTATTTTTTTTTTAACTTTTTTCCAGTCCCGGGCTTGAACTCAAGGCCTGTGCACAGTTCTTGGGCTATCTCAGGCCAGTACTCTACCACTTGAGCCACAGCACCACTTACAGCTTTTTTCTACAGTGATGCTATTTGTGTCCAAATCCTCACCTGGTTGTCTTATCAGTCATCCCAAGACTTTGTCCTCTATATAATAGTTTTCTGCTCTTTTGCTTTAAGAAGTAGACTTCTATCCTCCAAGTCACAACACACCCATCCCAGAAGATGCCAGGACAGGCTTTATCTCTTCTGGGCTCTTATTCTCGTTCAACTTCAGCTTATTAGGAATGCGTGTTTTTGCTACTAGCAGAGTCTAGCTACCAAAGATCTTCCAGGCCTGGTGCAGTGGCCCACACCTGAATCCTAGCTATTCAGGAGGCTGAGATGTGAAGGTCACGTTCAAAGCCATCCAGGGCACTAAAGAATGTGAGACTCTTATCTCCAATTAAACAAAGAGTACCGCCCAGGCCCAGGGTTAGGTAGTAGCCTTGAGCTGAAGAGCTCAAGGACAGTATTCAAGCCCTATGACCACCCCCCCTCAAAAAAAAAGATCTTCAAGGACATTGCAATTCTCCAGCTTTTTCTTTCTTTTCCCTCTCTCCCTCCCTCTTCTTTCTCTCATCCTCTCCCACCACACCCTCTGGAAGTACTGGGAATTGATCTCATGGCCTCATCCTCTTGCTTGGCTTTTTTTCCCCTCAAGGCTGGTGCTCCGCCACTTGAGCCGCACCCCCACTTCCAGTTTTTTTGTTGGTTAATTGGAGGTAAGAGTCCATGGCTTTTCTGTCTGGGCTAGCTTTGAATCATGATCCTTAGACCCCAATCTCCTGAACAGCTAGAATCACACGTGTCAGCTACCAGTATCTGGCCCTATAGGTGCATTTTTGTGCTTGTCTGGGGCCTTGACTCAGGGCCTGGGTGTTGCTTTTCTTCCTCAAGGCTAGTCCTCACCACTTGAGCCACAGCTCCCCTTCAGCTTTTTTCTGATTAACTGGAGATAAGAGTCTCACAGACTTTCCTGCCCAAGCTGGCTTCTAACGGTGATCTCAGCCTTCTGCGTAGCTAGGATTACAGGAGTGAGCCACCAGTGCCCAACTATCCAGGTTCTTTTTGATCCTAGTAGGAAACCCAATAAACACAGATCGTAGGAGCCCAAAAACATTCTGAAGGAAATAATTCATCCATTTATTCAAATTTCCCATGTGTAAGACTTTCTTTTGAAGGAGTGTCACGGAGGCTCTCAAGGCAGGGAGGACTGGTAAGGGGCTTACATAGCCCTAAGAACAAATTTAACGTCTAGGCTTTATAGGGTAAAGAAAATCTTGGAGAGGTCCTAAGTATCTTTAATCTGCATAAAATCTTGGGGTGAACCACAGATGGGGAGTGGGTTGGCGATGCTGCAACAGTGGTGGATATGGAGTGAATATAGTAAAGAGCTGATGTTGGGTAGATGGAAGTTCTGAGCCAGGAAGTGGCACTCTGTCAGTAAAGATGGACAAAGCTCACAGCTCTGGCATGGAGGGACAGGAGTGAGAGGCCAGAATGTGAGGGTGGGGATGCTCCTCTGGTCCTCTTTTGTGGTAGATGACCAGAGAGGATGGTCATCATGCCTTTCCACCCATGGCCTCTTGCTTGATGGGAAAAATACCCTTCCCTCCAACATTTTGAAAACTTTGAGCCATGGCTAAGTCAGAAGAGGAAAAACAGAAATTGGAATCAAAGTCCATGGTGTGAGGAGCAGACTGGCCCCCTTCAAGTAGCTCAGGCCTGGCAGCTGTGCTGGGCTTGTGGAAGATTCCCTCTTTCTCAGGAAGCAAGCCTTAGCACGAGGAGGGCTGGACCACTGTCCACTTACTGCCCTGGCTCCAAGCACACAGGAGCAGCAGGTGCTCTGCGTTACCCTGTGGGTGTCTTAACACATCAGCTCAGCATGGAGCACAGAGCCGCAGCTGGGCAGGACAGGTGTGTTCATTTCTGGGAAGTGGGCACTGCCTCACTCCTCCCAGGGGCTCATGTCGGTGTCGATGGCCACACAATTGTAGGCAGCATAACGGAGCTTCTCTTCGCACACCTTGGCGCTGTGGGGCAAGGACTCAGTCAGGCCCCTTCGCCCCCCTCCCAAGAACAAAGGAGCCTCCAGTTTGGGCATTTAGGCCTGAGCCTAGGAAAACTCACCTGACATAGTGTGGTAGGAAGAGGGTGCTGGAGCAGGTGGAAGACTCGGGCAGCGCATCTGTGGTCTCATAGCTGGGGGGTGTTGAGGGGCCATGGATTAGGAAGATCTGTAGAGGCAAGTTTGTCGGGGGGCCCTTTTGGTCCTCCTTGCTGCACTTATACTCACCCTAGCTTGTCTGGATAGATGTAGATCCGTGCTGGAAGGCGACTGCGGCCTGTGACAAAGCGTAGGAAGCGGCTCCGGTCCTCTGGGTGGAAAAGAAGGAAATCAGCTGGCCCTGATGGTGAGGTAGGTTAGATAACTTCCACCCTAACTGCATCCCAAAGACAGAGTCCATGCTGCCCTCCTCCACTGACCATTGGTGAAATTGTTCAGCGCCTCCCAGAAATACTGCACACGGGTATCAGATGGCTCAAAGTCCTCAAACCGAGCTGAAGGGGACAAGGCCAGAATTCATTCTTAGGTATCACCCAACCTAGTCCTTTAGTCATCCAGTAAGCGTTACCTCCCCACTGCCTGGAACTCACTGAGCTTGCGCAGCGCATCCACAGTGACCTCTGGGTCCCCACACACCTTCTTCTCTAACTCTTGCCAGGTCAGCAAGTCCAGCACAGCTTGTGGCACAACCTTTAGCAGGCCTGCTTGCATGGCTGCCACCTGGGGAAAAAGGAGCAAGGCTGAACTTGGAGAAAGGGTGCCATTCTCTGCTTACGCTGGGGGCATCTCTGTATTGTGGGACACAGTTATGGTAGGGGCCTGAGTTCTTAGGACTGGTACTGTTGGCCTACTAGCCCGGGCTTTGGTAATTAGGGCCTGAGGCTTGGGATGGTGTGAAGTTCTCTGCTCTACTGGCCTCTGGCTACTACCTGCTCCTTGCTCTCCTCTAGCCGTGCCTTCTGCACCAGTTGGATGAAACGAGAACGGTCTTCATATCCCACCACGATGCCTGTGCCCCCAGGAATCAGCTCTACAACCTGTTGGTCACTCAGTACGGTGGTGAATGTTAATTCCTTCCCAAACTTGAACTCAAATGTCTCCTTATCCATTCCTTCCATCACTTCCAGGAGCTTCACCTGGGGATTGGGGTAAGGAAGGGCAGTCAACGTTTCATTGGGAGAGACATTCTGTCTTTCCTCAAGATGTTCATGGGTAAACAGAGAGGCAACAGTCAAGGGAGTCCACAGGCAGGCAATGGGGAATGAGGAGACTGATACAGGGTTTTAGAAAAACTACAGTAACACCTAACACCTAAGCAGCCATGGAAGCTAGGGAGGACACCTGTACTTGAGTTGACACCTAAATGATGATTTGGAATTGGCTGTGCTATAAGGGAACTCAGGGGAGAAAATATCTTAGATAAAGCTGAAAGCAAAAGGCCGGAGAAAGGTTTGGATGGAGCCCAAATATGACCCTATCTTTAGCGAGAGATACAGGGATCATGTAAAGCCTTTACAGAGCCTGCTCTGTCCCAAGCTCTGGGCAGAGCTGTCAAAGAATTTAAACAAGGAGAGAAAAAGTACTAGCTTTTGCAATGTTTAGGGTAGAAGGATAGGTGGCCTGAACCAGGAGCATGGTAGTCAGATGAGAGAAAGAAAAATATTCTAGAGGGAGACCTAGCACAATGTGGGGATGAGGAAGGAGTGAAGAATTACACTGTGGGCTGTGGCATGAAGAAGGGTAACAATGGTGTTCAGAACAGTGAGGAAGCCAGGAGTCAATTGATAAGGGGAAAGTGTTAATCCTGAGCCTCAAGTGCGCCATCTTGAGGTGAATGTCCAGGATGCAGGTGATGTCCCAGGAGCTGGAGGTCAAGATTTTAGGAGCTATTTAATTTTAGTTATATAGTTATTTAGTAACCAAAATCTTGGTAGTATATGGGAATGCAGAGGAGCATGGGTATAGCAGAAGAGGGTAGAGTGCAGAAAAGTCCTGGGGGAGTACCAAGTTTTAAGGTCTGGGGATCAGAAACACTGGTTCCAGTCCTACTCACCAGCACAGAGTCCACAGCTGGGAAGTCCTTGCTCCAGCTCACCTCCTCACCAGACAGCTGCTTCCACACGAACCCAGGCAGAGCCAGAACCTGGGCGGTAAACAGTCAGTACTGTCTTCTCCTCCTGAGCTGCCAAATTTTCTGGCCCCTTTCTTTCAGGGTTCAGGCAGGGCTGATCTAAAGATCAGGCTACTCACCAGAAACTCCTTGCCCCGAAGGGCTGCCCCCATCAGCTGTCCAATCCACTCATACTTGGCAAAATCTTGACAGGAGGGATTGGGTACATACATATCCCGGGCCTCACCAGTCCCATTGCCCTGTCCAGAGACAAAACTATCAGCACAGTATTGGGTAGACTCTACTTTCCGACCCAAGGCATACCAAAAGTTTCCCCCCAAAGAGGAAAGTTCCTCTTCTCCCTGTCTGCCTGAGTTGCCCTAGATATCCTATAACCTCCTCTGCTCCTTCTCCAACTCAATCTGGCACCTGAAGATTTGCAGAGACGGAATAGCAGAAATGTGGGGGTGGGATTTGGAGGAAGATTACCTGGTTGGCTGTTCTCACAAAGAAGGGCAGAGGCACAGGGGTGTCAGCTGAGCTAGGGCACAACTCTTCTGACATATCTGCCAGGCTGTCTCGGAAGCCACCCCCTGAAATGAGGGAGACCTTAGCTGGACACACACACAACAGCCTATCCCCCATGGTGGGGGTTATAACCAGGCTCCCCAGAGTCCTTAGTACTCTATAAGGCAACAAGCCAGCTGTGTGTCATCCTTCCTTAAGCCCTCACCTTGGTCAATGATGCCTTCTGCAATGAATTTACATTCCCACCACTGGTCATAGCGCATGGGCCACCTGTAAGTGGGAGTGGATCTCTGTCATTAAGTTGGACCAGTCTTTAGGCTAATTCATCAGCCCAGAGATTATCAGGAAAAGAGTTAACAGAGTGGTAATGGTGAAGATGCCAGGAGCAGGGTATGGGTGTTATGTGTGTTCCCCATGTATACTTGTGTCTCTTACCCTCAAGGCTTACCTGTAGTCCAGTGGCTTTTCATACTTGTCAGAGGGCTTGAGGCCTTCATAAACCTTGGGGAATGGAAAAAGGGGAAGTGCTTTTAGGCAGGTTTGTGTTAAAACCTGGCTCTATACTTGTTCAAAGACCTGGCTTCAGGTTCCTCTTAAACTAGCTGCCTAGGTCCTTTACTGACTCTCCCCCAGTCTAACTCGGGTGGTCCAGACCTGGGTGAAGACTGCATTCTTGCAGGCAGGGTCCCTCGAGGGACAGGCACGATGTTCCATGGCAAGGCGTCTATTGATATATAGGCGAGGCATGAAGCTGGGCTTGCTGCTCTCTGAGTCACGCAGGCACTGTGTTACCAGACTGGGCCGCTGGCGTGATAGTAGTAGGAACTGTTTCACTTGCTGGTGATGACAGATGGCCAGAGCAGGATCAGTGGACAGTCGGTGTTTGTTCAAGCCCTGGAACTTTCCTCTATACCTGGATCCAATTCTACCATTCCAAGTCCTCCCCCCCGCTGCCCCCCTTCTTCCTTCCTTCTTAGTACTGGGGCTTGAATTCAGTGCCTGGGCACTGTCCTTGAGCTCTTTTGCTCAAGGCTAGTGCTCTACCAATTTGAGCTACTGTACTACTTCTGGTTTTCTGGTGGTTAACTGGAGATAAAAGTCTCATGGGCTTTTCTCCCCAGGCTGGCTTCGAACCATAATCCTCAGATCTCAGTCTCCTGAGTAGCAACCATTATAGGTGTAAGCCACTGGGGCCCAGCCCCAGTCCCTTTCTTAGTGAAACTACCAGGGGGATCTTGCTGGTTGCTTGCTTGCTTCCTTCCTTTATTTATTTCCTTCTTTCTTTTTTTTGCCAGTCCTGGGGCTTGAACTGAGTACTGTCTTTGGGCTTTCTCAAGGCTAGAGCTCTGCCACTTGAGCCATAGCACCACTTCTGGCTTTTTCTCTGGATGTGGTGCTGAGGAATTGAACCTGGGTCTTTATGCATGCTAGGCAAGCACTCTACCATTAGGCCATACTCCCAGCCAGGAGCAGCTTTCTCAAACAAATAGTATTATTACTTCATAACTTTTCTTATTGCTCTACTGACTTGGGACAAAAATCCCTGGCTTTTCAGCTTGGCCCTCAGGATCTTTGGTTAAGCAAACCTGCTTTTTGCTTACTCTTCCAGCTTCATTGTGTATTCATCCATACTCACATCTATCTGTATACTTTTCTCAAGTCATACGCAGCTTCTGGAAGTGTCCAGGGTGACCCTTTCATGCAAGCTTCTCTGGCTAGGATGTCATCTCTCTTCCTACTGCTCTTACATATTCCACACATTCATTTTGGAAATAGCCCTCACCATTCCCCAAAATACTAAACTTTGATCACTTGTTTCTGGCTTTCTTCCCAGTTCCCAAGGTCGGTAAATCTCTAGCCCCAGAGTAGGTTTTAGGACCTCTGTTGAAAAGTAAACTAGGTTATCAGGAAGGAGAAGCCTACTGCCCAGACTAGTACCAGAGAGGCCAGACTCACCTTAATCTCACTGAAGGTGCCTAGAGTATGGTCCCATGCCGGTACTAGATGGTGCAGGACACTGTCTAGGATCTTGATGAATCTGAGATAGTAGGTAAAGACAACTGCATCTAAAGAGTTTGGCATGTAAGATGCAAGATCCCCAATTTCCCAACACATTGTGTCAGACAGTAGGGCCCAGGGGCTGCTCTGATCCTTCTGGAAGCAGAATAACTTATACTATAAGACCCTGGGGCCTCCTCTGTGCTGATGCACATGACTCAGGGATGGAGGAAAGGAGAGGGGCTTGTAGGCCCAGGACCATAGCCACCTCTGCAGGAGAACAGCTCTGCGGTACAGTACTTCTGGATCAGTGCCTTCCAGGCGTGGGTATCGCACTAGACTGGCTGGCTGGAACAGGTCTGCATTTAGCCCTAATTCCCGCTGTCTAGATGACTTGATCTTGACCCCTCGTAGGCGAACGTCAATCCCATCATCTGAGGGGGAGAGATCAGTGTAAGGTCATTTACTGCATCTGCTGCTCTTTTTTTTTTTTTTCATCCTCAGACATGGCTATTTAATGCTAAGCTTTTTGTCATTCTTAGCTCCTAGAAACTTAAGATCTTTGGAATCACATTCTCTTATCTGATATCTACATACCTGCTGCTGGTTCCTCTGTCTACCTCTATACTACTGGATGCCTGTGGATCCCAATTTAGTTTTTTCATATAACCCTAACTTCTGTCTCCCACTAGGTTAGGTCCTAGGCCTTAAATCCTCGAGTTAGTTAGCTAAAATTGACATCCTCCCTCTAAGTCCATCCCCTTCCTTTCACACTCAATGTCACCTGCCTCACTCCTATCGTAGGCTCCCTTTTCCTTCTTACAGACGGAAGCCCTACCTCGGCACTCCACAATACGGATCTCAATGATAGGTAGGTGAACTGTCATGTCCTCCAAGACACAGACATCTCCAATCAACGTCCTGAGGAGACAGGTGTGAAGCACTTCAGCTACCTCTTCCTCAGGCCTTGCTGAGGTCCCACCAAAATTTAAGCTTCCAAGCTAGGCCTGGTCCCATTGCTAAGATCATACCCCAATCTCCCACCCCAGGCCAGCTTGCTCACTCGTCAATGCTCACGTCACTCAGCTTCTTAAGATTGTCTCCTTCACCTCCGTACACCACCACTCGCTTAGGCATAAAGTTGTCATCTGTGGTATCAACTGTGAGCAGCAGCTTCCTGAGGGGTGAGAAAATACACCTGGGTACATTTCTGTGCATCCACAGGCATACAGCTCACCCACCCTGTCCTGACCAGAGCTTACTAACTTTACAATCGTGCCCTTCTTCATGGTAAGTCGTACCCAGTGCTGGCACTGAGACCCATCGCTTTCCCAGTAGGTATCTGCATTGCTGTCTGTCAGACAGGACACATTGAACTCCTCCTAGAGAGGAACAGGGAGGTGGAGTCAGAGGTTATCCTCACCTTTACTCTGGCATGTGCTTTAGGTCAAGGGGCATAATGCGGTAGAGTTGGGCTAAAAGGTGAGCATGGGGGTGGGCTTGGAGAATGTCTGGGGTTTTCTATAGAATGTCCAAGTTGGACTGGACAAGTGGAGCTGGACTAAGTGTGGCCTGCAGGACTTTTGGTTTGGCACGGGTTTGGAGATGGAATTTTGGTTCTTGCTTTAAGGGGTGTGGCTACATCTTGCTTCAGGCAGGAAGAATCCCAGCACCCACCGTATAGGAGGAAACATCTATGCTCTCCACATACTGCTTCACACTACCCAGGTTCTCATCCTCCTTGCCCAGGTGGTCATACAAGAAGTGGATCAGGTCTTCGTCACACTCGTAGGTCCATGTTGGGGGCACATAGCTAAAGTAATTCCAAGCCCTTAATTAGATCGGACTCAGAGCTGGAGCTCTCCCCACCCATCTCATCCCAGCTCACTCACAGTAGCCTTTGAACAGCTTCTGGGTAAGCCTCTGCCGGCTGAGGCTTTGATCCCAGGCGATGTGAATATGTCAGGTCCACCACCTGTTCCCATCTGTGAGAATAGAAATGGGGAATAGTTTGTTGAGGGTGGGGGGCATCAGTCGGCCTCCCCATATCCCCTTCAAGACCTAGAGCATTCTCCTGAACTCTAGCCCCAAGCCTCTAGAAGTTCACCTCCAGCCTCCTTCAGGTTTTGTCTCTTTCTGCTCTTAACCCTGCCTTCGTTCTAATAGTACGCCCCCACCACACAATGGGTTCGGAAACCCCCATTGCCCCACCATCTGACAGCAAACCCCTCTTGCATCCGTTGCAGGACCTGAGCACCGGCCGGTAGTCCACGCCAAAGAGCTGCTGCTGCCGCTGGAGGTGGTCAGGAGTGTCTATGGGGACGAGGCGGGCCCCGCCCTCCGCCGGGCGGCACACCAAAAGCCAGCCTTCATCCAACCCGCAGTCACCCAGGTGTTCCGCCAGCTGCTCCTGCAGGGAGGCGCCCGACGGGCACGGCCCAGGGGCAAAGGGCACCAAATGCAATGTCAGCTCAAGATAGGGCAGGGAAAGGGAGCAGCCGGGAACTCCCCTGGGGTCCCAGGGTCTTCGCGGGGTCCCGGAAGCTACAGCGCACCTTAGTCAGCTTCACCCAGAGCCCGTGGCCGTTGCACAGCTCCTCGCCGGTGGTTCGCACGCAGGCACCGCGCCGGAGCTCGATGCTGTCCCTCGCAGCACGAAGGGGCCCAGAGCCGGCCCCGGGGGCTGGGCCCGCGGCGCCCACACGCAGCCCCAGGCCCTCTGCCTCCCACACCGGCAGCAGCACGCGCGACGGTCCCGCGGGGTCCTTGTAGAGCTTGTAGAGCACTTCTCGTGGCACGAAAGCCAGCGCCGCCGGCAGCGGCCGCCCGGCGCGGAGGCTCCGCGCTGCCTCCGCCAAGAAGCGAATGCGGCCCAGCAGCTGCCGCGGAGACTCCAGCGCCGCGCCGGGACCCGGGCCGGCCATGGCGAAGGAGTCGCTGGGGGGAGACCAAGGGGCAACCCACCGCCGGGAGCCGCGGTCCCGAGAGGGAGCCCAGCTTCCCACCGCGCCCAGCCCCGCCTGCGCCAACCTTTACCGTATGTTCTGGATTAAGCGCACACTCCACTTCTGCCGAGTAGAACACGATTAAATCAACGATTAAATCTACCTCTGTGCGCCTTTCCCCCCAACGAAGCCCAAGATTGGTGGATTTTATTTGATCAATTTACAATACTCATTTTCCATTCCCATTATTACTGTTACTGAGCTCGTGCTCTCTCTCTCTCTCTCTCTCTCTTTCTCTCTCTTTCTCTCCGCCCCCCCCCCCCACACACTACATACAGGGCCTTTCTGTGTAGTAGGCCAGGCTGGTACCTCTGCTTCCCGAATACTGGACAAGTAGGTGTGGGCTACAACCTGCTCACTGCTATCATTATTATTATTATTATTATTATTATTATTATTATTATTATTATTATTTTGATCAATCACGGGGCTTGAACTCAGGGCATAGGTGCTGTTCCCGAGCTTTTTAGCGAAAGGCTAGTAGTATTCTACCACTTTGAGTCACAGTGGCACTTCTGGTTTTCTGGTGGTTAACTGGAGATAAGAGTCTCATGGACTTTCCTGTCCTGGCTGGCTTTGAACTGTGATTGTAAGCAGAGTAACTAGGATTACAGGCGTGAGCCACTGGTGCCCAACACTGCTATCATTTTACCTCCACTGCTACTACCCTCGTTCAAACCAACCACCCCATCAAATAAACTGGATTATTACATGAGCTTTTTGCCTTTTCCTTCCAAAAAATCATAGAAATATTCTAAAATACATTAGATATCCTAGGAGCATGTTACTAAAATGCTTGGAAGAATATTGATAATCTTTATCTACTTTAACGTTTGCCGATTTATTTCTCCATTAGGTTGGCTGAGCAGTCTGTACTTCATTAGATGCTGAGGCAGGTTTGCTCAGCACACCGTGTATCTATTATAGTTCTAGTTCTTAGTAGGTAATACATAGTATAACAAATTTCAGTTCCCCATACAACTTTTTTTTTTTTTTTTAAATCCAGTCCTGGGGCTTGAACTCAGGGCCTAGGCACTGGCCCTCGGGCTTTCTTAAGGATAGAGCTTGAGCCACAACACTACATCCGGCTTTAGGCCACGCTCCCCGCCTTCCCCCTACAACATTTTTCTATCATTTGCTGAATGCCTACTGGATAAGATTGCTAAAATCATTAGGAGAGTATATGTGACGAGATTCTTGGGCCAAGCCTCTGGAATTCTTAGACTGTCCCATGACAAGGAATTCTGCATGCCGATTTACAGTGTAATTAATAACGAAGTTATTTCTGCGGAGCGTTTGTTTCTGCGCCGCAACACTGAACTTTACGGTAAAAAATAGTCGGGGTCCTACCGGCAACTGCGCAGACAGCCCCTGAGCTGTCACCCTGACCCAGTCACGTGGCTCTCAGCAAGGCGTGTCCGCAGAACCGGCCAGGAAGGGGCGGAGTCTGGGCTGGGGGCAGGCTTAAAAGCGGAGCGCTGTCTTCGCAGTTACATTTCACCATGGAGGCCAACGGGTCAGGGTGAGTTCTCCGAGAGGGGTCTGGCTAGCGGGATTTCTGATCTAACTCCTCCAGTTTAGGGATCCCCCTGACTCACCATTTTCGTGGAGCTCTCCCAATATCAGCCCGTCGCTGGAATCCCGAATCGTCCTATCGTGGATTCCTGAGACCCTCATTCCAGGACTGCCCTGCTGGACTGCGCTCCCTAGACATTCTTTCATGGGATACCCTGCCATTTCTAAGGAACATCTTTATTCTGGGACGGTCAACTCTTATTCTTCTTTGAGATTCGCTACTTGAGTGACCGGCTTTTCCCAAATTATTCTTACTGGTCTTCCATCTCTTCCCCTCTCCCTTCCCCAGGTCCTTCCAGTTTGAACTGGGGAAGAGGCCCCAACACCGGCCCTTCTAGTTTTGTGCACCACCTACCCGATAGGAGGTGGAATGGGTGGGGAGCCACAGCTTGAGAGCTGGTCTGGAGGAGGAAGATAATGGTCCTAGAGGGAATCTGCCTCAAGAACCTGTGCCTTTCCAACCCCCCAGCCTAGCATACTGACACTTATCTTTACCTCCACCCGCACCTGATTGTCAGACCCCAGGGTTTTCCCGAGCTGAAGAATGACACATTCCTGCGTGCAGCCTGGGGAGAAGAAACAGACTATACTCCCGTTTGGTGCATGCGGCAGGCAGGCCGCTACCTACCAGGTCAGAGTTTATGCCCCATAGCCTAGGCAAAACTCTGGAGGGTGAAAGTTTTCCAGAGGCAGACAGGGCTCTTAGGCCTCACCCCTGAGCTCTATCTTCTCCTTGGTCTGCAGAATTTAGGGAAACTAGGGCTAACCAGGACTTCTTTAGCACCTGTCGCTCTCCTGAGGCCTGCTGTGAGTTGACTCTACAGGTGAGAGGTTTATATAAGAGGGGGGGGGATTTACTCCTTCAGCTTGCCACCTAGAACCAGAGCCTAGAACCTGTTTCCTGTTTCCTACAGCCACTGCAACGATTTCCTCTGGATGCTGCCATCATTTTCTCTGACATTCTTGTTGTACCTCAGGTATGTTACTCAAACGTGATCCTGGACTGAGTTAAAAAAAAAAAAAAACGGAGGGGAGGCTGGGCATTGGTGACTAATGCCTATAATCCCAGCTTCTTAGGAGGCTGAGATTTAAGGATCATAGTTCAAGGTCAGCTCTGGCCCCGTGAGACACTTATCTACAATTAACTACCAGAAAACTGGAAGTGGCAAACTGGCTCAAAGTGGTAGAGCATTAGCCTTGAGGAAAAGAGCTGAAGGACAGTGCTTGGGTTCTGAGTTTAAGCCCCATGACCAGACAAAACAAACGAATGAACAAAGACATTCTTGGAAATACTAGCCATCCTACTGAAATTCAAGGAATTGAGTACTTTATTATGAGGTTGAAAAGATGTGCTTGAGTTTTATTCTTCATTTTTTTTCTTGGCAATTGCTGAACAGAACCCTTCTACATGTAGTTCTAGGCTGGGGACACAGATGTTTTATTCCTTTCCAGGCACTGGGCATGGAAGTGACCATGGTACCTGGCAAAGGACCCAGCTTCCCAGAGCCATTAAGAGAAGAGCGGGATCTAGAACGTCTGCAGGATCCAGCAGTAGTGGCCACTGAGCTAGGCTACGTGTTCCAGGCCATCACTCTTACCCGAAAGCGGCTGGCTGGGCGTGTGCCACTGATTGGGTTTGCTGGTGCCCCGGTAATATGGGATAGAACTGGAGTATGAGGAAATTACTCTGATAGGAAAAAAAAAAGACTGTTTTCCACATCTTTGTATCCTTCTGCAGTGGACCCTGATGACATACATGATTGAGGGAGGCGGCTCAAGCACTATGGCTCAGGCCAAGCGCTGGCTCTATCAAAAACCTCAGGCTAGTCACCAGCTGCTTCGTATCCTCACTGATGCTCTGGTCCCATATCTAATAGGACAAGTGGCTGCTGGTGCCCAGGTGAGTTGTGAAGACAGATAGGCATGGACCTGATGATAAGAAATAGAAGCAATAGTCTACTAAAGTAGTGAGGCCAGGGCTCTTAGCCTCGCCTCCAATAATCTGGCTGGAGCAGCCAAGCAAGGGACCAATGTTCTGACTAAAACCAGTTCTGAGATACAGAGAAATCTAAACTTTTTATCTAGATTTCTATGTCAGGCAGATTCGGAATTTAAAGTCATTTGGGGGAAAATCGAGGCATGTTCTGTATGTGTAGCCTGAAGTGTTTTTGTTTTTTTTCTTTACTACCCTTTAACTGTAGGCATTACAGCTCTTTGAGTCCCATGCAGGACATCTTGGCCCACAGCTCTTTAACAAGTTTGCACTGCCATACATCCGTGATATAGCAAAGAGAGTAAAAGCTGGGCTGCAGAAGGCTGACCTGGCACCAGTACCCATGGTGAGGAATGGGATAAAGTTGAGTCAAGTTGTGTCTGTTGACCTTTTAGAGCATGCTTGAAATGGGCTGAAGTTGCCACTGGAGGGCAGCAGCAGCACAGTCAATAAAGACAGTGGGTATAGCCAAGGCATAGCCTGAAATGTTCTTTTCCCTCTAGATCATCTTTGCTAAGGATGGACATTTTGCCTTAGAGGAGCTGGCCCAGGCTGGCTACCAGGTGGTTGGGCTTGATTGGACAATGACCCCCAAGAAAGCCCGGTGAGTGATGGAGGGGCTGTTAGAAGTTGAGTTAGAGGAGATGTAGCTATTAAATACGCAGTTACTGAAACGCGGCCCTGGCTCTGTTTTTAGGGAGCGTGTGGGGAAGACTGTGACCTTGCAGGGCAACCTGGACCCCTGTGCTCTCTATGCCTCTGAGGTAACAAATAAGGCTCCTATGAACACGTTTGTCTTTGTATTACAGTTTTATGATTATATTTGTATATATATGTGTATATGTGTATGTGCATACACACACACACACACACACACACACACACACACACACATTTTTTGGCCAGTTCTGGGGCGTGAACTCAGGGCCTGGGCACTGTCCCTGAGCTTCTTTTGCTCAAGGCTAGCACTCTATACTTGAGCCACAATGCCACTTCTGGCCTTTTCTGTTTATGTCGTACTGAGGGATCAAACCCAGGGCTTCATGCATGGTAGGCAAGCACTCTACCACTAAGCTATATTCCTACTCCTGATGATATATATATATAATTTTTTTTTGCCAGTCCTGGGGAGTGAACTCAGGGCCTGAGCACTGTCTTTGGGCTTTCCTCAAGGCTAGCTCTCTGCCACTTGAGCCACATAATCATTTCTAGCTTTTTCTGTATATGTGGTACTGAGGAATCAAACCCAGAGCTTTGTGCATGCTAGGTAAGCACTCTACCACTAGGTCACATTCTGGGCCCCAACAATTTTTCTTACTCATTTGTTTTCTTAGTGCCTGATCCATATAAGGCATCTCATAAATTCTGTTAAGTTAATGATTAAACAGCATTGTATGGAGGCATACCTGCGTATCTGTGAGCCACTATCACATATAGGAAGGACAGCGGCTTGCTCCCAATACAGACAGTGCCATCTTGGTCTCCTAGGAGGAGATTGGGCAGCTGGTACAGCAGATGCTGGATGACTTTGGGCCACAACGTTACATTGCCAACTTAGGCCATGGACTTTATCCTGACATGGACCCAGAACATGTAGGTGCCTTTGTGGATGCTGTGCACAGATACTCACGTCTACTTCGAAAGAACTAAGCACAGAGTTTTCCTTTTATGTACCACTAATACAGATGATTATTTCTAATAATAGAATAAAAGTTTCAGAACTGGAATCTAGTATGTGGTTTTGTTCTGTGCCCTTTCTAGTTCCTTAAATCTGTTTTCTTTTCATGAAGCTTTCTCTGCATTCTTACATATCTTAGGATTCAGATATCAATGAACGTGTACTTTATAGTAATTAATGTCAGGTTTTTACCATCATTGAGCTCTAAGTCCCAGAGCTACATGAGATTTGGTAGAACTTCCCAGAAGATGGGGCTAGCTATGGCATTTACAGAAAAAAGGATGGGGTCTCCATTAACACAAAGGCCAAGCTGATAGGGCTTTGAGTTTGGGGAAGACAGACTGAAGAAAAACACAAAATGGCTAAAACACTTGAGGATCCTGTAGAGGGAGATGGAGTCTAGATAAGCTAAAGAAATTTTGGCCTTTTTAAAGTTTGTTTTTGTTTTGAGATAGGGTATTCCTTAATAGCTAGGTTGGCTTAGAACTCATGATTCACGGTGGGCATTGTACCTCAAACCTGTAATCCTGGCTACTCAGGAGGCTAAGATCTGAGGATCGTTTCACTGCTAGCCTGGGCACTAAACAATGTGAGACTCTTATCTCCAGTTAATCACTAGAAAATGGGAAGTGACACTGTGGCTCAAGGGGAAGGGTGGTAGCCTTGAATTGAAGAGCTCAGGGACAATGCACAAGCTTAGAGTTCAAGCCCCATGACCACACATACACAAAAAAGAAAAACTAAAAGCAAAAACAAATACACAAAAACAAACAAAAAACTCTCATGATTTTCCCACCTCCTGATTGCTGGGATTACAGGTGTGCACTACCATATCTGACAAACCTTCAGATTTGACACTAAAGATCCAGAGCTAAGATGATTAAACTGGGCTATCACCAAGGTCTGGGAATCCAAAGGATCCTCTGGCATTCACAGTCATTGCATTGTTATTTAATTAAAAAAAATTTTTTTTTTGGTCGTGGGGCTTGAACTCTGGGCCGGGGCACTATTCCTGAGCTCTTCAGCTCAAGGTTACTGCCCTACCCCCTTGAACCATAACGTATAACGTTACTCCTGGTTTTCTGGTGGTTAATTGGAGGTAAGAGTCTCACGGACTTTAGTGCCCGGGCTGGCTTTGAACTGCGATGCTCAGATCTCAGGCTTCTGAGTAGCTAGGATTACAGGCATGAGCGACTGCACCTAGTCTTTTCTTATTTTTTTTTCCCCCAGTCCTGGGGCTTGAACTCAGCCCAGGCTCAAGCATAGCACTCTACCACTTGAGCCTCAGAGCCACTTTTGGCTTTTTTTATTCATGTGATACTGAAGAATTGAATGCAGGGCTTCATGCATGGTAGGCAAGTACTCTATCACTAAGCCACATTCACTGCTCACGTTATTTTCTGAGTTTCTCATTTTCTGAGAACAAGGCTCTGAGGAGCCTGTGAGCTTTGGAGAGGGGTCTGGTGTGACATTAAATACATCTGTCATTCTATATCTATTGTAGGCTTCAGCCAGTTTCCTTACCCAGCCAGAGCAATGCGAAAGGAAAAGAAGGACCTTATTTATTGAGAGAACACAAGTTCTGCTTTTAGAAAATTCTTTTCTGTGATCCATGATTTATTCATAGAAAAGCATCGAGTTTACACACTTGCTAAAAAAAGGACAATTGTGATACAGAAATGGGAGTGGCTTTTTTTTAAACCAACCCATTGGGCTGAGACATTGGAGGGGCCCTTGGCTGGACAGCAAGACGTTAGTAGCCACAAACAGTAAATACAACTTACTGGACAGTTCGAAGTAAAAAAGATGACATAAATAGTTTGCTAAAGAGAAAAGTAAAGCAGACAGGTCCTTGGTTCACACTCTAGCTACACCACCCCTTCCCTATCAAACCCCACTCTAATTCAGAACTAAGACACAAAACAGTAAACACCCAAGACATTGGTATCCAATTGACTCTTGAATGCCCTTGCTACCTCCTATAATGATTCTAGGCTGAGCATATGAGTCAGGAAGGTAGCAGGAACATAATACACTGAGAAGATAAGCTAAGGCTAAGACAGGTTGTCCACTAGAGCTAGAAATTAGGAAGGGGAAGGCCAAAGGCATAACCACCTCAGTCTCCAAATGAGCAACCAATGGGACTATGACAAAAGCAGGCAGAGGAAGCTTGAGGTAGAAAGGCAGGAGAAAAGAAGCAAGCATTGGTGAGAAAAGAATTGAAGCTGAAGTAACCAGTCTTAGGACAAAATGGACACTGGTGTTTAGAGGCTTGTTTGTTGAGAGAAAGGTGAACAGAGGAGGCATGAGGTGGGAACAAATGTTTAGTTGGAGAAAGAGACTAAGGAATAGGAAAGAGATCTGGTAAAAAAAAAAAAACCCAAAAAACAAAAAAAATCCATGAGAATGGACACATTCATGCAGATCCTCAAACATGAATACATGAATGTAACTAATATAGAAATAACTTAGTTATACATATAAAGGTACACTAAACAGACCCATGGCTAGCAGGTAGACACACAGACACAAACATGTTTATACACATACACTTATGTGTACATGTACATGCAAAGGAGTAGACTTACAGATACATATTATCACACATTTGCAAATTAAACAGTGAACAGAAATCTACAGTTCAACATAAACATGTATCACATATATACATAGACACATGTATTTAGCCATACTGACAACCACATACAGAGAATTGGAGATGAAACCAGATTCTCACTAACATAAAGGTGACCACAGCAGATGCATATTATGAACTCAGTGGCTTCTCAGACTCATCTTCTCCCTGAACCTGTTGTCCAGGGACTAGCAGGCTCCTGAGAGAGTGTGTGAGGCAGGGGCAGGAGTTTCAGTATCTTCATTGCTTTGAGAGGCAAGAGTTTTAAGTCCAGTCTTGGCCTCTGCCCCTTGCCCACTATTGGGCTACAGATTCTTTGTCTTCAGGCTGGGGTTTCTGCATAGACAAGACTTGGGATTTATTTTAACTGTCCATTTTTTTCTCTGCCACCCCCACTTGTCCACTGACAACATCATACACTCTGCAAGGGAAACCTGAGAAATGGTTGAGTCTCCTCAGAAAACAAGCCTATCCTCCCACCCACAGCTACTTTTAAGTGCTCATCAAACCAAAGCTGGAATTATAAATAGTTACAACTTTACAATAATTGGCAACACATATACTATAGTATGTACAGTACCATAAATGCTTCTGTTTCTCTGGTTAAGCAATCCCTGAGTCGGAACAATTTTTGTGTTTGCCAAGGGAGAGGGGCCAATGCCCAGGACACGCAGGATATAAGGGCGTGAGGTGGCATGTTGTGGGGTTTCTGATCAATATGAAGGGCCCAGATCCTCCAGGAACAGTGGGCTGTAAAAAAATTTGCCAAGGCAGGCATATTGGCTACAGTTGGACTCTCCCCATCCTTTGCTCTGAGTGCTCAGAGTCCTCTCAGGGTGGACAAATGTTTCAGTGTCCTTAGCCTGACTTGATGGTACCTGGGAGCCCAGGCTGCCCTGACAGTGAGACACCTGCTTTCTCAGCCAAAACGCTCCCGAACCAGCAGCATCAGCTTCTTCTTGCCTTTGTAAATCTGCTTGAGGTTGTCAATAAACTGGGCAAATTGTAAGTGGCCATCCTGGGGCAGCAGGAATGTTTCCCGAGCCTTGCTCAGAAACTCAATGAACTCTCCATAGTGGCGGGGGCTGATGTGTGTCAGACGTGAGTGTGTAGTATTGATATAGGCATTGATGGTGGCATCCAGCAGCTGGCGCAGTGGAGCTTTGTCAGTGGACATGAGCTTTCCAGAGCTGCGGCGGCCTGGGATGCCAGCCAGGCCAGGTGCAGTCACTGTGCACCGCCGCAGGATGTCTGAAAGCACCGTGGCACAGTGCACACTCTTCACCACCAGGGGGATGAGAGCTGCCAGCTCATTCTTGCCTAGCGAGTGGCTGAGGGCACAAGCCCAGAGCACATCATTGATGGCTGGGTGTGTATCCTGGTTGTAGGCCAGGTTAAGATGGCTCATGGCCAGTGAGGCCAGCTTGAAGGCACGTAGCGGGTAGCCACGGAGCTCCATGTAGCGGGCAATGGTGAACAGCTGTGAATGGGTCATACCACCAGCAGCAGCATCAATGGCAATCTGATAGGCTGCCTCAAAGGCAATGTGGTCTTTCTCACAGAGTGTAAGGGCTGACAAGGCACAGCTCTGTGGATCCTTCATGGCACACTGCAGGGCCAGTGTGCGAGCACAGCTAGCCAGTTCCTCCCGCTGTGGATAGTCAAGACTGAGGCGCAGGATAGTGGTATGGGATACAGCTGTGGCAGCCACAATACTAGTAGCCTCGGTGGGGGTGAAGAGTGTGTACCAGTTCTGCAAGATGCTCACGAGGGCCCGCACACCTGTCAGGGAGAGCCTGAGCTCAGCAGTGGCCATCCGGGTCCTGATCCAGGTCTGCCCACATTACCATTTGGGGTCTGAACTTGGCCTGCAGAGACGAGTTCTCCCTCCTCCTCAGCAGCCTTGAGATGATCTGAGGCAAACCAGGGCAAGGGGAGCATCCCAGATGGCCAGACCCTGTTTGGGCTCTCTTCCCATCCCTTCCTTCCCTGGGTCAGAGGATTGTAGATCTCTGCAGCAATTCTTAGCTCCTCACAAGGATGGAGCAACAGAGCCTATAGTTTGCCTGTCCCAAGCATGGGTTGTCTTGGGAGTTCGAGCTGAAGTGGGGCCTCTGGAAAGGGTCTTATGTTGGGGCTCTGGGCTCTAAAAGGGGTCCCTGAGCTTCCAAATTATGTGGGGCTTCTGTTCTCAGAAGCACAGAAGGGATTGGGGCCTTCTATCTCCCAAGTAAGTATATGAGTAAGAGTGGCTGAAAATTCATTCTCTTACACACGTCTCTGAGAGGGTTGAAGTGTGCTGACAAGAGGATATGGACCAAGCATGGGAGTGGAGCTGGGGGTGGCAGAACAGAGGCCATCTGCTGCTACCAGCAGCCCCAACTTCTAGGGAACCAGGGACAGGACTATGACAGCACTAAAGATTCACAGTCCCATTTAAAGAGTTGGGCCTACACACTCCCCTGGGGATAGAAGGAAGTGGGACACTCACCCACTTCTGTAGCACAGGTCACCAACCATCGAACCATCTCCCGGCGCCTCCAGTTAAGAGTTGATAATGTCATCCGCATCACCTGGGCACAAATGAGGAATTTATAGTGGTAAGGGAATGGCAGTTGTGACTCCTTCCTTCCTACTTCCTCTTATATCTATGCAACCATTTTTTGTGCGTGCTTAAACATTGTCTTTCCCCTGATAAGTACGGGTAGGTTTAATTTCTGATAACTTCCACTAGTTAAATAAGCTTCACTGATGACTCGGACCAAATAAAAATAAAAATTCATTTTTTTGTGTGTATGCGCCAGTGCTGGGGATTGAACTCAGGGCTTGGACACTGTTCCTGAGCTTCTTTTGTCCAAGGGTAGTGCTGCACCATTTGAGACACAAGTGGTTTCACTTCCAGCTTTTTCTGTAGTTTATTGGAGATAAAAAAAAGTCTCATGGACTTTCCTGCCCATGTTGGTTTTGAACCACAGTCCTCAGATCTCAGCTTTCTGAGTGGCTACAATTACAGGCATGATCCACTTGTGCCTTGGTCTGTTCTCTCCCTCCCTTCTTTTATTTCTGGTCAGTTCTATGGTACTGTGGTTTGAAGTAGGGGTCCTACTTGCTCAGCTTGCTTGCTTGGCTGATACGCTTAACCACTTGAATCACTCCTTCAGCCTGAAAATAAAGTTCTTATCTTACTTTGCTTGATTTGTAGAGATGGAAAGTAGACAGAAGATAGGGACATCATAGATCCCAAAGCTAATATGTTTCTGGCTTTAACTTTAAAATGGAGCCTAATTTGTAGAGTCTGTATATTTTGCCTGGCATAGAATTTATTTTCTGAGGATTCAAAAAGAACAAGTCCATGTTCAGTTCCTTAAGGGTATTTATCTTCTGCTGATTGTCATTAAGCCAGAGACCTACCCACTCCTACCACATACCTGTAATCCCAGTTCCAAGGCCACATTGAGCAAGGTACTGTCTGTACTACTGTCTGTGGGAGTAGCAATCTTGAATGCATCTTGAGCCAGTTTGAAGATGAGGGAGGAAGAATGGATGTGTTTCTGTATTGCTTCCAGAATAGTTCGTAACCTCAGAGTATCACCTATAGGTGAAGGAGAAGGGAAAGGAACAACAGAGTTCGCTTTACACTTTCCCTGGGCAGTTGAACACAACAGGTATTGGTTGAACTGACTAATATCAATTCATAGAATATTTCTGAATGCTACGAATCCCTTATGGCTGTCCCTACTAAGCTAATTGGTGGCTCCTTCTATCTCAAGGCAGTTACATAAATACTCTCTCCACCTTTTTAATGTATCTCTTTTACTCGATATACATTAAAGCTTTATTTTAGTTTTTTTGTTGGTTGTGGGGCTTGAACTCTGGGCCTAGGTGCTGTCCCTGACCTCATCAGCTCAAGGCTAGTGCTCTACCACTTTGAGCCACAGCACCACTTCAAGTTTTCTGGTGGTTAATTGGAGATAAGAGTCTCATGGACTTTTGTTCCCGGGCTGACTTTGAACTGTGATCTTCAAATCTCAGCCTCCTAAGTAGCTAGAATTACCAGTGCCCAGCAAGAATCACTATTTTAACAATATTTAGTTTTCTAATGAATCTATGACTATAGTATGTCTTTGCATTTATATAGATCTTTATCTTGGCAATCTCCTATAGTTTTTGTTACAAATCTGTACATTTTATGTCAGACCTATCATCAAGTAGTTTTCCTGTCTTTTTATGCTATTATTTTAGTAATTAATTTGTGTGTGTGTGTGTGTGTGTATATACATGTGCATGAGCGTGCACACATGGGCTGGTACAGGGACTTGAACTCAGGATCTGAATGCTGTCCATTAACTTCTCACTCAAAGCTGATGCTCTACCATTTGAGTCACACCTCCACTTCTGCTTTTTTGGTGGTTACCTGGAGAGAAGAGTTTCACAGACTTTTCTGCCTCAGCTGGCTTCAAACTGTAACCCTCAGATTTTGGCTGCCTAAGTAGTAGATTACAGGTTTAAGTCACTGGCACCTGGCTAAATTTCTTTTTGAGATAGGATCTCACTATCCTAGAACCAGAAATGCTAGCGGGAAGACTTCAAGTATGAGACCAGTCTAGGCTATACAACGCTCAGTACCTTTACATTCCCACAAAGAATAATACATAATTCGATTGTTTTGATTATATTTTCTGAAGAAATATTGTACTCCTTACATTTTATCTTTGATCCTCCCCTGTTGCTCTAGCACCCAAGTCTCCATGTATGTACCTTTGTTGGATATTAATAAACAGATGGTCCTTGACTTATGGTGACTCAACTTAGGAAAGACTGCCTTATGTTTTTCCATTGTCCATACAGTATTCAATAATTTGTATAAAATGTTTGGCACTTTAGTATCAGATTGAGACTTGGAAAAGTAAACTCATTATTTTAGAATGTTATATTTAAAAGTTAATGCTTAAAAGTTAACTTGAAGATAATTTGATTCTCATATTCAGGATCTTATAGTTAGTAACTAGGGCAAACTTTTGGTTTGAACCCAATTCTTACTTTCTTTCTTTTTTTTCTTTTTATCTTTTTTGCCAGTCCTGGACCTTGAACTCAGGGCCTGGGCACTCTCCTTGGCCCTTCTCAAGGCTAGAGCTCTACCACTTGAACCACAGCACCATTTCTGGCTTTTTTCTATGTATGTGGTACTGAGGAATCAAACCCAGGTCTCCATGCATGCTGGGCAAGCACTCTCTACCACTAGGTTAAACTCTCAGCCTGATTCTTTTTTTTTTTTTGCCAGTCCTGGGGCTTGAACTCAGGGCCTGAGCACTGTCCTTGGGCTTTCTCAAGGCTAGAGCTCTACCACTTGAGCCAAAGCACCACTTCTGGCTTTTTCTGTGTATGTGGTACCAAAGAATCGAACCCAGGTTTTCGTGCATGCTAGGCAAGCACTCTACCACTAGACCAAACTCCCGGCCCCTTGAATCCAATTCTTTCTGATTAGCAATCAACATGAGGATCTCTGCCACTTAAAATTTCAGGAAAGAAAAAATAGCTTCTCTCTCTTTTTTTTTTTTTTGCCAGTCCTGGGCTTGAGCTCAGGGCCTGAGCACTGTCCTTGGACTTTCTCAAGGCTAGGGCTCTACCACTTGAGCCTCAGCACCACTTCTGGCTTTTTTCTATGTATGTGGTACCGAGGAATCGAACCCGGGTCTTCATGCATGCTAGGCAAGCACTTTAACCACTAGGCCAAACTCCCGGCCCAGCTTCTCTTCTTTAGGAGACTGCAAGCCAAGTTCTTGACAGGCCATGGGTAAGAAGGCACAGTGGTGGCTTGGGAGTCTAATACATTATATTTACCTTTGGCAGCAGTCAGCATGGTGGAGGCTAGTTCACACTGCTGTGATTCCAAATGTCCAAGTGTGAACCAGCGAGGATAACGGCTGGGTACCACAGACACCATATGGTGAGGTTGTGAACTGTCACCTGTAGAAGCTGAGTTTTCTAGAACAGGTAACCTAGAAAACCCACGAAAAGTTGTTAGCCAACATCTAGATACTGGCTTGTCCTTTGCTAGGGAAGAATTAGTGAGAGAAGAAATTCAAAAGTTGTTAAATCAATGCTACTATATTTGAGGCAAGTGTTTGAGCACTTGTAAAAATGCAAGCTGAATAGTTCGCATTGCAAATGGATTTGAAAAACAAATCAAGAGCCTGGTTATTTTAAAACAAGGAATTTTTTTCTTTTCTTTTCTTTCTTTTCCTTCCTTCCTTCCTTCTTTTCTTTTCCTTCCTCCCTCCCTCCCTCCCTCCCTCCCTCCCTTCCTTTCTTCCTTTCCTTTCCTCTTTCTTTCTTTCTTTCTTTCTCTCTTCCTTTCTTTCTTTCTTTCCGGGTTATGGGGCTTGAACTCTGGGCCTGGGCTTTGTCCCTGAGCTCTTCGGCTCAAGGCTACTGCTCTACCCTTGAGCCACAGTGCCACTTCCAGTTTTCTGGTGATTAATTGTAGTACCCGGGCTGGCTTTGAACCGTGATCCTCAGTTCTCAGCCTTCTGAGTAGCTAGGATTACAGGTGTGAGCCACCGCACCCAGCAAAACAAGGAATTTTCTTTTTAGTTGAGGAGTCACTTTAGTCATATAGTCTAAAACTCTTCTATATTTTCTGCTGCATCCCAGATCAAGGATCCTATATTCATTTGGAAACAAGATTCCCATAGATCATTGTTTCCAAGTCTTGAAGTACACATACTTATCTCTACTTCCTCTGGAGACTTGGACACAGAAACTGTGACTCATCTTGGTTGCTGAAGGGCTCAAACATCTCAGCTACATACCTTCAGAACAGAAAGACTCAGATCTTAAATACTCTATATCTATTAGTATTTCAGGGGCTTCTTTAGGCACGGTACCATGAATATATAGCTAGGAGGCCAAGTGGTTCATGAACAAGGAATTTCAGATAGGAATTATAACATGAAACTAATAGCCATGGTGAGGTAGGTGTGGTGAGAAGTCACCAGAATAAACAAAGAGGGAAAGAAAAGAAAGTAGGAGCCAGGTGCTGGTGGCTCATGCCTGTGATTCTAGTAACTCAGGAGGTTGAGATCTAAGGATCTCAGCTCAATGTCAGCCTGGGCAAGGAAATCCATGAGACTCTTCTTTTCAACTAGCCACCAAAAAACCAGAAATGGAGCTATGGCTCAAGTAGCAGAGTGCTAGCCTTGAGCACAAAAGCTAAGGCATAGCATCCAGGCCCTGAGTTCAAGCTTTAGGATCAGCACACACACACACACAAGAAAAAAAAAGAAAGAAAAAAAAGCAGGATAAGCAAAGAAAGAGAAATGGAGGCAATTGGCTTAGAAATGGGCTACCCACCTCATGGCACGTAAGGCTAATTTATAGGAAAGGTCTGGGTCATGAGGCAGCAGAGCTGAAAACAAATACTTGGCAAAGGTATGCATGGGAACACTCTCTCGGTGGATGACTTCTCCTAGCCCACTGAAGGGGCCTCCTGCAGGAAGAAGATAAACCAGCCAGTTATTTTATTTTATTTTATTTTTGCCAGTCCTGGGCTTGAGCTTAGGGCCTGAGCACTGTCCTTGAACTTTCTCAAGGCTAGAGCTCTACCACTTGAGCCTCAGCACCACTTCCGGCTTTTTCCTATGTATGTGGTACTGAGGAATCGAACCCAGGTCTTCATGCATGCTAGGCAAGCACTTTAACCATTAGGCCAAACTCTCTGCCAACCAGCCAGTTATTTATCTGTATATTTCCATTTGCTAGCCTAGATGTGGGAACTTTAGGGTCCTATGTGTGTTTGCTAGCCATGGGAAATTTCGTCACATGTTAATGTCCTAAGTACTCCTATACCTGAGCTCTTCTAGAGAGGGAAGTCTATTCACAGCCCCAAATACTATGATAATAGTCCTCTACTTACCTTCCAGCAATAAGATGCACTGTTTCCGTAGTATCTGTACCAGCTCATCATCTAGCTGTAGCTCCTGGAGTTGGGTCAGAAGTTGCTCCTCATTACGGCATACCTTGTCTTGTGCGTAGAGGCCTTCAGGCATTACCCTTTGTTGACCCATGCCCATCAGAGCAACTTCCAGGGCCAATGACAAGTAGGACTCACCACTGTTTGGGCAGCCTGATGCTACAGGTACATGCTGGTACACAGGGAGTCTACTTTCATTTATATCTGAGGGCAACAAACACCAGATTCTTTAGACAGGATTAATAGATTTTTTTTTTTTTGCCAGTCCTAGGGCTTGAATTCAGTGTCCTTTGACACTTTTTGCTCAAGGCTAGCGTGCTCTGCCACTTGAATCACAGTGCCATTTCCAGCTTTTTATATAAGTAGTAGAGCTTGAACTCTGGCCCTGGGCTCTGTTCCTGAGCTTTTCAACTCAAGGCTAGCACTCTACCACTTGAGCTGCAGCACTACTTCCAGCCTTTTTTGTGTATATGGTACCAAAGAACTGTACCCAGGGCTTTGTGAATGCTAGGCACGCACTCTACTGTTAGGTCAAACTCCTGGTCCCAAGCCTCACACTTTCTGGGCCAAAACTCCAACATGTTTTGTTTTATGTTATTTTTTATACAGGGGCTTGCTTTTTGTCCAAAGCCTCAACACTGTGATTTTCCCACCTAGTCCTCCCAATAGATGAAATGACAGATTTGAACCACCGAGCCCTTCTTGTTGGTTGAGATGGGGGTGTGTGTGTGTCACTATCTTTTTTGCCTGGGCTGATTTCAAATCATGATATCTTTCTGGTCTCTGACTCTCAAGCAGCTGGATTACAGGCTTGAACCACTGTATTTGGTGGACACATACATTTTTTCATGGAAGTTCGCTCCCATTTCCAAATTGCTCTGAAGTTCTGGTTTTTGACTCCTGAAATTCCTGTAACTGTTTTTATTCCACTTTGGAGTACATTCTGAAGGTATTTGTGGTAAAAAGAGATGCAAGAAAGCTGGTAAGGTAAAATGGGAAAGGAGGACAAGGTCAGACCATAGGGGTAAAGGAAAGTGGTAAAGAGAGGAAGCAGGTGTCCTTTGAATGAAATGGAAAAAAGTAGCTTCAAGAGAGGTAGAGCTGAGTTTTACAGGGACAAGAGGGCTGCGAGGGCAATCTCAGCTTCTCAGGTTGATTCTTATACCTGACACTTCCATATAGCCATCATCATTCAGGCGGCAAGCCTCAGTCAAAGTGAGAAACAGGCAGCCAATAGGATCAAGAGGGTGGCCCACCCAGCCCTCCAAGTTTGTGATGGTTGTGGTTCCTCTCTGCAACAGTTCTGGAAATAAGTAGGTTCAAAGTTTTAGACAATAATAGAGATTTATTACTCATGTTTTGTACTTTGGTCTCATCAGTCTCATTCAGACCTTGACATTAGAGTACAAGAAAAGCTCCCCTTATAGCCTTGCTTTTGCTTGATAGTTCCTTAGAGCCAGCTTCAAGGTGTTGTGGTCTGAATTTAGATTGACTGCTGGTATTGTATATTATGTGAACATATGCTTAAGAAGGAACTTTCCATATAGGACCTTAGTGGGCTTTTTATTTGTACTGAGAAGGAGTGAGGCAAGTACCATGTTTCCATTTTACATGATAAAACTGAGATGCATACAGATAAAAAGGAAGATACTCCCCATAGAAGACAGAATTACTTTGATTTTCCCAGCTTCTGCCATACCATAATAATGAAAATTAGGTTCCTGGCCTATTTCTTGAGGATGTTTATTAGCAGTAGTCCTAAATAAATTAGATAATTTCAGATCACTATACCTTTTTTCTGATGCTTGTAGATTTCTAGTTGTCGCTGCTGCTGTAACCTCAGGGTATTAATAATGGCCACTGTAAGTCTGAGGGCCTCTTTTGGATAACCATGAGAACGCAGGGCATCAACTCGAGCACAAGCTGTAGGCACATGCTCTACCAGGAAAGAATACTTTATTTAACATTTCAAATTAAAGAACTCGTGCTTGACAAAGGAAGCTTGTATTTAGTTCATTCCTCAAATTCAACCTTATATCTTCTACTTTTTAAAAAAAAAGTCACAAATGCTACCTTGAAAGAGCTACATTGAAGCCTCAGTGTGATGGTATAGTACAGAAGGGATATATACAAAATAAAATGTATTATCTGTGAATACAGGGAACTTCAGATGGTGACCCACAGTTTGCCAAAGCTCTTAGAAAAAGATAGGAATATTTAAAGATTCAGCAAGAGTTTAAGAAAGACAAAAATATGGGGAGAGGGATGGAAGTAGGAAACTGGAGAAAATGATTAAAATGTATATAGAAAATGAGTATTTTTTAAGAGAATGTTTATTTTGGAGTGGGTATACTATAATAAAGTCAAGGACAGAATGATAATAAGCCACAAAACTATTTCAGAGGGAATATTAAGCTCAGCATGGAACAGTTCTATTGTGCTATAAAAGAAAGTGTGAAGATGGGAAAGAGGAAAGGAAAAGTTTGGTGACAAATGTAAATTGTGTCCTAGTTATAGCATAAGGTAAGTAAGTTTTAAATAGTATATTTTAAGCAAAAAATATGATTCAGAGACTATAATGTTCAGTAACTGGTGACAATTAAGAATGTATAATGATGTCTAATGGCTCTGTTAACACTCAAAAATACTTCAAGATGTATTCATTCTTTTATCCTCTCCAAACATAGGGGACTACATATAAATTCTGATTTGAAGTTACTATACCTCAGCTAAACACATATTTATATAGCTTAGGCTTCAAATACATATCCTGAGTTGATAGTAAAGGCCTGAAATGAGTGTGTGAAAACTGTCCACACTGTAGCTGGTATTGCTCATTTGGGTCTAGTATGAGGTGATGTTGGGCCCTAAAACTAATATTGATGATGATAATCCTTGTCTTGAACTCAGGGCCTGGGAACTCTCCCTGAGCTCTTTGGCTCAAGGCTGGCACTCTACCATTTGAGCCACACCTCTACTTCCTGCTTTTTGAGTAGTTAATTGGAGATAGAGTTTCATTGACTTTCTTATCTGAGCTGGTTTCAAATATCAGTCCTCACATCTCAGATACCTGAGTAGCTAGGATTACAGGTATCAGTCACCAGCACCTTGAACTGAAATTCTTTTTTATTTTTTTTATTGTCGGGATAACGTATAGAGCGGTTACAGTTACATTTGTCAGGTAGTAGGTACATTACTTCTCACACATTGATACCCCTTTTCATGTTTTTGTCCCCGTTTCCCTGCCCCCACCTTCTTCAATTGATCTGAAATTCTTATAGTAGAATATGGATAGACTTACCAAGCCACAGTGGCTGACCATGGGAATTAAAGAGTAGTCGCTCATTTTCTCGCTGGCAGACAGGCGCTATATATATATCACTGCTGATTATTCGCTGTAGGTGGCTGTCCTGCCAGTGTAATTCGCGGCCTTCAATGGCTCTAGTGAACACTGTTCGTCTTGGTTGGGATAAGGAGTCTGGAGAAAGAAAACAAATAGTATTGGCTAATTCTAACCCCTGAGAGCAATGAGAGACAAACCATTGTGTCCAGGTATCATTCTTCTTGGGTGAGTGAATCTTTATACAAAAACATGGTTGCCTATGGTCTCCTACTGAAGATCAGTTTCTATTAGAACTCAGAGCCACATGGAAGTTAGGAGAGGCAGTGATGCTCAGATGCTCAATAATGAGGATATAAACTGTGTCAAAGCAAGAGAGAAGCAAGCAGATACTTTCCCTGGCTAATCCATAATTTGTATCATCTATAGTATGACCCTTATTATATTAAAGGTTTCCTTTTAATTTCTCAGGAGATTGATTCCAGATGATCATGAGTTCCAGGCTCTCATGGGCTTCACACTGAATTAAGACTTTGTCTGAAACAAAGTACGAAAATAAGAAGACACAGCAGGGCACAGTGGCTCACACCTGTAATCCTAGCTACTCAGGAGGATAAGATCAAGGTTCAAAGCCAGCCAGGGCACAAAAGGACCGGAGACTCTTATCTTCAATTAACTTCTAGAAAGTGGGAAGTGGAGCTGTGGTTTGAGGGTAGGGCAGTAGCTGAAGAGCTCAGGGACAGTACCCAGGCTGAGTTCAAGTCCCATGACCCACAAAAAAAAAAAAAAAAAAAAGAAGACACAGCAAACACCACAAATAACTAAGTAAAAATTAAAAAAGAGCTAAAGCTGTTATGTTTTGGTACTTTTATCATACCAATATTTCCAAATTTATAGTCTTATTCCCTAATAAGGAAAGTTGACAAAACTGGCAAATAGAATCTTACTGTGTGAGTAAGCTTTTTTTTTTTTTTTTTTTTTTTTTGTGGGATGTGAACTTTGGGCCTGGGCGCTGTCCCTCAGCTCTTCAGCTCAAGGCTAGTGCTCTACCAATTGAGCCACTGTGCCATTTCCGGTTTCCTGGTAATTAATTGGATAAGAGTCTCATGAACTTTAGTGTCCAGGTTGACTCAGAACTGTGATCCTCAGTTCTCAGCCTCCTGAGTAGCTAGGATTACAGGCGTGAGCACTGTGCCCGGTGGCAGAGCACTTCTGTAGCAATGGTAAGCCTTGAGTTCAAGTTCTAATGCTGCCAAGAAAAATTTGAGAAAAAAAGAGAAACAAGAATGCTCAACATCCTTAGAAAAAAGAAAATGTAAATGAAAACTACAATAAGATTTCATCTTACTCTAGTGAGAATGACAATCATCAAAAATTGTGTGTGCCAGCAGCATAGCTTAGTGGTAGAGTGCTCACCTAGTATTCATGAAGCCCTGGGTTCGATTTCCAGGAATCACATACACAGAGAAAAAGCTGGAAGTGGTGCTGTGGCTCAAGGGTAGAGTGCTAGCCTCGAAAATACCCAAGGACAGTGCCCAAGCCCCGAGTTCAAGCCCCAGGACTGGCAAATAAAAAAAAAAAAAAAAGAGAGAGAGAATTGTGTGGGTGAGCTGAGCACTGGTAGTTCATGCCTGTAATCCTAGTTACCCAGGAGGTTGAGATCTGAGATCATGGTTCAAAGCCAGCCAGGACACAAAAGGTCCTTGACACTCTTATCTCCAAATAAGCACCAAAAAAACAGATGGGGTGCTGTGGCTCAATTGGTAGAGTACTAGCCTTGAGCTGAAGAGCTCTAAGACAGCTCCCAGGCCCAGAGTTCAAGCCCCACAATCGACACACACACAAAAAAATTGTGTGTGTCTATGTGTGTTTCTGTGTGTGTGTATGTGTGTATGTATATATGTGTGTGCACACATGCATGTGTGCACCAGTCCTGGAACTTGAATTCAGGCCTGGCACTGTCCCTGAGCTTTTTTGCTCAAGGATAGTACTCTACCACTTGAGCCACAGCTCCATTTCAGCTTTTGGGACAGTCTCATGGATTTTCCTGCCAGAGTTGGCTTTGAATTGAGATTCTTAGTTCTCAGCCTCCTGAGAAGCTAGGATTATATGCATAGACCATGGGCACCTGGAAACAAATTCTTAACAAATGCTGGCAAGAAGTATGTGAGGGGAACTCTCATATATTGCTGGTAGGAATGTAAACTAGTCTAACACTACAGAAATCAGTATGGAAGCTCCTCAAAACCAAAATTCATCTGCATGTTCAAAGAGCTAAATTATAGAATTAGCTGAGGTCCCAACTAACAATGAAAAGACAAAGAAAATATGTTGTGTATGTGTGTGTAGATGTATACACACATAAATACAGCAAAAGAATAATGAAACATGCCAGGCGCAGTGGCTCACGCCTATAATCCTAGTTACTCAGGAGGCTGAGACCTGTGGGTCAAGGTTCAAAGTAGCGGAGGCACAAAAGGACCTTGAGACTCTTATCTCCAGTTAATCACTAGAAAATGGGAAGTGGGGCTGTGGCTCAAGGGGTAGGGTGGTAGCCTTGAGCTGAAGAGCTCAGGGACAGTGCCCAGGTTCAGAGTTCAAGCTCTATGACCCACAAATAATAATAATAGTGAACCCACCAAATGTTGTTTGAAAAAGGGAAGAGGTGAGAGGAGAGCAATAGTCAATTTGTTCAAAAGTAAGACTGTATGCATGTACAGAAATAGCACAAATAAACCCTTTCATATTACAGAAAAGAGAAAGAGGGAAAGAAAGGAAAAAGGAAAGGAGGAAGGAAGGAGGGAGAGAAGAAAGAAAGAGGGAAAGAAGGTAGGTAGATGGAAAGAAGGAAGGAAGGAAGAAAGAAAAAGGAAGAAAGAGAGAAAGAATTAGCAAGACAGGCTGTTGGCAGGAAATTTATGTTTTGGTAGTCTTTCTATCTTTCCCTTGAGTTAGATCTTCTGACTACCCAAATCAACCCAATCTGAGGTTAAGATCCACTAGATAGGGTCATGGGGCCAGGAGTTTGGCCTGGTGAGAGAGTGTTTGCCTAGCATGCACAAAGCTCTAGGGTCGATTCCTCGGTACCACATACATAGAAAAAGCTGAAAGTGGTGCTGTGGCTCAGGTGGTAGAACCTTAGCTTTGAGAAAGCTCAAGGACAGTGCCTAGGCCTTGAGTTGAAGCCCCAGGACTGGCAAAACAACAACAAACAAAACAAAACAAAAAACACAGGCTATTCTTACTCAGGATGGCAATTTACATAGCTAACAGGCTGTCTAGTCGCCATTGTTCTGAGGCTTTACCTTCCACCTTCTGAAGTTCTAGGCACAAAGAGCCTAAAAAGACACTTGTCTCACCTGGACTGTGACTGGCACTCTGGGGACGTGCATTGGTGATGTTGGGTAGTTCATGTCCATAGTTTCCGTCCTCTAGGGGACAGACATCCAGGTCACTCCACTTCTGTAGTTGCTGTAGCCAACAGGATTTTTCTTCCAGCTTGCAATGTGGGTTTAAAATTATACATACCCATAATGCTCCTAGAAAATAAAGCAATTCATATTATTGAAAGCTGATCTTTAATGTATGTGTAAGATTTAAAGGTTTAGTTTCCTTTATGGGTAGTAGAAAAATTTCCCAAAGCAACAGCAACTGAAGGGGGAGATCAGAAGTAATAGTGTATGCTTAGCAAGCATAAGATCCTGAGGTTTAATCCCTAGCACCCAAACTGAAGAGCAACAAATAAGTTTTCCAGACTTATACCTGAAATCACAGCTACTTGGTAATAAAAGATATGAAAATCATGATTTGATGAAACTATTCCTTTTTTTTTTTTTTTCTTGCCGGTCCTGGGCTTGAGTTCAGGGCCTGAGCACTGTCCTTGGACTTTTTCAAGGATAGAGCTCTACCATTTGAGCTCAGCACCACTTCCTGCTTTTTTCTATGTATGTGGTACCTAGGAATCAAACCCAGGTCTTCGTGCATGCAAGGCAAGCACTCTACCACTAGGCCAAACTCCCAGCCCTTAATAGTGTCTTCTGTTCCCTTACTGTCTCCCAGTCCTCCCTCCTTCTCCACCTATATATTGTTTAGTTTACTTTCATTAGTGTTCAGTGAGCTCTATTATTGCACTTTTTCACCCTTTTTTTAAAAAAATAATTATTTCTTACTTCTTTTCTTTTATTTTATTTTGCCAGTCCTGGGCCTTGAACTCAGGCCAAACTTCTGGCCCTGTACATCATTTTTGTTTTGCTTTCTTTTTTTTTGCCAGTCCGGGTGTTTGAACTCAGGGCCTGGGCACTATCCCTATGCTTCTTTTGCTCAAAGCTAGCACTCTACCACTTGAGCCACAGCTTTTTCTGCGTATGTGATACCGAGGAATCAAACTCATGACTTTGTGTATGCTAGGCAAGTACTCTACCACTAGGCCACACTCTCAGCACCTGTACATAATTTTTACAATAACAATAGAGCAAATTAACCTTGAAAATTATTTTTTTAAAGTATGATTTCTTGTATCTTAAAAAGTGTAAAATCTAGGAGCTGGGAATGTGGCATACTGGTAGAGCACTTGCCTAGTACGTATGAAGCCCTGGGTTCATTTCCTCAGTATCACATACATAGAAAAGCTGGAAGTGGTGCTGTGGCTCAAGTGGTAGAGTGATAGCCTTCACAAGGTCCAAGGACAGTGCTTAGGCCCTGAGTTCAAGCCCTAGAACTGGCAAAAAAAAAATTAAAAATTAAAAATTAAAGTGTAAAAACTGTAAGTAAAGGTAGCTATAATGGAAATTAAAATTTGTATATTTATCATGCATTACATATACAATATCTAATTCTTACATTTATTTTATAGCTAGGTGTTGGGAGCCGTGTAAAGCCATATCCTGATCACTCTCTGCTGAGGCTTGTAATAGGGATAAAACACCTCTTTGTCCTGTCCATCTTTTATACTGATAGGCTCCCGCACCCAATATAAGGAGGAGGGATTTGGGGAATAAAGAGAGAGAGAGATTTTCCTGCCTTGATGAAGCTGCATGGCGTCTCTGTTCGTGCTCTGGGGTAAGAAGGCTAAGTGCGGGAGGACAGTGGGCCCTTTCCTCTCGTGGCTTGGACTGGTCGGAGTGTGTTTTTCTCCATCCCCTCTGCTAGTAGAGAGGGACTGGGGACGAAGGACCCTGACAGCTAGGCCTTATATTAAGGTATATATAGATAATATAAATTTATAAATTTAACTACATCATGTATTATATACATTAGGCCAAACTCCCGGACCCCAAGACTTTTTTTTGAAGTGACTGGCAACTGGCACAGTACAAAACAGAAGGAAAAGATCAGGGATAGGTATATAAGTTTATTTTTGGTGGTGCTAGGGACCAAACCCAGGGCCTTATGTATGCTAGACAAGTGCAATACTACTTACTTATTTCACAAATCCTTAAAGATGTAAGTTTGAGACTCACTTGCACTTGTATGGTGTTTTCAATTAACAGCAGTAAATCAAATCACTTACATAGAAAATACCAACAAGAAATGGGCCTTGGTGAGATACCTAATATTCAGGGTTGAGGAAAGGCAGAGAAGCTACAAGTCAGACTGAGAAAAGTACTAATGAATGTAGGAAATAAAATGGGTGCACTTGAATAGAAGCTAATAGAAGAATAATTTTCAAGAAGAATCAACTTTACTGAAAATTGAGAAGTCAAGAAAAATGAGAATTGGGGAGTGATCATTGTATCTGGCAATATCAAAGCTACTGGTGACTTTTTGTCAGTGGTTGTGGGACTTGAACTCTGGGTCTGGGCACTGTCCTTGAGCTCTTCACCTTATGGCTACTACCCTACCCTTTGAGCTACAGCACCACTTCCAGTTTTCGAGTGGTTAACTGGAGGTACATCTTTTTTATAATAACAACAAAACACATTAACCTTTAAAAGTATAAGAAAAGGGCCAGGAATTTGGCCTACTGGTAGAGTGCTTGTCCAGCATGCAGGAAGACCTAGATTCGATTCCTCGGTACCACATACATAGAAAAAGTGTGGCTCAAGTGGTAGAGCTCTAGCCTTGAGAAAGCGATGCTCAGGCCCTGAGTTCATGGCCCAGGACTAGAAAAAAAATGAATAAAAAAGCCTGTTGTGGTGGCTCACACCCGTAATCCTAGCTACTCTGGAGGATGAGATCTGAGGATCACAGTTCAAAGCTCAAAGCCAGCCAGGTACTAAACAAAGTGAGACTCTTACCTCCAATTAACCACTAGAAAACTGGATATGGCTCTGTGGCTCCAGGGGTAGGGTGGTAGCCATGAGTTGAAGGGCTCAGGGATAGTGCTCAGGCCCAGAGTCCAAGCCCCATGACCCCCTCCCCCCCCACAAAAAGTGTAAAAAAGCATGTTTTCTTGTATCTTAAATAGTGTAAAAACTAGGGGCTGGGAATATGGCCTAGTGGTAGAGTGCTTGCCCAGCATGCATGAATTACTCAGTACCACATACATAGAAAACACTAGAAGTAGTGCTGTGTCTCAAGTGGTAGAGTGCTAGCTTTGAGAAAGCCCAAAGACAGTGCTTAGGCCTTGAGTTCAAGTGGTAGGACTGGCAATAAAATCCAGTCCTCCCTTCCCCCCACAAAAAAAATACACGCACTGGTCCAGGAAAACTCATTAAAATTCTAAGTTGTAGTATTTTCTTGTAATACTTTCTATGAATGGCAAGATCTGCTTTTTTTTTTTTTTTTTTGGCCAGTCCTGGCCTTTTTTTTTGGTGGGTCTTGGGGTTTGAACTCAGCCTAGGCGCTGTCCCTGACCTCTTCAGCTCAAGGCTACCACTCTACCCTTGAGCCAAGCCCTATTTCTCATTTTCGAGAGGTTAACTGGAGATAAGAGTCTCAAGTCCTTTTGCCGGGGCCGGCCTTGATCCTCAGATCTCAGGCTCCTGAGTAGCTAGGATTACAGGTGTGAGCTACTGTGGTGCCCAGCTGCTTCTTGGGATGCCAGAGGTATGGAGCTATATTAGAACTTTTAGAATATACTACATTATTATCGTTTCAGTGTAACTCCCAAATAGTGCCATGAATGGATGGTGAATTTAGGGTATGGAAGATTCTGGAAAAAGGAAGAGGACCTGAGTATTAACATTATAAAACTGGCCTTGAAGCAGAGGAATAAAAAAGATAAATTATAACCAAAGAAAATCTAGAAAGAGAGGCCGTTCAAGAGCCACAGTTCTAATCAAGTCTAAAAGTTGTAAAGTGAATAATCAGAGCAGTGATGATGGGAAATAAAAAGTGAAAATGGATATTATGTTTTATTTTAACAGTCAAGGTATTAACTGGAGTAGGTGACTACATGCAGGAAACGAAAGGAAAATGATTGCTGGAAAGTCAGTTTGGTAAGTACCTATACCAGAGTCATGAGAAACCATTTTATAGAAAACTCCAGTTTATTTTGGACTTTCTAACAAAAACAGTCAATAGGAAACTGCTAATATGGAACAGGGACTTAGAAAATGGAAAGAAGATATGGGTGAGCTCATCACATAAGTAACCTCTAATGCCATTACACGCAAAAATGTTCATACAGGAGTACAGAGTAAGAATGGAAGGCTAAAGCCTAAGTATTGGAAACTATCTTTTGTCAAAAAAGGTCTGGCTAAGAGTCACATAGAAGTGCAGACTCAGAGTGGGTAAGTATTTGGAAAGCTAGGCTAATGCCATGCAACAGAAGCCAAGTGAAAAGGTTTTTCTTCAACAAAAGCTTCTATGTAGTTAACCATGGGAACAGAACACTAATGTCAACATCTAAGTACAATGCTAGAGAAACAGCAAAAGTGAGTTTGGAGTTACTCTCAGTAGCCTCTGTAGAACTTACAATCTTCTACAAGTCAGATATAGCAAACTCCATGTAATCATTGATGGCAAATAATCACTGACATTGGTGCTAGAGAGTAAGCTGGCATGACAGAGCTTCTGGGAGATGGGGACTTACCTAGTTCATCCCAGAGCTGCCTGCACTTCTCTGTCATGCTTGTTCCTTGCTGCCTCCACAGCGTGAGTCGTGGGTCAGCCATAAACTGCTCTGTTATAAGTGTCAACATCCTGGCTCCATTGGAATCTCTCATCTGCAGCATCTCTCTAACCTGGCATGCAAGGAGAGACAAGAGATTGGTGACTACATAGCATAAAAAGTAAAAGGGAGCTGAGTGCTAGTGGCTCATGTTTATTTACCCTAACTGCTCAGGAGCCTGAGATCTGAATGATAACTGAAGATGGAACCAAGAGACTCCATCTCCTATGTTGGACTGGCAGTATGGCTCAAGTGGTAGAGTGCCAGCTACAAGCAAGAAAGCTGATCAAGAGTTCAAGACTCTGAGTTCAAGACTGGTACTGACATACATGTGTGCACACACATATGTACAGTAGAAAGAAGCTACATATGGGGTTCGTGCTTGTAATCTTAGGAGGCTGAGAAGAACTGGAGTTCCATGTCAGATCAGGAAGAAAACTTTCTAGACTCGATCTCAACATAAGAGAGCCTGGGCATGGAGGTTCATATCTGTCATCTCAGCTATGGCAGGAAGCTTTAAAATAGGAGAAATGCTGTGTCCCTGTGTTGGCCTGAACAAAAATGAGACCCTATCTCAAAATAACCAGTGCAAGTAGAGGTAGAGTGCCAGCAAGTAAGCAGGAGGCTGAGATCAAATCATTAAATAATAGGAAGTACTGATTCTTTATTTGAAATAGGGAAGGGAAGGGGAAAAACAAGATGATTGGGAGGGGTGGGGGGAGGAAATGTGAGAGAAAAACATGTGAAGGGGTATCAATGTTCAAGAAGTAATGTACCCATTACCTGACTAATGTAATTGTAACCCTCTATACATCATCCCAACAATAAAAAAGCAGATTCCTTCTACAATACAGATGAACCTTGAGACATTGAGTTAAGTAAAAGAAGCCAGCCACAAAAAGATGACATACTATACAGATGATCATATTCATATTAAAGTTCAGAACTGGGATATTTACAGAAATTAAAAAGTAAATTAGAGATTGCTAAGGAATCGGGAGAGGGATATGGATGCTAAGACTATGACAGGCAAAGAGGTACGAGGCTTCTTTCTGTGGTGATAAAAATATTGACAGTGATGATGGTTTTATATATACATACATATGTATGTGAATATACTTCAAAACTATTGTTTTATTTTTATCTGTTTTTGGAAATGTGGAGGATCAAAAATAGGGCTTTATATAAGCTAGGGCCTTATGTATAAACTAGGTAAGTACTCCACTAATGAGCTGTATCTTCAGCCCAAATTGTATACTTTAAATGGGTAAATTAAATGATACATGAATTATTTCACCAAAAATGTCAAGAAAAAAGAGAAAGAAGAAAGAGAAAGCTAGATGGAGGGAAGAAAGAGGGAAGGAAAGAAGGAGGGAAAGAAAAGAGTCCTCTCATGTGTGCCTTCTAGCTTTTTTCAGGGAAATATTGAAACTCTCCTTTTCCATAAGCAGTTTTGGGCTCAAATCCTCCAAAAATGCTAGCTCATTTAGTGCCTGGAGAAGGAAGACTACCAGGGTAAGGTTGAAGGGCTCCCTGCTGCTTGCTCAGGTTGTTCTGGTTAGCCAATAGGTTTCAGTACAAAATAAAACTAGGTACAAGGCATGAAGGCAGAATGTGTTTACTTAAAGTCTTAAACAAACAAACTAACCAAACTCTTCTGATATCTTACCTTGGCAAACATTGAGTTAAGCTGCTTTCCAGAGCCATAGTAACCCCCCTGCGAAAGAAAGAGCTTCACTTGTTCTTTCACCTGTTCTTCATCCAAATGCCAACAGTTCTCGTCATCAATACTGGCCCCAGCTGTGGGGTCAGGGGCACCTGTAAGAAATGGACATGGGGAAATGAATCACTAGCATTTACATGCTATATAGCAAGAAGGAAATTTTGTGAGCAAATTAGAGCTTTTAGTTAAGTATCTGTATTTATTTAGTCTGCTTTAATATGTACTCTGTCACCTGTGTGGGCTTAAAGAAATATAAAAGATCTAATGCTAGTTTCATGTTCACAGTTGTATTCTTTTCTTTTTATCAGTTGTGGGACTTGAACTCTGGGCCTGGGCATTGTTCCTGAGCTCTTCAGCTCAAGGCTACCACTCTATCCCTTGAGCCACAGTGCCATTTCCAGTTTTCTGGTGGTTAATTGAAGATAGTCTCATGGACTTTCTTGCCCAGGCTGGCTTTGAACCACGATTCTTAGATCTCAGCCTCCTGAGTAGCTAGGATTACAGACGTGAACCACCACACCCAGTAGTTGTATTATTTTCTAAGTTCTATGAATGAAAAAAATCTAGAAGGAAATAAAAATGTGACACTATGAAATTTATACTTGGTCTATTCCATTTCACAGCAAATAATGCTAAAATCATTAGAATCTTCAAAGTGTTAAGTATGCGAGTGAGTCGACAGGCAGGCTTAGACAATACCATGGGCTCTGTTCACCAAGGCAGATGTAACACTGGTGGTGGTTCTCTTATAATTACAGTAGGCCAAAATTCTGGGGAAAAAATCCAGGCAGCAATTATGCTTTATTCAGACTTTCTGGAGGCAGCAGCACACAGCACCAATACCCAATGGCACTCTATGCTGGTCCATCCCAGCACAGACTCTGCCTAGAGCACCAGTGTCACTTTATTTACAGGTTCCCCCTCTGTCTACCAGCAGTCTATCTGGTGATGGTGCTTGTTTATACTTTTACTAGAAAAAAAAGTGGCTGCTGGATAAATATTGCCTCAAGGTTTCCTAACGTAGTGCATGTGTATTTGATGCAAGGTTACATGAGTAAGCTGAATCAACTGACTCACAGTATTTGGGAAGCACAGGCCCAAAGCCCTCCAGAAGTTAGGGTAAGGAAGCCTAATTCTATTTACCCTTCAGCAGAATTAGTGGGTTGGGATTTTTCAGCCACATACACCCAACTTCTAGGAAGGAGAAAAGGGCTGAAGATTGAGTAGATCATCAATAACCAATAACCTAGCCAATCACACTTACGTAATGCTGCAGGGACAAAAACCCAGAGATTGTGTGTGTGTGTGTGTGTGTGTGTGTGTGTGTGTGTTTGCCAGCCCTGGGGCTTGGACTCAGGGCCTGAGCATTGTTCTTGGGTTTTCTCAAGGATTGTGCTCTATCACTTGAGCAACAGTACCATTTCTGCCTTTTTCTGTGTATGTGGTACCAAGGACTCATACTCAGGGCTTCATGCATGCCAGGCAAGCACACTACCACTAGGCCACACTCCTGGCCCCCAAACCCAGAGTTTTTAGAGCTTTCAGATGACAGACTTTGGGGGAGATACCTTTAGAGTCACAGTTTTTGGACAGGATTTGGAAGCTTGACTCTTTTTTACATATGCTTTGTCCCTATGCATCCCTTTAGCTCATGTCTTTGTATTTTTTGGTTAGTCATGAGGCTTGAACTCGGGGCCTGGGCACTGTCCTTGAGCTTTGTTGCTCAATATTAGCATTCTACCACTTTAAGCCACAGTGCCACTTCCAGTTTCTGGTGGCTAATTGGAGATGAGTCTCACAGACTTTCCTGCCTGGGCTGTCTGAATCACAATCCTCAGATCTATGCCTCCTAGGTAGTGAGAATGACAGGTGTGAGCCATGGTGTCTTTATTTTAATTTTAAAAATAGTCATTTCTAGAACTGACACTGTAGCTCAAAGTGGTAGACCACTAGCCGTGAGAAAAAGAGCTCAGAAACAGTACCCAGGAAAGAGCTCAGAAATAGTACCCAGGATTGAGTTCAACCCTATGACTGAAAAAAAAAATGTCAGGGCTGGGAGCATGGCCTAGTGCTAGAGTGCTTGCATAGCATGCATGAATCTCTGGGTTTGATTCCTTAGTATCACATACAAAGAAAAAGCCAAGAATTAGGCTGTGGCTCAAGTGGTGGAGTACTAGCTTTGAGAAAGCCCCAAAATAGTGCCCAGGTCCTGGGCTTAAGCCCCAGTACTGGCAAAAAAAAAAAAAAATTGTCATTTCTTTTTTTTTTGGTGCTAGGGATCAAGCATTTTGCTACCAACTTATACTCCAGCTTTGTATTGGATTTTTTTGGCCAGTCCTGGGCTTGAGCTTAGGGACTGAGCACTGTCCTTGGACTTTCTCAAGGCTAGAGCTCTACTACTTGAGCTTCAGCACCACTCTTGGCTTTTTTCTATGTATATGGTACTGAGGAATCAAACCCGGGTCCTTGGGCATGCTAGGCAAGCACTCTACCACTAGGCCAAACTCCCAGCCCCTGTATTAGCTATTTTTAAGATAGGGCTTCATTTTATGTCTAGGCCAGCTTGGATGGTGATCTTTCTATTTGTGCTTCCTTTTATTACTAGGATGACAGGAATGTACAATCTTGACCAGCCATTGACTAACATAGAACCTTGTGAATTTCTATGCCCAGTATGGCCCTGAACCATGATCTTCTGATTTCCACCTCCCAAGTTGCTAGGATTACAGGCTTGTACCACCATGAGTGGCCACAAATTCTTTTTATTTTTTTGCTAGTTCTGGGTCTTGAACTCAAGGCCTGGGCACTGTCCTTGAGCTTCTTTTTGCTCAAGGTTAGCACTCTACCACTTATGCTACAGGACCACTTCTGGCCTTTTCTGTTTATGTGCTACTGAGGGATTTTACCCAGGGCTTCATGTATGCTATAGGCAAGTATTCTATCATAAGCCACATTCCCTGTCTGGACACAAATTCTTATCACATTTTAATCCAATAGTCTTTTTCCTTGACTCCCTATGTTAGTTGTTCTACTTAAGTAAACTCTAATTCTTCAAAATAAGACATATCTTCTGCTGATTTGTTTTAGTGCATCTTATTCTCTAGGAATTTAGAATGGGTCACACATTAATTTATTTCTCAGGTATTTATAAAATATAATCTAGTTTATGGTATCTACTATATGCTTTTATTTTAAAGCACAATTTTAATCATATAACTTCTCTGCTCAAAAGTCCTCAGTAATATACCATGAAGTCCAAGTTTTTTAGCTTGCATGCAAAAGTCCTTTGTGTTTTGGCCCTGTCATTCATTTGTAGTCATGTATGTGTACTCACATATATGTATATATAAATAAAGATTCTGGGGGCAAAATCTAGCCATTCTTATTGTTGTTGGTATTCTCTCATCTCTACAATCAGGACCAATGAGAATGGGAATGAATCCAACAATGAAAAGTGGGAACCTTAAATATACAGTAACTAACATTTCTGAGGCTGAGGTTCTGCTTTAGTGTGTGCGTGTGTGTGTGTGTGTGTGTGTGTGTGTGTGTGTGTGTGTGTGTGTATGTGAGAGAGAGAGAGAGAGTGAGTCCTGGGGCTTGGACTCTGGGCCTGAGCATTGTCCTTGAGCTCTTCAGCTGAAGGCTACCACTCTACCCCTTGAGCCACAGTGCCATTTCCGGTTTTTTAGTGGTTAATTGGGAATAACCAATTTTGCCTCATCACTTAATCAGTAATATATCCATTGCCTCTTGCTAAAGTCTATCTAATTCTATGCCCATATGCTCAGCAAATAAAGGCAGTAAACTCCGTGTGTGTGTGTGTGTGTGTGTGTGTGTGTGTGTGTGTGTAACTAAGTTTGAACTTCAGGCCTTGAACTTGCTAGGCTGGCACTCTAATGCTGACTCATGCTTTGAACACTGTTTGTTACTGGTTATTTTTTAGGTAGGGTCATACTTCCTGCCCAGGTATACACCTAAGTCTACTTTTTTTTTTTTTGCCAGTCCTGGCTTGGGCTCAGGGCTTGAGCACTGTCCTTGGACTTTCTCAAGGCTAGAGCTCTACCACTTGAGCCTCAGCACCACTTCCGGCTTTTTTCTATGTATGTGGTACCGAGGAATCGAACCCCGGTCTTCATGCATGCTAGGCAAGCACTTTAACCACTAGGCCAAACTCCCAGCCCCACCTAAGTCTACTTTAGGCTTACTATAGTTACTGGGATGACAGGTATATGCTACCTCATTCAGCTTTCTGAGGGGAGATGGACTTTTGTGGACTTTCCTGCTAAAATTGGCTAGAACCTTGATCTTCCTAGTTCCTTCCTTCATTCCTTCCTTCGTTCCTTCCTTCTTTTTGCCAGTCCTGGGCTTGAGCTCAGGGCCTGAGCACTGTCTTTGGACTTTCTCAAGGCTAGAGTTCTACTACTTGAGCCTTAGCACCACTTCCGGCTTTTTTCTATGTATGTGGTACTGAGGACTCGAACCCGGGTCTTCCTGCATGCTAAGCAAGCACTCTACCACTAGGCTAACCTCCCAGTCCCCTAGTCTTTTTCTTATGTAACTTGGAGTAATTTTTTGCCCAGGTTGGCTTCAAACATCAGTCCTCCCAATTTCATCCTTTCAAGCAAGCAGGTTTATGGGTGTAAGTCATCAGCATCTAGGTGAAATAATACTCTTCAGAGCACTTTACCATCAATTCTTTTTTTTTTTTTGGTCTGTCATGGCACTTGAACTCTGGGCCTGGTGCTGTCCCTGAGCTATTCAGCTCAAGGCTAGCACTCTACCCCTTAAACCACAGCATCACTTCCTGGTTTTCTGGTGGTTAATTGGAGATAAGAGTCTCAAGGATTTTCATGCCTGTGCGGTCTTTGAACCAGGATCCTCAGATCTCAGCCTCCTGAGTAGCCAGGATTACAGGTATGAGCCATTGGCACCCAGCTAAGAACACTATTTTTAAACCTCACAATGCAATTTATATTCCCAAACAAACTAAAAGATTTTTTAAGAATATGTTTATTTTTAAAGCCTGGTGAGGTGGCTCACACCTATAATCCTAGCTACTCAGGAGGCCGAGATCTAAGGATCAAAGTTCAAAGCCAGCCTGGGCATAAAGGGACCTGAGACTCTTATCTTCAATTAACCACCAAAAAACCAGAAGTGGCACTGTGGCTCAAAGGGTAAGGTGGTAGCCTTGAACTGAAAAGCTCAGAGACAGCACCCAGGTCCAGAGTTCAAGTCCCACAACTGACAAAAAAAAGGATATGTTTATTTTTGTAACTCATTATAGTACTGAGTTAATATTAGTAGAATTTATAGTACCAAGTTAATGTTTATAGATTGAACAAATACATGGGTCATCTAGATATAAGCAAATACTATATTCTATTCTTCTTTTATATTCCAAAATTAATATGCCCAGCAGAATACACACTAGAACAGAAATTTGCTTACTGGTATATTTGTAACATGCAGAAAAGTGCATTGAACAAATATTTGTTGAATAAGGAACTTGCATAACAACTTAATAATACAGTATTATACTAGCTTTAAATTAAAGAAACTATCTGGAGAAATGTAAGTCAACAAACAGTCCAGATACCTGAGAAATCCATTTTTACAGCACTATTCACAAGCCAAAATACAGAACCAAAATACTAGACAAAGCACCCATTAACAAATGAATGAAAAAAGAAAATGTGGGACACACACACATACACATACACACACACACACACACACACACACACACACACACACACACACTGGAGTACCATTCAGCCAAAAACAATGATATGTCATTTGCAAGGGCGTGATGGAACTAGAGATCCATCATTCATCATGTTAAATAAAATAAGCCAGGGCTGGGAGTTTGGCCTAGTGGTTAAAGTGCTTGCCTAGCATACACAAAGACCTGGGTTCGATTCCTCGGTACCACATACATGCAAAAAAAAGCCGGAAGTGGTGCTGAGGCTCAGGTGGTAGAGCTCTAGCCTTGAGAAAGTCCAAGGACAGTGCTCAGGCCCTGAACTCAGGCCCAGGACTGGCAAAAAAAAAAAAAAAAAGCCAGATTAAGAAAGACAAATATTCTCTCATATGTAGGATCTAGTCCTTAAAAAGAGAATGACTGGCTTTCCGGCTGTGAGAGGCTTTGCCTCTCGCAAAGGATCTCCTTCATCCCTCTCCTGAAGAGGAGAAGAGGAAACACAAGAAGAAGCGCGTGGTGCAGAGCCCAAATTCCTACTTGATGGATGTGAAATGCCCAGGATGCTATAAAATCACCACGGTCTTTAGCCATGCACAAACAGTAGTTTTGTGTGTTGGTTGCTCCACTGTCCTCTGCCAGCCTACAGGAGGAAAAGCGAGGCTTACAGAAGGATGTTCCTTCAGAAGGAAGCAGCACTAAAAGCACCGTCAACCAAGATGAGTGGGAAACCGTCCCAATAAACACATTTTGGATATAAAAAAAAAAAAAAAAGAGAATGACTGGGGCCAGGAGCATGGCCTAGTGGTAGAGGGCTTGCCTAGCATGTACAAAGCCCTGGGTTCAATTCCTAGGTGCCACATACATAGAAAAAGCCAGGCAAGTGGTAGAGTGCCAGCCTCGAGGAATGCCCAAGGACAGTGCTCAGGCCCTGAGTACAAGCCCAAGGACTGGCAAAAAAAATACTGTTGAATAATTTGGTAATTTGGTAAAGTGGTTGTAGCACCTGGAGCACTCAAATCTGTCCTTGTTCAGGAAATATCCAGACCAATTAAATTACCATTTCTAGCATAGGGACCCACAAACAAGTATTGACCAATCACTGATTATACACAGAGAGAGGACAAGACATCCTTAACATAAAATCTGTATACACAGTTGTTACTTAGTAGCAGTTAAAAACTTCGAGTGTGCTTTTTGGTCTCTCTTATCCAGCATATTTTACTCTTACTATTTATTTTAAAAAAAGAGATTATGAAACTAGTTCAAAGGGAGGGCAAAAGGAGAGGGAAAAAGGGGATAAATATGATCAAAGTATTTTATACATATGTCTAAAAATATAATAATGAAACCTGCTGAAATAGTTTTAAGGAGAGGAGAAGAGGAGTGATAGAAGGGGTTGTATGCATGTATGGACATATCACAATGAAATCTCTTTGTTACAACTAATGTATGTTAATAAAAATGTAAACAAAACAAAACAAAACAGGACTAAGGGTCTGGCTCAAGTAGTAGAATGTTGACCTAGAAAGTCTAAAACCCAGAGTTCAAAACCCCCAGTACTGCCAACTAAACAAAATAAAAAGGCCTAGAGGTATAGCTCAAGTAGTTAAGAGTGCTGAGATCAGAGGATCTTGGTTCAAAGCCAGCCCGGGCACTAAGGACTGTAAGACTCCTTTTTTTTTTTTTTTACAATGCATGTTTTATTGGTGAGCATGATGTCAGTGGGGTGGGTGTGATGATGTAGCCCGGTGGGTGGGGGTCCTCATGAGTGCAGGGCTTGCCACTTTTCCAGAGGACTGAGGTTTGGGATATACTTGACTCCACAGCCGTCAGGGATGAGGCGCTTCTCAGCTACCATGTCTTCAAACTCATCTGCATTGAACTTTGTAAAACCCCACTTCTTGGAGATGTGGATCTTCTGGCAACCAGGGAACTTGAACTTGGCCCTGTGTAAAGCCTCAATCACATGTTCCTTATTCTTCAGCTTCGTGAGGATGGACATGGTTACCTGGCCAATGTGAACCCTGGCCACAGTCCCCTGGGGCTTCCCAAAGGCACCCTGCATACCTGTCTGGAGCCTGTCAGCCCCAGTGCAGGACAACATCTTGTTAATGCAAATGACATGGAAAGGATGAAGTCGCACTCAGATATGAAAACCATCTTTAACCACAACTTTTTACCATGTTCTCATTGGCACAAATACAGGCAGCCTCCAGGGCTTCAGAGGAGAGCTGCTCGTATTCATCAGACACCATGTGTCCACAAAGTGGAAACTCCTCCACATTTGCCTTCTTCCGCCCCAGGTCAAAGATGCGGATCTTGGCAGGGGCACCTCGACAAAAGCGAGACTTTGGGTATGGCTTGTTCTTACAATACCGGTAACACGGGGCGGGGCGGTGACCCATGGTGACACCAGAATCTTCAGTGGCGCGCCGGAGGGAAAGAGGACTGTCAGACTCTTATCTCTAATTAACCACTAGAAAACTGAAAGTGGTGCTGTGGCTCCAGGGATAGGGTGGTAGCCTTGAGCTGAAGAGCTCAGGGACAGTGCCCAGGCCCAAGCCCTACAACCGATCAAAAAAAAAGAAGAAAAGAAAGAAAAAAAAAAGCCAGAAGTGGTTCTGTTGCTCAAGTGGTACAGCTCTAGCCTTGAGAAAACCCAAGGACAGTGCTCAGGCTCTAAGCCCAAGCATAGGACTGGCAAAAAAAAAAAAAAAAAAAACCTAAATAGAATAAAATAAAATAAATCCAGCCTAGAGCTGGGCACCAGTGGCTCATGCCTGTCATCCTAGCCATTCAGGAGGCTGAGATCTGAGGATTGCGGTTCAAAGCCAGCCAGGTGCGTAAGACTCTCAACTCATAAAGTAACAAGTGGAAAAATAAACTAATAAATAGTTTGGAAAAGAAGTGCAAATGTCCAATAAACACATTAAGAAGTGTTCAACAGTTGCATGGATAAAGAAATGTGAGCCAGGCACTGGTAGCTCATGCCTATAATCCTTAGGTCTCGGCCTCCTGAGTAGCTAGGATTATAGGTGTGAGCCATATTGTCCAGCTGAAAAGATGTCTTTTATAAATAGAAGCAAACCATTGTTATGAGTTGAGGCCCAAATTAGCATGAAGCAATAAAATAAGACTTTTCCTGAAGGGGCTAGTAAGTCTACGAAGCTAATATTTATTTCATTCTTAAATGTCTTTTTAAATCATAAAACATTACATACTTATTATAAAATTATATGAGATTTTAAAAGTTCATCTACAATTTTAGGAGCTGTAGATTACCACTGTGGATATAAGAGTGAATTTCCTTCCGGTTTTCTGTCCATACACATGCATGTACACATACTGATTTAAAAATTAACTGAGGCTTGAACTCAGGGCCTCATGCATGCTCAATTTTCTTGCTCATGGCTAGTCTCATGGCTGGTGCTCCACCATCTGAGCCATACCTCCAGTCCAGCATTTTGCTAGTTAATTGGAGATGGAATTTCATGGAGTCTTTTGCTAGCTTTGAACAATAATCTTCTGGATTTTAGGCTCCAAGTTTTAGGTGTTTAGGGTTATAGGGGTAAGCTACCAGTGCCTTATTATTTAAGAAATAATTTTTTTATTATTTTTATGATGCTGGAGATCAAACTGATGGCCCATAGCTTTGGGCATGCTAGGCTATCACTCTTATTACTGTACTGTAGCCCTAGTTTCTAAGTTCTTTACTAAATATATATTATGATTAATGAATTTCTCACCAAAGTTGAGAAATAGAACAGTGCTAATACTTCCTGCCAAGATCTTTATGAAGAAGACAACTTAATTTCTTTAAGACACTAAGAGTTAAGCACATAGTTCTTTGGACAGAATGGAATGATTAAGATTAAATTATTATAATTGTAGGAAAACTCCCAACCTCTTAAAATGCAATAAATCAACATAATAGAGGGGAGAGGGTTGCTCTGGTGACAGTGATTGTAGAAAAGGCCATTTTTAGCAAAAAAAAAAAAGTACAATTACCGTTTACTTGGTTGATTTCTGAGTTGGAGGACAAAATCTCATCTGCCAGTTTTTGTGCAGTAGGAAGAACTTCAGTGTGATGGGCCGTGATTAAATATTGAATAAACTTCTGTAGCTGGTCCCTGTTCATCTGGAAAAGCGTTTCTGAAATAGGAAGACGTAATTTGACTTGTTCTGGTTTACGGATCCTGTATAGTGAGAGTGCTACCACGTGAGCACAGTAGAATATGTCCTTATTCCCACAGCCACATGTTACAGAAGTGATTTTGCATCGATCAAAACTGATTGCAACTTTGTAAGTTACTGCTGGTTCTGAAGCAGTGGCTGGTTCAGTTACTGTGCCACTCAGATGGAAGCCTAAGGAAAAAAGAAAAAAAATTCTGTTTATTGAGATTCAGTAGTAATAAATTTGAAAGTGTCTTATTTTGCATTTCTAGTGATCAGTGTACAATTTGTTATATCTTAGGTAGGCTTTGCCACAGACACAAATGTCAATGAAACTCAAATATTACTCTGCTGCAGGAATATACAAGCTCGAAAAACTTCTTATTCTAGCGACAGCAAACCAGCTGAAAACTTTTGTACCTATGTGTGCTTTTTAGCACAGTCTCAAAATGGTTAAGAAGGAAATCACTTAAAGTTAAAAATACCTGTTAAGCTTGAGGTACAGGCAAAGGTAAGGTCACAAAATTTCACTAAAATCTAGAGTAAGGTAAACACTACAAATGAAAATAATTTTATCAGGAAAACCAAGGAATTAAGGACAATATTTCTTCCTTATTTAAAATTCCAACAGCTGGGCATCGGTGGCTCAAACCTGTAACTCTAGTTTACTCAGGAGGCTGAGATCTGAGGATTGTGGTTCAAAGCAAGCCCAGCCAGGAAAAATCCATGAGACTCTCTCCAATTAATAACCCAAAAACCCAAAGTGTAGCTGTGGATCAACTGGTAGAGTGCTAGCCTTAAGCATAAAAGCTTAAGGGCCTGAGGTCAAGACCCCACCTTTTTTAAAATTACAAACTGGTGACCATATGGAATACCCAAAAGAGGATAAACTTTCTAAGTTATACAGGTTAGAGCTTAATGCAGTACAATTACATAGTGTTATATCTCTACTTATTAGGTACACCCAACCAGCACCCAAAACTTTGAAATGCAGAGACTATATTTCCTTCCTTCCTTCCTTCCTTCCTTCCTTCCTTCCTTCCTTCTTTCTTTTTTTGTTGATCGTGGGGTGTGGATTCTCTCCTCAGATCTTAGCCTCCTGAGTAGCTAGGATTACAAGGTAAGCCATCACGGCCCGCTGAGAATATATCTTTAAGTTATAACTAAATTGAAAAACCTAAGCTCTTCTACATATTTAGTTCTTTAAATATGATTTTTCCCCTTTAACAAGAACATATATTCATCTAACCATTTCAATCATTCAACAAAAGTTCAATGAGGCCTTAAACACAGGACTACCAGGCCTAAGAATGCTAACAAAAAAAAGGAGGTGGTGTGACTATCAAATATTCCTGTGCCTTTTTTTGTCAGAAGTTTTGTATTCATTTAACACCTCATCACAACAACCTTAAGAAATGAGTACTGTCCTCTTTATTAACTGTATGTAAATGGAGTTCAGAAAGGTTATTTATTCAAGGCCCTACCAAGTAGTAGACTTGTGATTTGGAACCTGGTCTGATTCCACAGCATTATCTGTGCTATAATCCTTAAAATGTAAAGAGCCAGTGCTGATGGCTCACACCTGTAATCCTAGCTACTCAGGAGACTGAGATCTGAGGATCCCAGTTCAAAGTCAGCCTGGGCACTAAAGTCTGTAAGACTCTTGTCTCCAATTAACCACCCGAAGACCAGAAATGGTGCTGTTGCTCAAGTGGTAGAGCACTAGCCTTAAGCTGAAGAGCTCAAGGGCAGCGCCCACGCCCAAGGTTCAAGCCCCATGACTGACAAAAAAAATAATAATCAGTAAAGGATTACAACATGGTATGCTAGCTGCTATAGAGATAGGATCAAAGGTAAGGCTAATTTCAGATTATTTAAAAGGACCACGCATTGTGAACAGAAAATAAATTTTATTTTCATTTGTTACTGGGCCTGGAATGGCAGCCCACACTTGTAATCCTAGATACTCAGGGTGTAGAGATGGGAAGACTGCTTTTGGACCTGAGTCAAAAGCATGAGACCATATCTGAAAATTTGATCATTGCAAAAAAGTCTAAAGGTATGACCCCAGTGGTAGTGCATTTGCCTGGTAAGTGCAAGGCCCTGAGTTCAAACCACAATACCACCAAAAAAGAATGTGCTACATACTCTGGAAACTTAGGAAAATTAAGAATATACTTCCTAATTTTGTTCCAACCACTGTGAAACTTGGCCATTGGGGAAGTTATTTCTGAATCCCTTTACATGGAGACCCATTAGCAAAAACTGCATAAAAATCATAATAGTAAATCCATAGAAGAGTCTCACAATGTACTTTTGAAGGATAGGCAGAGCAGTTATTATCATCATTTCACTAAAAAGAAATCTGATGTTAACATTGTAAAGTGAGTAGCCTGAGATTTACAGAGTAAATAGCATATCTGGTTGCCTAATTCCTAGTATGATGCGCTCTCACTATCTTACTCTTGGCCACAGCTAGAGTGGTCTTACTGCTGAGTGAGCAGGCATGCTTGGAGAGAAATAGCTTCTCATTTCTGCACTTCTTCCTTAGTCCTTAACTAATAAGAACATAATCATATTTGAATGAACCCTTTTTTATTTTTAAAAAAAATTAAGATAGGGCTGGGAGTTTGGCCTAGTGGTAGAGTGCTTGCCTCGCATGCACAAAGATCTGGGTTTGATTCCTCGGTACCACATACATAGAAAAAAAGCCAAAAATGGTGTTGAGGCTCAAATGGTAGTGTTCTAGCCTTGCCCAGGACTGGAAAAAAACAAAAACAAAAACAAAAAAACCCTTAAAATTCAAAATAATTGTGTAATTCAATATTTCTATAACTGAGGATTATATGTGTGTGTGTGTGTGCACATGTGCCAGTCCTGGTGCTTGAATTCAGGGCTTAGAGGTTGTCCCTCAGCTTTTGTGCCCAAGGAGGGCCTTCTACTACCTCAGCCACAGCCCCACTTTCATATTTTCTGGTGGTTAACTGGAAATAAGAGTCTCATGAAACCTAGTGCCAGTGGTTCATGCCCATAATCTTATGTACTCAGGAGGCTAAAATCTAAGGATTGAGTTTGGAGCCATCCCAGATAGTAAAGTCTGTGAGGCTCTTATCTCCAATTAGGCACCACAAAACCAGAAGTGGAGCTGTGGCTCAAAGTAGTAGAGCACTCACCTGAGCAAAAGGAGATCAGAAACAGTACCCAGGCCCTGAGTTTGCACTATGACCTACCAAAACAACACAAAAGGTTTCATTGACTTTCCTGCCTAGGCTAGCTTTGAACTACCATCCTCAAATCTCAGCCTCGTAAATAGCTAGGATTACAGATGTGACAGCCACATTATGGCTTTAATAGTCAGAAGAGATCACTATTTTGGACCTGTTATTTAGAGGTGAGCTATGTTAAAATTTTATTGCTTTCTAATAAAAACTAATTCTCACATTAACTCTTTTCCTTTTCTTTAAAATAAGAATCAAGGACAAAACTCGCTTGTTTTTTGTTTTTTGTGTTTTTTTTGGTAGGCTGTGGGGCTTGAACTCTGGGTCTGGAGGCTGTCCCTGAGCTCTTCAGCTCAAGACTACCGCCCTACTCCTTAAGCTATTTCCTGTTTTTTAGTGATTAATTGGAGATAAAAGTCTCTCACAATTTTTAGTGCTGGGCTAGCTTTGTACCAATATCCTCAGATCTCGGCATCCTGAGTAGCTAGGATTACAGGAGGGAGTCACCTGGCCTGGCTCACTTTTTGTTTGTTTTTTGCCAGACCAGGGCCTTGAACTCAGGGCCTAAGCACTGTCTGTCCTTGGGCTTTCTCAAGGCTAGTGTTCTACCACTTGAACCACAGTACCACTTCCAGTTTTTTGTTTGTAGTATGGAGGACTCGAACCCAGGGCTTCATGCATGCTAGGCAAGCACTCTACCACTAGGCCAAACTCCCAGTCCCGTATTGCCTCACTTTTATTGCATGATTGTAGTCATGAGAACAAAATTTAAAATGACCTTAATTTCACATTCTGAAATACCCTGGGAAACATAAATCTATATGTTTTCTTCAATTCAATCTATATGTTTTCTTCCTTAATGTGTTTGAGTATGAGTTTGTGCATATGCATGCACATGTACACATGTGAGTTTTTTTTTTTTTGCCAGTCCTGGGGCTTGAACTCAGGGCCTGAGCACTGTCCTTGGGCTTTTTCAAAGCTAGAGTTCTACTACTTGAGCCATAGTACCACTTCCAGCTTTTTCTATGTCTGTGATATGGAGGAATCAAAACCAGGTCTTTGTGCATGCTAGGCAAACACTCCACCACTAGGCTAAACTCCTGGCCCCTGTGTGAGCTAATAAGCAAACCCAGGTCCTTGCGCATATTAGGTAAGTGCTCTCCCACAGAGATAGCCTAAAGAGAAAATAAATTTTAAATCAGTAATATATTTTGAGCACCACCATGTGTAAGATACTTTCTAAGACCTTTTACATACATCCCATCATTTAATTTTCATCACAGTACTCTGTGCTTAGTACTATTATTATTCCTGTTTTTGTTGGTGAAGGGACAAGGGCAGAACTAGGACTTGAGCCCAGGAAGTTGGGCTTCAGAGTCTAAACTCCTAAAGCTACATTTTACTTCCATTATAACATTTTCAAAACATCTACCCCATTTTCCAAGATGAGGAAAGATAGTAACATTTCATATTGCTTTAATCTTTTTTATAATTAAAATATGCCTAAATCATACAAACTCGATTTTAATCTTTGTTTACATACATTCAGCCACTATGATACCCATTCAGTTACTAAACTGATTTAAAAAAAAAAGAAATCCTAAGACACAGTGGCATAGGATATACAACATGTAGTCTCCCAGTAAGATTCAATGTGGTGGCCTAAAATAAACAAAAAATCCAAAGCATAGCATTTGTCTTTCCATCTTGGGATTATAGGAAATTTGAACACTTAAAACTCAGACATATGTTAATTTCTTTCATTTTTAAATAAATACCTTCAAATCAATGTTCAGTCATTCAACTAATCATTATTTAACATATACTCTGTTAGATATCAAGGACACATCTATCTACTAAAAAGATATAATGCTCTCTGACAGGAATATATTAAACAAAATTCCACAAAGAATATTCTTTAATTGTAATTGTGGTAAGTGCCATGAAGGAGAAATATACAATGATAGGACAATATACAACAGTATAAAACTGAACTAGCTCAAAGGTGTTAAAGGATGATGAACTTGATGAAATGAGAGTCAAAATTGGTTTATAGTCTAAGCAGGGATTAATTATGTGAAGAGATGGGAAATGGTATAGTAGTGGTAAAGAGGATTTTAGGGCTGGCAGGAAGGGGAGAGGGACAGGAAGGGGGAAAGAGAGGGTGTCAAATAAAGACCAACAGAGACAGAGAGTAGGAAGAAGAAGAGGAGAAGGAAAAGTGGAAATGGAAGAGAGGCAAAAGTGCTTCAGCAAGAGAAAGCAGAGAAAATTAGGAAGGGGTAAATTGGCACGTAACAGGCTGTAGAGGCAGGTAGGAGCTGAAACTCTGGGATTTATCCTTAGCATCTTTTGTTCCATATCCAATACATTATTAAATTTTGTAGATTTTTCCTCTTAAGTACCTCCATTCCAGACTTACTATTTGAACTATCCTAACAGTGCCTCAACCAAAGAGCTCAAAAATCTTTTGTCTGGACTAACTATATCTTCCTGACAAAAATCTTACTTCTACTCATCTTCCAGAACATGAATAGAATATTCATATCATTACTACAAAGTTGTAACCTATTTATCTTTTTTTTTTTTTGTCGGTTGTGAGACTAGGCGCTGTCCCTGGGCTCTTCAGCTCAAGGCTACCACCCCACACCTTGAGCCACAGGCCACTTCTGGTTTTCTGGTGATTAATTGGAGATGAGTCTCATGGTCTATAGTGCCGGGACAGCTCTGAACCCTGATCCTCAGATCTCAGCCTCCTGAGTAGCTAGGATCACAGGAGTGAGCCACCGTGCCAGGCTTTATCTAACTAACGTTTCTATTGCTTGCACACAGTCTAGCAGAATAAAGAATTACAGAAAAATGTTCATTTTTAAAAATATTTGCTGCGGCCGGTAATTTGGCCTAGTGGTAAGAGTGCTTGCCTAGCATGCCCAAAGATATGGGTTCGATTCCTCGGTACCCAGATACATAGAAAAAAGCTGGAAGTGGTGCTATGGCTCAAGTGATAGGGCTCTAGCTTTGAGAAAGCCCAAGAACAGTGTTCAGGCCCTGAGTTCAGTCCCCACCACTGGCAAAAAAAAAAAAATTGCTGGCCAGATACTGGTAGCTCATACTTATAATCCTAGCTATTCAGGAGGTTCAGATCTGAGGACTGCAGTTCAAAACCATTTGAGGCAAGAAGGGCTGTAAGAGTCTTATCTCCAATTAACCACCAGGAAAATGGAAGTGGAGCTGTGACTCAAAGTAGTAGAGTGCTAGCCTTGAGTGAATGAGCCAACACATCACCCGTGCCCTGGATTGAAACTCTAAGACTGATCTCCCAAAACAAAGAAAAAAGGAAAAAAAAAAGTTTGCTTAAAATATTTTAATGGTTTCCTACTGATTATAGGATAATGCGTAAATTTCTTTTGATGTGGTTTCTTCCTCTCTTCAGAATTGTTCCCTACTACCTCTCAACATATTAAACACACCAGACTTTTGCAATCTGTCTTTTTCATTGTCTTAGTCTCTATCCTTTTAGATGTGAAGTTCTCTATACTACATATAGCCTTTTCACCTACTTCTTATTCTTTATTCTCCACTCAAACTTATTCTCCACTTAAAACTGAAAGTTTTCCCTAATCTCTTTGGACAACTAATTAAGTGCTTCTTCAGTAGCTTTTGCTTTTCTTCAGTCATACCTCTATTACAGCAACCATCAGTGTAATTAATAGTTTTCATATTTGCCTTTTCCCTTTAGATTATGAATGCCTTGAAAGTAAGCGATATGGTTTTCATCTCTATATTTTTATCAGGGATATTCTAAAAGCTTACTAAGTGTTTATGGATGGATGAATAAATGAACACTAAACTGAAATTTAAATTACATATTTATATTTATAATTCACAGAGGATTAAACATGTTTATAAAATTCCTGATTTTGTGATTAAAATAAAATCAGCAAATTAACCAGTTTCTCTGGAATGGTGAGCAAAGTAACAATTTATATATGTTAATATACTGATGTACCAAGGTTATTTTCTCTAATTCATTTTCTTGCCTCAATGGACAGCAGTTATCTTTCTTCTCCTTTTCATAACATTTTTTCTTTTCCTTTCTTTTTTTTCTTTCTTTCTTTTCTTCTTTGCCAGTCCGGGAGCTTGAACTCAGGGCCTCAGCACTGTCTTTGGGCTTTCTCAAGTCTAGAGCTCTATCACTTGAGCCATAGCACCACCACTTCCAGCTTTTTCTATATATGTGGTACCAAGGAATCAAACTTAGGTCTTCATGAATGCTAGATAAGCACTCTACCACTAGGCAAAACTCCCAGCCCAACATAATCTGTTTTTAAGAAATTTAAAATATGAGTAATTTTATTAGCTAACATTTACTGAATACTTAGTACATGCAAAAGAGGGTTCAGGTGTTTACTAGTCAAGTCCTCACAACAAAGTTAAATTTTGTTCTCCCTTACCCTCCCCCAGCTCCCCATCCTTGCTTCCCTCCCCCCCACCCCCAGATGAGAAAACAGGCTAGAGAGACAAAGGAACTTGTCTAAGATCATACAACCTATAAACTATGTTTAGGATTTGAAGACAGGTAGTCTGGCTCCATAGTCTGTACTGCTACCACTACGATATTGTGAACAGGACACTTCAATTTATGTATATAAACTTTATGGGGCTAATTGGCAAGTACAATTTTATAAAGACAGAGTTCTGCATTAACGATAAGTCAGTAAGCTGACATTTGCCTGGTTTCCTGGGCAACTGTTTAAGGCAACTTGCAACTCACAAGTACTCTGTGATGCTCTCACAGCTGGGACTAAGATGGGCTCATGAACTCATCTGTACAAGACAATGGCTCACCACAGTAAGTGAATCATCTGCTTAGAGTTCTAAAGGAAAGCACTTCTCAGTACAGCCCTCTGACACCATTCAAAGTCTTTTGTGTTTCTGAGTGCAAGAAAAGCTCTAGCAAAGCCTGGGCAATTAAAACCACTTTGCTCATTGCTCTTTTGATTCACCAGGCTCCTAGGCAGGTGCTAACGCATGAAAATGAATGTTATTTCAGCCAATGACAGAGAAAAAGAGAGCTGTGGTTTACTAGAATGAATAATTTTTCTTTAGTCAGTTTAAATATAATGTGTATGCATATATGTATAATACATATATATGAATATACAAACTAACTCTTTTGAACGAGAATGTGTTCATTTAAATAAATTTGGCTTTGATAAAACTATAAAGTAAATTGGACCTTCTTATTTTCTGTCTACTGGAAGACCACAGCAATATACTGACAGAAAATAAAGCAGGTCACTCTTTCTCTCCTTTCTATCCCCTACCAAAACAGTGGCAATGAAAAGGCTTACAACCTTGACAATAATGTTGCAAAATAACAAATATTCTTGAATGCTAAAACTCAATAGCTTTGTAGCTAATGTCTAAACAGTAGCAAAGGAATGGTTCTGTGACTAGTACCAGGATGCAAATAGACCAAAAATTAGAAGGCTTACATTATGATTCCAATGCCCTCAATTCTTCTTTGCCTCAGTTTCTTAATTATGTAAATGGACATAAAACTTATCTGCTTATCAGATTCATGTGAGAGTAATTTATATATAACACATTACTTACAGATACCTTTCAATAATAATCCCAACTAGCCAGGGCCAGGTCCTATATAAATCACAAGAAACAGATGGTGCCCACACATTGGGTGAGGGTGTGAGAGATAAAGTGAGGAGCAGTATTGTTGTTGCAGCATACAAATGATGCTGCCCCATTACCCTGAGAGCTACTTGGTTTGTTTGTATTACAGAGGTCACTCTATGCTTCTAGGAGCAGCTGAGTAAGCTGGAGGGCCCTTCTCAAAGCCATCTGCTCCCCTCCCAGACTCCTCTGACAAATCAAGAGGTTTTCCTTGTATTAACCTCTGAAGAATGGCCATGGCCCTTCTCAGCACTAGTTTTAAGAAGCAGTGGTCTCTGCAATCCCTAGCAGTTACAGTTAAAGAACAAGTCTTCTCCAATCCAGCCATGCACTTGCATTACCTAGTTTTCTGATATTCTTCTACTTGGAACTCTGTGAGAATTAGGTGTATACTTTAAAAGACTGATATTTTTCTGTTATTTTAGAAATAGCTTGTTTAAAAAAAGATGAAATGGAAGAACTCATTAAAACCTCTAAAATAGGGGGCCGGGAGTGTAGCCTAGTGGTAGTGTGCTCACCTAGCATGTACAAAGCCCTGGGTGCGATTCCCCAGAACCACATACACAGAAAAGGCTGGAAGTGGCGCTGTGGCTCAAGTGACAGAATGCTAGCCTTGAGCAAAAAGTATCCAAGGACAGTTCCCAGACCCTGAGTTCAAGCCCCAGGACTGGCAAAAACAAAACAAAACAACAACAAAAAACCCTCTAAAATGTGAAAAACGTAATTACTTTGAAAATAGTACTTTCACTTTTTGGTAATCATTCTATGGTTCATAAGACTTAAGACAAGTTATCTTGTGTACTGGTAGGCAATCAATAGGAACTGCATATCAGGTTTCTTCACTTCAGTTTATAGATTTGAACATGGATTAGAAAGAAATATATTACAATGGAAGCAATTTTCTACAGATATATAATGTACATATTTATAAAGTATATATGTTGCCAAAATGATATACATTAATACAACTACTTGGTTGGATTCTTAATTCAAACAAAGAAAAGGACAGCACATAATTCTAAAGTTATGAGTTACAAAGATTTTAGGACTTACTCTGCTTCATTCAGTAGTTTATATCAGTGATGAATGGAAAATAAAAACAATAAACTGTTTTTCAAAAGGAAAGTATATCCAAAGCTATTTTAAATCAATTACAATATTGAATGAGCAAAAATTTTTTTGCGGGGGCGGGGGAGGTCATGGGGCTTGAATTCTGGGCCTAGGCACTGTTCAAATGCTTATTTTTGAGTCTTCAAAATTGTATTCAGAAAAAGAAATATACTCATTTGACATATGTAACATCTTTGTACATCACCTTTACAATAAAAATGAATAAAAAATTGTATTCAGGCTCAGTGAGGTGATTCATTCGTGTAATCCCAGCTACAGGGAGGCAAAGATAGGAAGATTGTGGTTTGAGGTCAGTACAGACAAAAAGTTAGTGAGACTCCATTTCAACAAGCAAGCTTAGTATATGGTAGTATATCCCTGAAAACCCAGCACTCTGAAACCTAAGGCAGGTGATTCATGAGTTCAATCGTAGATGGTTCTACACCATTTGAGGCCAGCCTGAGCTACATAGCAAGACACTATCTCAAAAAGAAAAAGGGGCCCTGCAGCTGGGTGTTGATGGCTCACTCCTGTAATCCTAGCTACTCAGAAGTTTGAGATCAGAGGACTGTGGTTCAAAGCCAGGAAAATCTCTTAGACTCTTATCTCCAGTTAACCACCAGATAACAAGAAGTACTATGGCTCAAAGTGGTAGAGCAGTAGCCTTAAGTGAAAAAAGCTCAGGGACTGTGCCCAGGCCCTGAGTTCAAGCCCACTACTAACAAAATATAATTCTTTATTTCCATAACAAAAACTGTACTCCTCTGAGACTGTATACTGAATCAGGTCACCAGAATTTATTGAAATTGTAATTATATGTGTTTGTAGATTATTTAGTGTTTTTTTTTGTTTTTGTTTTTGTTTTTTTTTGCCAGTCCTGGGCTTGGGCTCAGGGCTTGAGCACTGTCCTTGGACTTTCTCAAGGCTAGAGCTCTACCACTTGAGCCTCAGCACCACTTCCGGCTTTTTGCTATGTATGTGGTACCGAGGAATTGAACCTGGGTCTTCCTGCATGCTAGGCAAGCCCTCTACCACTAGGCCAAACTCTCGGCCGATTATTTAGTGTTTTAACTATAATTCTAGCTGGCTTCCTTATTCCAATATCTAAAGACTTCCTCATTTCAGGTAGATCTTAACTTCAAATGGTCTAAAGAAAAATGCCTATGCCTTAGTATGCCTTAATATCATATGAACTGTAATTAAATTCTTATGGTAATCAAAAGAATAATTTTCAGGCAGTTGTATCATCTTTTCTAAACTCCCTGACATTTTAGTTCTAATATGGTCCTTAAAATATGGAGATGAATGCAAGTCCCATAGCATTCTTTATATATTTTTTTAAATTTTATTTTTAATTTTATTTATTTATTTATTTTTGGCCAGTCCTGGGCTTGAGCTCAGGGCCTGAGCATTGTCCTTGGACTTTCTCAAGGCTAGAGCTCTACTACTTGAGTCTCAATACCACTTCTGGCTTTTTTTTTTTCTAAGTATATGGTACTGAGGAATCAAACCTGGGTCTTTGTGCATGCTAGGCAAGCACTTTACCACTAGGCTAAACTCCCCGCCTGCATTCTTTATATTTAAAGAAGGTTTCATGTACTACTAATAAGAATGCCATTCCTAACATTTATTGCATTTTGGTCCTGGGGTCATATTACACTTCATTTCTATTCTTTTGTTCTTTCTTGCAATTTGACCTCTATGGGCCTGCAAGAATGCAAAAACAAATTCAATCAGGGCAATACTTTTCATTTACTTTAGAAAATGGAGCAAAAACCATTTTTCTACAATCTACAGTAATCTGATTCGGTAAAAACACCAATCAGATAAAGACACTCTCATCAACTTTTCACTTGGGTTTCAAAGACATTCATAGCATCCTTTGGATATGAGTTATGGTTGGTTCTTCATTGAAAAAAAAAGAAAAAAGTGTCAGCAACTCTTCTGAATCAAAATTATATTGCCATGTAATCTCATCCTTATGTTTTTACATGGCTTTTAACTCTTTTGCTGCTCTAACACCAATGGTGGTGAGAAAAATTGCTACATAGAATATTCTTCCTCATTTGGGCAATGGTGGCTCATGCCTATAATCCTAGCTACTCGGGAGGCTAAGATCTGAGGATCACAGTTTAAAAGCCAACCTAGGCAAGAAAGTCCAAGAGACTCTCCAGCTAACCACCGGAACGCCAGAAGTGAGGCTGTAACTCAAGTGGTAGTGCATTAGCCTTAAACAAACAAAAATCAGGGACAGTGTCCAGATCCAGAATTCAAGTCCTATACCTGACCAATAAACAAAACAAAACAAAAAATATAAATATTATGGTATAAGATAAACACAGAGGTGAAATAATCAATGTAGACTAATGATGATCTCAGAATTAAAGCAGGTTAGAGCTCTTGTGAGTTCTGAGACTCAAATTTACTTATTGGTTAAGCCTACAGGAAAAACAAAAAGGCTAGACAAAACATTTCCCCCACCTAATCTACATCTACATTCAAGAGGGTTTTTTTTTTTTGTGGTTCATGAAAGACCATTTCAGAGAGCCCTGGGATTTTTTTCCCCATTATTTAGAGGCCTGGGATTTTTTTTTTTTTTAGAAAAGGACATAATAAGACTCTTGTAGGGTAAATGAGAATAGTCTTGGGGTTGGGGACTTAGTTCAATGGAGGACTGCTTGCTCTAGTAAGTGCAAGGCTGAATTCAGTCCTCAGAACAGAAAAAGAAAAGAAAACACTCTTACCTGAAAGGTTGATAAAATAATAAAAAAAAAGAGTACATGTAGATCAAAGAAGCTTCTTTGGCTCAAATGTCTGAACTCCACAGTAAACCTGTCTCTGAACCAAAATATTATGACAGGTAAGATGTTTGATCTTTTCTAATGCAGAATTATTAAGAGAAAGTAAAATAAAAACAAAACATTTCAGAAGATAACTTCTGAGAGGCCACATTTCTTATCATCAGGGGTAGAGCTCATATTTTATAATGGTGGCCATGGAGAATGCTTTTTCTTTCAATTATTTCTTTATACCCTAATTTGGGAATGGGAGGTAGTTTCCAACATTGGGGTGAATATAATACATCCACAGTAATTCTAAGAGATAGACTTATTCATCATTAAACATATTTAAAGCCCTTAATGTGATACCTAGTTTGTCTAGTTGGACAAACAGATAAGTAAAGATTTATAATTGAAGGAACATTAATTTTAGTGACAAAAATCAGCAAGTGGTAGGGATATCATAGAACAGAGTACCTTGGGGCCAGGAGTATGGCCTAGTGGTAAGAGTGCTTGTTGCCTAGCATGTATAAAAACCCAGATTCAGTTCCTTGGTACCACATACATAGGGAAAAAAAAAGCCAGAAGTGGTGCTGTGGCTCAAGTCATAGAACAAAAACCCAAGGACAGTGCTCAGGCCCTGAGTCTAAACCCAAGACTGGCAAAAAAAGAAAAAAGAAAAAAGAACAGAACAGAGTACCTGACACTCATTCAAGGCTGGGGCCAACGGCTTAGAAAGGACTTTTAGGTATTAGGGATATTTGAGTTAAATCACTTGATTTACTAATTTATTTATTTGCAGTTCTGGGGATTAAATCCAAGACCTTGTGTATGCTAGGCAAGTGCTCTACTGTTAAGCTATACTCTTTGCTCCTAAGTTAAGTCTTGAAAATGTAAATAGTTAGAACACAGATAGGTACTTAAGGACTGCATTAACAATATAAGAAATATGGCATCCGGGCACTGGTGGCTCATACCTGTAATCCTAGTACTCAGGAGGCTGAGAATCATAGTTCAAAGTCAGCCCAGGCAAGAAAATCTGTGAGACTCTACAATTAACCACCAGAAAACCAGAAGTAACTCAAGTGGTAGAGCATTAGCCTTAAGCAAAGAGATCAGGAACAACACCAAGCCCAGAATTCAAGCCATAGAATTAACAAAAAGAAAAAAGAAAAAAAGAAATGTTATAGTATGAGATAAACACAGAGGTGAAATAATCAATGTAGATTAATATGGGCTAGAAAAGGCTCTCCAGAAGTGAGAAAAGGAGAAAGAGTTATATATAGAAAGAAATCAAACTGGATGTGATGGCTCACACCTGTAATCCTAGCTACTCAGGAGCCATTTAAAGCTAGCCCGGGCACTGAAGTTGATGAGACTTTTTTTTTTGGCCAGTCCTGGACTTGAGCTCAGGGCCTGAGCACTGTCCTTGGACTTTTCTCAAGGCTAGGGCCTCAGCACCACTTCTGGCATTTTTTTTTTCTATGTATGTGGTACCAAGGAACCAAACCTGGGTCTTCATGCATGCTAGGCAAGCACTCTATCACTAAGCCAAAATCCCAGCCCCCGTGAAACTCTTTTTTTTTTTTTTTTTTTTTTTGCCAGTCCTGGGCTTGAGCTCAGGGCCTGAGCATTGTCCTTGGACTTTCTCATGGCTAGAGCTCTACCACTTGAGCCTCAGCACCACTTCTGGCTTTTTTTCTATGTATGTGGTACCAAGGAATCGAACCTGGGGCTTCGTGCATGCTAGGCAAGCACTTTAACTACTAGGCCATACTCCCCCCCCCCTGTGAAACTCTTATCTCCAACTAACCACTAGAAAACTGGAAGTGGCTCTTGTGGATCAAAGGGTAGGGTGGTAGCTTTGAGCTGAAGAGCTCAGGGCCAACACCCAGACCCAGAGTAATTGTATTAGTTTCTATTTCTACTATAAAAATTGTAGTTCTGATGTCAGGATTCTGATGATTATATGACTATGGTGTATACATCTTTCAAGAGCTATTAGTTGCCTACTGATAATTAAGGATTCGCACATTTGATGGCTTAAAGCAACACGAATTTATTATCTAACTTTCTGGAAGTCATATGTTGAAAATGAGTTTCATTGAGCTCAATTAAAATGTTGGCAGGGTTGCAATCCTCCTTCAGGTCCCAAGCTTTCTAGCTGTAAAAGGCTGCCTGTATTCCTTGGCTCATGGCCCTTTCCTTTATCTTTGATGCCAGCAATGGCTGTATCAATATGACACCTAGTCTCCTATTTCCCTCTTTCACTCATGTACTTGGCGTTTGCTCTACTCAGAGTGATGGGAACAAGGAAACAAGCTTTGCCATCAGGCCTCAAATCACTCTAGACCAGTGGGAACTTTTCACTTGTCATAATAGCTATATTTCAGGCCCCTATAACTTGCAATTGGTATGTTCAGACATAGCAATCAGCAACAATCTTTCTCCAACAGATTCATCCCTCCCCTCTGTTCATCCTATAAAACCCTGCAAGTTCTTTTCTAAAGAAATCAAAGAAGGGGCCAGGAGTTTGGCCTAGTGGTAGAGTGCTTGCTTAGCATGCACGAAGACCCAGGTTCGATCCTTGGTACCCCATATACATAGCAAAAAGCCGGAAGTGGTGCTGAGGCTCAAGTGGTAGAGTGATAGCCTTGATAAAGTCCAAGGACAGTACTCAAGCCCTGAGCTCAAGCCCAGGACTGGCAAAAAAAAAAAAAAAAAATCAAATAATTATTTAAAAGTTTTATTTGCAGTTCATATTTGGTAGATAAGTGCTCTATCACTACACCCATCACAATTCCCTTTACAAGTTTATTATTATTATTATTATTATTATTGTTGTTGTTGTTGTTGTTGTTGTTTGCCAGTCTTGGGCTTGAGCTCAGGGCCTGAGCACTGTCCTCGGACTTCCTCAAGGCTAAAGCTCTACCACTTGAGCCTCAGCACCACTTACGGCCTTTTTCTATGTATGTGGTACCAAGGAATCGAATCTGGGTCTTCATGTATTCTTGGCAAGCACTCTACCACTAGGCTAAACTCCTGGCCCCCACAAGGCTTTTTTTAAATAAAGCAATATTATGACCAGATTTGGTTGTTTTTTTTTTTTTAAAGATCATTTTCTGCAGGAATGCAGAGAATGGATTGAAAGAAAGTTTCTGGGACAAAAACAAGCATTATTAGGATAGTGTTACGGTTTCTATACGAGAGAAAATAATAGTGAGAAGTAGCAGAGTTTGAAGTAATTCCAATATTTATTTATTTATTTTTCTGTCCGTTGTGTGGCTTGAACTTTGGGCCTGGGTACTGTCCCTAAGCTCTTCAGCTCAAAGCTTGCACTCTACCACTTTGAGCCACAGTGCTACTTCCAGGTTTCTAGTGGTTAATTGGAAATAGGAGTCTCAAAGATTTTCTTGCCCAAGTTGGCTTTGAACCGAGACCCTCAGATCTCAGCCTCCTGAGCAGCTAGGATTACAGGCATGAGCTACTGGCACCCGGCTCCAATATTACTTTTGCTAGCAACTCCAATTTCTTTAGAAATCTAAGTTCTCGACCTACATTTCCAAGTGCCTGCTGGGCATTTCCTAAGAAATCACTTCAAATTCATCAAGGCCCAAACTGAATTAATCATCTTTCTCCTAAAAATTATGTGCTTTTATTACATAGATTAATTTGTATCTATGACATACAAACCCTCAGCCTAATTTTAATTATGTTCTAAAGTCTAAGTGCCAGTGATTGTATATAGAGATTCTCTTCTTGAATACTTGTTTGTTGAACATGTCATTTGAAATATGATGTAAAAAATCAATGTTAATAAACTCTTTAATAAAAAAATTATGTGCTTCCTGATTTCCAGGTCCTATTAAAGGTAGAAATTTGGTCAACTTTGATCTAATATTCTACAGTTTGTGTTCTGCCTTACCTCCCACATACATAGTTGACAAGTTCTCCAAAATGATTTTATAAGCTATTCACTCATTCACTCAGCCACCAATCATAATAATCTTTGGAACAATGTGCTAAAGTTGATCAGTGAAGACAGATAATTAAATTAGACATATTCCTTGAATATATTATAATCTGAATAGAATGACATGTAAACAGCTATTATGGTAATAGTATAATAGAACTGTATAGAATTATAGAAAATAACAAATAACAAATAGGATGGGAGAAATGAAGTTTAAATTTTACCTCTTTTTCTATTCTTTTTTTTCTTTTGCCAGTCCTGGGCTTGAGCTCAGGGCCTGAGCACTGTCCTCGGACTTTCTCAAGGCTAGAGCTCTACCACTTGAGCCTCAGCACCACTTCTGGCTTTTTTCTATGTATGTGGTACCGAGGAATAGAACCTGGGTCTTCGTGCATTCTAGGCAAGTACTCCACCACTAGGCCAAATTCCTGGCCTGACAGCTTATTTCTTTTCAGGGTTGAGTAACATTCTATTGTCTAGATACACCATAGATTACTTACCCATCCCTGAAATATTTATTTATTTTTTATTTATTTATTTATTTAGTGTGTGTGTGTGTGTGTGTGTGTGTGTGTGTCTCATGGGGCTTGAACTCAGCCTGGGTGCTGTCCCTGAGCTCTATATCCCAAGGCTACTGCCCTACCCCTGGGCCAGAGCAGTGTCCCTGAGCTCTTTCAGCTCAAGGGTACCATCCTACTCTTCAGCAAAGCCCCACTTCCCATTTTCTAAGTTTTCTAGTGGTCAACTAGAGATAAAAGCCTCAGGTCCTGAGACTGACAGTGGGGGAGCTGGGGAAGCATGTTGACCCCAGCTCAGAGAAGGCTCATATTGGATTTCAAGTGACTGCAAGAGGATCTACCCATGGGGGTCAGTGGTGCACCATGAGAAAACATCACGCAGTGGAATGGGCCAGAAGGGACACCCTTTGAGGATAGTACTTTTACACTAGTAACAGAATTTTCTGAAGAATATCCAAATAAACCACCAGCTGTTAGGCTTTTAGTCAAAATGTTTATGCAAATGTGTACACTGATGGTAGCAAATGTTTAGATATCCTTCAGAATCGATGGAGTCCAACATATGATATATCTTCTATCTTAACATCAATTTAGTCTTTTTTGGATGAACTGAAGAAAACAAACGAGAATATGAGAAAAAAGTTGAGCAAAGCTGGAACGATTTATAATAGACAATTGGTCTGTTCATCTTTTTCATTATTGCTGTATATAATTTACCTCCCAGTAGAAAGGCTAACAAATTTTAAGTGCCACCGGTTTTAAAGATTCTGCAAAAGAAAAGGAAAAAGAAAAAGAAAAAAAAAGTTCTTCAGTTTAGAACCTAGAAAAAGCTTGTGTATCTTGGGCTGGGAGTTTGGCCTAGTGATAAAAATGCTTTCCTCGCATGCGTGAAGACCCAGGTTCGATTCCTCGGTACCACATACACAGGAAAAAGCCAGAAGTGGTACTGTAGCTCAAGTGGTAGAGCTCGAGCCTTGAGAAAGCCCAAGAACAGTGCTCAGGCCCTGAGTTCATGCACCAGGACTGGCCAAAAAAAAAAAAAAGGCTTGTGTATCTTGATTAATGTATTTTTTATTGAATGGTATGAACTAAGTTATTGCTGCATAAATTTGTAATATATCCTGTTTGTATTTTTTCCAAGTGTATAATGTTGGTGTAGAGTTTTCATGACAGAATCTACACATTTTGTAAATCTGTAATTTTTTTCAAATATTCAACGCCTTATTTTTTAATTCTTTAGATTTTTAAATTGGAGAAAAGCACTTAAAGTTTTTATATATAAATATTACATGTAAAGCTATTAAAATACATAACCTCAGTGTGGAGAAAAATGTCTCAGGTCCTTTTGTGCCTGGGCTGGCTTTGAACCTTGATCCTCAGATCTCAGCCTTCTGAGTAGCTAGGATTACAGGCATGAGCCACTGCACCCAGCTTCTTTTCTTTATTTTACTAATGTAAGCAGTGTTATGTTTTGAATTTCAATGTTGTATTATTTACATCTAGTTAACCTTGTTTTCCTAAAACTTGCTATAATCCTGAACTTCAGAAAAGGTAAAAAAGCAATTTATCAGATGAAAGCCTTGAAAAAATGATTTAAGTATATATGCAAAGGAATAAATTATAATAGACTTACTCGAGATTCAGACCTTATATGAAATTTAACTCAATGTGTCATACGCTTAAATACAAAATGCAAAACCATAATGAACCACGGACTGAACAAAGAGTTCTTAGACTAAATACCATAAGCATATTCCATAAAAGGAAATACTGTAAATTAGTCTTCATCAGCAGGACAAATGCTTGCACTATGAAAAAAAAGTTAAAAGGATAAAAATATGAGATAGAGATTAGGATAAGATATTTACAAGCCACATATTAAAAAAAAGTCTAGCATTTAGAATATATAAAAAAAACTCTTGAAGTTCACTATTAAAAGACTGAAGAATCTAATTAGCAAATGGGACAAAAGACTCGAAGAAAAAGGATATACAGATGGCAGATGAAAAGATGTTCAACACCATATGCCATTAAGGAAATGTAAATTAAAATCACTATGAGATATCACTACATATCTATCAGAATGGCTAAAATAAATAGCAACACCAACAAACTTGGTAGGATGTAGAAAAGTGGAATCACTCATTAGTTATTGGTAGGAATGTAAATTGGTACAGAACTCTAGAAAACAGACTGGCAATTTCTTTACCAGCTATACTTTTGGGGCTGGGAATATAGCACAATGGGAAAATGCTTATGTACCATGTGTGATACCCTGGGATGAGTGTCAGCAATGAAAATGAAAAAGAAGCTAGATGGGAGCTAGTGACTCACACCTCTAATCTACTCAGGAGGCTGAGATCTGAGGATTGTGGTTTGGAGCCAGCCTGGGCAGAAAGTCCATGAGACTCTTATCTCCAATTAACCCCCAGAAAAATCTAAGAAGCACTGTGGCTTAAAGTGGTTGAGTACTAGCCTTGAGCAAAAAAGACTCAGGGACAGTGCTCAGGCCCTGAGTTCAAGCCCCCTGACTAACAGAGACAGAGAGAGAGAGAGAGAGAGACAGAAAGACAGAGAGACAGGGAGAGAGAGAGAGAGAGAGAGAGAGAGAGAGAGAGACAGACAGACAGACAGACAGAAAGACAGAGACAGAAAGAGAGAGAGAGAGAGGCAGACAGACAGACAAGACAGACAGACAGAAAGACAGAGAGACAGAGACAGAAAGACAGAGAGAGAGACAGACAGGCAGACAGACAGAGACAGAGAGAGCGAGAGAGAGAGAGACAGACAGACAGACAGTAAGACAGAGAGACAGACAGAAAGAGAGAGAGAGACAGACAGACAGAAAGACAGAGAGAGAGAGAGAGAGAGAGAGAGAGAGAGAGAGAGAGAGAGAGAGAGAGAGAGAGAGAGAGAGAGAACTAAGCATACAACTACTGCTAACCTGAACTGTACAGTAAGACTTCATTTTTTTTTTTTTGCCAGTCCTCAGCTTGAGCTCAGGGCCTGAGCACTGTCCTTGGACTTTCTTAAGGCTAGAGCTCCTCTACCACTTGAGCCTTAGCATCATTTCCAGCTTTTTTCTATGTATGTGGTAGCAAGGAATTGAACCTGGGTCTTCATGTATGCTAGGCAAGCACTCTACCACTAGGCCAAACTCCCAGCCCCTATCAGATATCCTTTAATGAATGAAGAGTTAAACTATAGTGAGAAGTTAATGGTAGTGTACACCTGTGCAATGGAATTATTCAACATTTTTTAAAAATTTGAGACAAGGCAAAGAATGGAAGTAAGAAAGGAAAAGAAGGGAAGCCTTTGTCTCCCAAGTGGCGGGATTAACAGGTATGTACCTTCAGGTCTGGTTCCAAGAAGATGACTTCTTGACTATAAGTAAAAACCTATCCACTACATTATTTTTTTAGGAAAAAATTAAAAGACATATATTTTGAAAAAAAAATTGAGACAAGGGCTCATTATGTAGCCTGGCCTACAACTCATGATTCTCCTGCCTTAGTCTCTCAAGTGCTAAAGTTCCAGATCTGTACAAATACACTGGATTCTATTTAACAAAAAATTTAAAAGAAAATTGGTAATATACAAAAGCACCATATAATTTGCATCTCCAGAGAATTATGTGAAATGAAAACAGTCATCTCATGGGCTGGGAATGTGACTTAGTGGTAGAGTGCTTGCCTGGAATTCATGAGGCCCTGGGTTCAATTCCTCAGTATCACATAAACAGAAAAATATAGAAATGGCACTGTGGTTCAAATGTTAGAGTGCTAACTTTGTGCAAAAGAAGCTCAGGGACAGGGCTGAGGCCCTGAATTCAAGCCCCAGAACTGGCCAAATAAAAGGAACAAAATGAAACAGTCATGGAGCCAGGAGCGTGGCCTAGTGATAGACTGCTTGCCTATCATGCATGAAGCCCTGGGTTCAATTCCTCAGTACCACATACACAGAGAAAGCCAGAAGTAGTGCTGTGGCTCAAGTGGAAGAGCTCTAGCTTTGAGGAAAGCCCAAAGACAGTGCTCACTCCCTGAGTTCAATCACAGGACTGGAAAAAAAAAACAACACAGTTATCACAAAAGCATGTGTATTAGAGATGGTGATGGGTCCCAGTGATGAGATCATGTGTATTAATCTATCATAACTACAACAAAATACTTGAGAAAACAGCCTAAAAGAAGAAAGACTTATTTTGGCTCATGGCATCAGAGGTTTCAGTCTATAGTCACTTGGTTGTGGGTCCATGTGTGGTAAAGCAAAATGTAATTGTGGAAAGGCATGGGAGAGGAAAGCTGTTCATCTCATGGTGATGGAGAATCAGAGAGACAGACAATAAGGGGAAGGACACAAGATAGACCCTGCAAAAAACCACAATCCCAGCAATCTACTTCTTTAAAGCAGGCTCCTTCACCTAGTAGCCAATTAAGAAATGTATTGGTTACTTTTCTCCATTAGCTCCCTTGATGTTGAGCCTATGGTGAGGCAGAATACCATAGTGGTGGGAACATGTAGAAGAGGCAGAAAGCAAAGAGCAAGGAAGAGAGTGCACACCAGGTATAACATTCAAAGTTACACCTCCTGGAACTTCTTCCCTCTTGATAGGCCCCAAGCTTCTACAGTTTCCATAACCTCTCAAAATAATGCTACCAGCTGGAAACCACGTGTTCACTACACGAACCTATAGGAACTCATACTTTAACATAACATAGATTTAGTTAGAGGTTTATGTTCCAATTACTTCTCAACCAGATGTGAACTAAGCCTTAAATACAAGAGTATTTGGGGGCGGACAGTTCATATTCAAATCATAACAGCATGCTTAGCATGCAACATGTAAACATTTGCAGTGGAACCCTTTGTATTCAAACCATAACAAGTCCCTGACCCCCAAAGGCTGTCTCTACTTCATGATGTAAAATGTACTGAGTTCATCCCCAAGAGTTTCCAAAGTCTCAAAAGTTTTCATTGAGGCTAAGGAAAACTCTTAGTTAAGAGCCCTTATATCATACCCCCCCACACACTTTATATACCTCCAGGATATGATGGCACAGATAAACATCCCCAATCCAAAAGTCAGGAATAGAAGACTATCAAGGAAGGATTAGAATAAAGACTCAAAGTCAGCCAGACAAACATTCAATCCAACAGCTCTATGTCTAGCAATGTGGGGCATGTGGCAGTAGGTTATAAGACAAAGAGCTTGGACAGCCCTGCACCCCAATGACCTTGCTGGCCACAGCAAAAAAAGCTAACAGACAGAGCACAGGTCCTAAGTTCAAGCCCCAGTACCAGCACAGAAGAAAAAAGAAAACAAAAGCACAAAATTGTATCTAAAAACTAACTTTAAAAAAAATGGTCTGGAGGTATGTCTCACATGGCAGAGCACCTGCCTAGAGAGCATAATGTTCTGAGTTCAAGCCTCAGTATAGCACACACACAAAGTAACTTGGACTGTTTTACTATTTTTATTTTGTCTCTGAAGTCTCTGTAGCTTATAAAGTCTATGAATCTATTCTGCTTGAGTAGAAAGTTAATTATTATTGGGGCCTTGTAGGTCCAATCTCTATGTAGTCTAGGACAACTCATTTATCTCTCTGTCCTAGAAAATAAGCTTTGTTATTGTTCATCATAAATGAAATAGTTTGTGATACAAGTTAAAACCATTTTAGAGTTAGCTGGCTAAATCAACCCACCATTTATAAAACTGTTCCTTTAAGAAAGTACTTAAAACTAAATTCAGTATATAAAAGAATATTTTTAAAATATGGGCACTCTGCTCGAATGCATTCTAAAACGTTTGCGGTGAAGAAAAGAAAGAGATAGGCCTGTGTGGCTTGGAAAGGGCTATGAGTTTTAGAAAAAAAGTTAATGAATAATCTTTTGTGTCCAATGCCAATTAGCTTTTATAACAGTGTCAGCCTTCAAAGAACAGGAAGCAGCCGAGAATTCATGAGTGACTTTCCATCCAGAATGGAAAAAACAGCAGAGGGTAATCCTGGGAAAACAGTGCATATGTAAGAAGAATTACTTCCTTTCTTAGTGGGTGAGCTAGAAAATAGCAGGATGCTGAAAGATGTCAGGAGGCAAGCAAAAGCTGAACTAGGATAGCAGAAACAGCCTGTATGAGAATCTTCAGTGGAGTAGTCACTAAGCACAATGTATGTCTGTCATACAGGAAGCCCTGAGTTTGATCCCAGTGTGAGAGGGAAGAAGGCAGAAGATGGAGAAAGAGGGGGAGAAGGAAAAAGAAAGAGGGAGAAGGGAAGGGAGAAGAGAAGAAATAGAGCAACAGAGATACTCTTCTTAGTTAAATTTTTATTACTATAAGAAAAGTCGAGACAGGCACAGTGGCTCACGCCTGTAATTCTAACTATTCAGGAGGCTGAGATCTGAGGATCAGAGTTCAAAGCCAACCTGAGTATGAAAGTCCATGAAACACTTTCTCCAATTAACCACCAGAAAAGTGGAAGTGGCAATGTGGCTAAAGTATTAGCCTTGAGCTGAAGAGCTCAGCACCCAGTCGCAGAATTCAAGCTTCACAATTGAGGGGGGAGGGGGAGATTCATACCAAGGTAAAATGTAAAAATATAAAATTTATAAAAAATATAAGGCAGAAAATCTTTGTTATCTTGAACTAGGCAAAATTTTTAGACATGTCAACAAAAGCAAGATCCATAAAAGAAAAATTGATAAACTGGATTTTTTTTTTTTGCCAGTCCTGGGCTTGGGCTAAGGGCTTGAGCACTGTCCTTGGACTTTCTCAAGACTAGCACTCTACCACTTGAGCCTCAGCACCACTTCCGGCTTTTTTCTATATATGTGGTACCGAGGAATCGAACCTGGGTCTTCGTGCATGCTAGGCAAGCACTCTAACACTAGGCCAAACTCCCGGCCCTGATAAACTGGATTTTTATCAATGCTTAAAACTTTTGTTACTTATGGTACTATTAAAAGACTGAAAAAAAAAACGCTGATAACTGGGAGAAAAATTTTGCAAAACTCACATTCAACAAAGGACTAGTATCCTAAATATGCTATGAACTCTCAAAACTCAAAAGATGAAAACAATCCAATTTTAAAATAGGCACAAAATTTGGCTACTTCTCCAAAGAGAATGCACACATAAATAAGCAAATATGCACATTAAAAAATGTTCAGCTGGTTATTGGTGGCTCATACTTGTAATCTAGCTACTCAACAGGCGGATCTGTTTATCCCTGTTGGAGGCCAGCCCCGGCATGAAGATCCATGAGATGTGTATCTCCAATTCACCACCAAAACGCTAGAAATGGAACTGTAGTCCAAGTAACAGAGTGACAGCTTTGAGCAAAAAAAAGCCCAGTGAAGTTCCTCAAAAGACTAAACATAGAACTCCCCTATGACCCAGCAATTCTACTACTTGGCATTTACCGAATCATCCAGAAACAAGGACATACTAAATCCACAAGCTCAACGATGTTCATTGCAGCACTATTTACCATAGCAAAGATATGGAACCAACCCAGGTGTCCCTCAGTTGATAAGTAGATCAACAAGATGTGGTATTTATACACAATGGAATTCTATGCTATCAGAAAGAACAACATCGTCCCATTTGTAAGGAAATGGAAAGACTTAGAAAAAATCATATTAAGTGAATTAAGCCAGACTCAAAGGAACATAGGCTCAATAGTTTCCCTCACTTGTTATAATCAGTAGAAACCTTGGGCTCTCCTAGCAGAGATTTACAATAGAGCAAAACCTAGATACATAAGGCCATATAGGATGCCGCTAAAGGAAAGTACTCCCAGGATATAGAAACAAAAGCCATATAATGATTGTTGTCCTTAATGTACTATATTATCTCTCATCTCTTTTGCTGTCCCTTGGTTATCTCATATTGTTACAGTATTTTACCTTGTTATTTGATATATTGTATATATATATATATATATATTTGGTTATTTGAAATTGGATAGGGAAGGGGGGAAAACAAGATGAGGGGTGGGGTTGGGGGGAGGGAAATGGGGACCAGGATATGAGAAAGGGTATCAATGTATGTGAAGTAATGCACCTTCTATCTGGTGAATATAATGTAACCCTTCTATTAATTACAATAAAAAATATATGGAAAAAAAAAGCCCAGGGACAGAGTGCATACCCTGAGTTCAAGTCTCAGTTTTTCTGGGTGTCTGTCTGTCTGTCTGTCTCTGTCTTCTTCTCTGTTTCTCTCTGTCTCTTTGTCTCTGTCACTCTCTGTCTCTCTGTCACTCTCTGTCTCTCTGTCTGTCTGTGTCTGTCTGTCTGTCTGTCTGTCTGTCTCTCTCTCTCTCTCTCTCTCTCTCTCTCTCTCTCTCTCTCACACACACACACACACACACACACACACACACACACACACACAGAGCTGGCCATGGTGGCTCATGCCTGTAATCCTAGCTACTTAAGAAGCTGAGATCTGAGGATCAAGGTTCAAAGCCAGCCAGGGCACAATTAACTACTAGAAAATGGGAAATGGGGCTTGGCTCAAGGGCAGGGTGATAGCCTTGAGCTGAAGAGCTCAGGGACAGTGCCCAGGCCAAGTTCAAGCCCCATGACCTGCAAACATACACACACACACACACACACACACACACACACACACACACACACACTCAGAGTTTAATATCATTATCCCTTGGAAAATGCAAATTAAAATGATGATAAAAGGGCTGGGAGTTTGGTCTAGTGATAGAGTGCTTGCCTAGCATGCGTGAAGACACAAGTTAGATTCCTTGGTACCACATACAAAGAATAAGTCAGAAGTAGCGCTATGGCTTCAGTGGTAGAGCCCTAGCCTTGAGAAAGCCCAAGGACAGTGCTCAAGCCCTGAGTTCAAGCCCTAAGATTAGCAAAAAACAACAACAAAAACAGCTAAAATGATGGTAAGATATTCTACATATATATGATGATCAGTAAAACAAAACAAAACAAAATAACAATATAACAAGTGCTAAGGAAGTGGAATGTGGTTCAAGGAGTAGGGTGATAGCATTGAGCTGAAGAGCTCAGGGACAAATGCCCAGGTGCAATTCAAGCCCCATGACCACCACCAACAACAACAAAAAGCAAGTATTAGTGAGGATGCAAAACAACAGGGACTTTCATGACTTGCTTGTGGGAATGCAAAAATATGGGTACTTTGAGGAAACTTGACCTTTTCTTTAACTTAAGCATATACTTACCATATTACCCTGCAATCCCACTCCTGCGATTTCTCCCTAGAGAAATTGAAACCCATAGTAACACAAAGCCCTGATTATCGATGCTTATAGAAGCTCTTTTCATAGTTGATGCAAACTGAAAAAACGTCAAAGACCCTTTAATAGTATAAATGATTAATGGTAGATTCATATAATGAGATATTACTAAGCAATAAGGGAGAATAAATGACAAATATATGTCACAACTATAAAAACACTGAAGTCAGGGCTGGGAGTTTGGCCTAGTGGGAGAGTACTTGCCTAGCATGCATGAAGCCTAGGATTCAATTCCTCCGTACCACATACATAGAAAAAAGCCAGAAGAGTTGTTGAGGTTCAAGTGGTAGACCTCTAGCCTTGAGAAAGTCCAAGGACAATGTTCAGGCCCTGAGCTCAAGCCCATGACTGGCAAAAAAAAAAAAAACCCAAAAACAAAAACCAAAAAAACCCATCACCACCACCAACAAAAAACCCACTAAAGTCAGCTAGGCACTTATAACGCACTTCTAATTCTTGGTACTTAACAGGCTGAGTTCTGAGGATCATAGTTTGAAGCCAGCCTGGGTAAATAAGTCCAAGGGATTCTTATCTCCAATTCAACAAAATGGCTGACTGAGGGTGTGGTTCAAGTGGTAGAGCTACAGTAGATAACAAAAAGCAGGTTACATACTGTATAATCTCATTCATATGACATTCTGTGTGCATGTGTGTATATATGCATGGACACATGTCTCATTATCATGGCTTGACCTCAGGGCCTTGGGCTCCTTCTGTCTTTTCATTCATGGCTGGCACTTTACCACCTGAGCCACATCTCTTCCACTTTCAGTTTTTTGCTGGTTAACTGGAGATAAAAGTCTCTTGAATTTGTGTCTGGGCTGGCTTGGAGCCTCAATCCTTAGATTTTAGCCTCTTGAGTAGTTAGGATTATAGATATGAGCCACCAGCACTCGACTTCATATAACATTCTTTAATATATAAATACAGACAATAGTTTTATATAAATATAACCACATGGGATAACATGAAGGAAATGTTCAAGTAATAGACAATTTGTGTCTTCATTTTAGTGCTGGTTACATGGGTTTAAAGGTGCGCTAAAATTCACAGAACTGTGTGTAGAAAAAAGTTGGTACTTATCAGAATATCATACATTTTTTAAAATTGAAATAAAGTCAGAATGAAAAAGGATGAGCAAACTATGCAGATGGATCTATCAATAAAGTAGGAAGAAAATGAACGGTGTAATATCTAGAAGTTATGAACAAAATGAATCAAGGATGATAGTGATCAACTATCAAATAGTCCAGTAAGTCAAAGACTGGAAAATAACTAGCAATGTAGAGGTTACTGGTGTCTCTGATAAGAAGAGATTTGCATTAGTATGGAAAACACTGGATGAAATGGATATTAGAGAAAACAGGTAAAGAAAAATTGAAATTAACAAGTACAGGAAACTCTTGACGTTTTACTACAAAAGACAGAAATAGAACTGACTGAAGTTAAGAACTGTTATTGTTTGATGTGGGGGATTGAACAGACAGCCTCACTGAATTACACCCTCATCCATAAGAAGAATTTTTTTTGGGGGGGGAAGGGCAGTTGTAAGACTTGAACTCTGGGCCTGGGCATTGTCCCTGAGCTCTTCAGATCAACACTACCACCCTACCTCTTGAGCAACAGCACCACTTATGGTTTTCTGGTGGTTAATTGGAGATAAGAGTCTCACAGACCTTAGTGACCGGGCTGGCTTTGAACTATGATCCTCAAATCTCAGCCTCCTAAGTAGCTAGGATTACAGGCATGAGCCACCCTGCCTGGTGGCTCCTGAAGCAAGAAATAAACTATGTTTACATGCCAATTGGAATATCCAACATAAAATGAAAAATTATAATGTAACTCAAATTATTTAGTAAAATTTTCAGTACATATGTTTGTAACTGTTTACATATATACTTAGCATATGATAACTATACAGTATAGAAACAGAAGCCAATATATACATCACCTCTGATCTCTAAAATATACATATAGAATATAAGTATCTCCATTTCCATACTTTACAGATCACACACACAAAATGGCATACATACATTCTCCTATCAACTTTGTTTTACCCAGCTTTGTTGTCCTAATATTTAAGTAATTTAAGTAAAAGTATCTGTGAAGTGGCTTATAATATGTAATAACATACTGGGTGTGATGGCTCATGCCTGTAATCCTAGCTACTCAAGAGGCTGAGATGTAAGGATTGCGGTTCAAAGCCAGCCCAGGGACTTTTTAAAAAGTCCATGAGACTCTTACCTCCAACTAACCACTAGAAAACCAGAAGTGGCACTGTGGCTCAAGGGGTCAGGCAGTAGCCTGAGCTGAAAAACTCAGGAACAATGCCCAGGCCTGGAGTTCAAGTCCCACGACCAACCAAAAAAAAACTTAAATCAGTTTGCCTTTCCATGAATGTTCTTTTTTTTTTCTTTTGCCAGTCCTGGGCTTGAGCTCAGGTCCTGAGCACTGTCCTTGGATTTTCTCAAAGCTAGAACTCTACCACTTGAGCCTCAGCACCACTTCCAGCTTTTTTTTCTATGTATGTGATACCAAGGAATCGAACTCGGGTCTTCATGCATGCTAGACAAGCATTTTAACCACTAGGCCAAACTCCCGGCCCCTCCATGAATATTCTTTACAGTATAGTCAAAGCAATTTGTATTTCTCTGCCCAATGCTAATCTACTCTGCTCTGAATCACACACATTCGGCATAACGTTTGAGCCAACACATTCAGCCATAGAGTCCTTTTACTATAAATGTCTTATGGTTCCTTAATGCTACAATGAGCACAAATGATATTTTCTAGATTACAAATGTCATCATCTTTAATAAAAGATGAGTGTTACCAGCTTTAAAAAGGGCTAAAATGTCTGAAAACCTATACCTCATGCATACTAGGAAACCATACTAAGACTGTACTACCTCTCAGCCCCAAACCTAATTATTTTGAGAAGGGAGCATCCTAGAGCTGGAACTCAAGCTGTCCCTGAACTTTTTTTTTTTTTCCTCAAGGCCAGCATTCTACCACGTAAGCCACAGCTCTAATTCTGGATTTTTTCTAGTTTATTCGAGATAGGAGTTTTATAGACTTTCCTGCCCAGGATGGCTTTGAACCATGATCCTCAGATCTCAGCCCCCTGAATAGCCAGGATTACAGATGTGAGCCACTGATGCCTGGTCCAAATCTAATTTTTTTTAAGTGGTAAATTCTTTTCATTGTTGTTGGTGGTCATGAGGCTTGAACTCTGGGGCTGTCTCTGAGCTCTTCAGCTAAAGGCTACCACCCCTACCCCTTGTGCCTCAGCCTTACTTTCCATTTTCTAGTGGTTAATTGGAGATTAGAAGCTTTAGTGCCCAGGTTGGCTTTGAACTGCAATCCTCAAATCTCAGCCTCTAGGATAACAGGAGTGAACCACTGCACCTAGCTTTAAGTGGTAAATTCTAATTCAAAACATGGGAAAACGTCTATGTAGATACCTTTAGTTGAAATATATTAATTGAAGAAACAACTTTCCTATAAAACCCTTTCTAACTAACCACAAAGGGAGAGGGAGAGGGAGAAAGAGGGAGGAAGGGAGGGAGGGGGAGAGGGAGAGAAGGGAGGGAGGGAAAGAGAGAGAGGGAGACGGGGGGGGGGGGGGGGGGAGGGGGAAGCAACTTGCCAGTTCCACTAGTAAATGTACAATTACCATCATAGGAAAGGTTTCTCTTTGCAGAACTCAATTGTGCATTCAAAAACAGTTCTAAGAAAGGCCTCTAATTTGTTCCATTGTTAGTCAAGTGGTTTATACATGCAGGAAAGAAAAAAAAGAAAATCAGTTAGACATATATAATATAGAAAGAAAAAATTGGGGCTAGGAGAAATCAAAACATCTCTTACTTTTTTTCCTTTCGAAAAGTCTCATCGTATGCCTCCCTTTTCTCATCTGCCTTCTTCCTCCCCAAAAAGCAGGATCCTTGCCAAACCCCATAAAAACCCTTAGGCCCCTCTCAAGCATGCAAATGTAATTTTCTACCCAGACAACACATTCCCTTTTTAATGAACTTCAAAAACAATCTGTGAATACCCACAGAAGAGAAAAGAGGAAAATTGCAATGAAAGAAAATACAAACAGAGAGATGTGGGGGAGGGTCAAGATGGGTATGGCAAGTCCAGAGTTTAAATAGACATAAAAGATAATGAAGGTGAAGGGATTGTAATCAAACAAAATGGTCTGCAGGCTGTCATTTCATACAAATTAGAGTCAGAGAAATATATGAATATTCACTTGAATAAAAATCATTCACTATAGGAGTAGTCCTTCAAGTGAAAGGATCCTGTCAAGGTCCAATGTGGCTGTTATTCTTTGTTCCATTTTACAACCTGAAAAGATTATGTATAGCTGAAAAAGAAAAAAAAAGTAATGCTACATATGTACAAACCCCTAAAGCTATCAAGAGTAGAAGCAAGTTTCTTCATGATATAACCAAATGCTATGTCATAATTAGACATCCAAAGAGTGTTAATAAATGACAAGAGACACTTCAATCAGTCACATGACTCAGGATCTCTCCAGATGCACATTATGATTCAGATTTGAATAGTAAACAGAGTAGGCCACAGGGCAGGGTGGGAGGACTTGAAGAAAAATAGAATGCAGGAAAGGTCATCAAAATGAAAACTGTCTTCTTGCCACACAATTTAAAGAGAAGTTTTATTGAAAAGAAATAGCTGTAAATCAATTTAGGCTGAAATAATTACAACATTTTACAACTGAACCTCTTAATGATGAATAGAATTCTTCTCCCTGCTTAAGGATCAAATTGGTTGGGCTCTACACTCATCTGGCACCATGCTGTGGACTATTTCCTTTAATATATAACCAATCAAAGAAGTATTCAGGCTTTTGTAAGATCCAAAGCTTTCTAACTGCATATTCTAGAGCATCATGAAGTTTCTCTAAAAGAAGCAAAACTGTACACTATGATGGACTTCTTAGGTAGCTAATATTCAGTGTTCCCTCATGTTCCAAAGACAGACACTGAACTCATTTAAAATACAATAGTTTTTCATGTAGCCCTTTTCCTATATTTATATTTAATTTACACCAACACAGAGTAAGATCATTGCTGCTTAAAGAGATACATTCCACAAAAATCTCTTCAAACTACACAGTGTTACAAATACAGTAAAATAATCTGTAAGTGCTAAATGGAAACGAATAAGTTAGCAGGCTTTTTGTTTGTATGTGCTCATCCTAGGGCTTGAACTCAAGGCTTAGGTGCTGTTCCTGAGCTTTTTTGCTTAAGGATAGCAATCCATCACTGGGACAACAAATACATTTCTGACTTTTTTTTTGGCCAGTCCTGGACCTTGAACTCAGGGCCTAAGCACTGTCTTTGGCTCATGATACCCAAGGAGTGGTATGGTTGGGTCGTAGGGAAGGTCTATGTTTAGTTTTGGGGGGACCCTCCAGACTGTTTTCCACAGTGGTTGTATTAGTTTACAATGCTACCAGCATTGAAGTAGGGTTCCTTTTTCCCCATATCCCCACCAGCATTTATTGTCAGATTTTAAAACCATTTTAGGGCTGGGGGTATAGCTCAGTGGAACTGTGGTAATGGCCCTAGGTTCAATTCCTACCACAAAAAATAAATTAAAAAAAATAAGAACCTTCCTAACATTCACAAACACAATTAATTTTATTATTATTTTTTTTTGGTAGGTCATGGGGCTTGAACTCGACCTGGGTGCTGTCCCTGAGCTCTTCAGCTCAAGGCTAGTGCCCTACCACTAGTACAATTAATTTTAAAAGGCATTTTTTTACATCAGAATCATATGGCCTTAATTGAATCATATACGATATCATGCTGGTTTGTAGGCCTACTCCCAGGTTTAACAAAGAACCTCTGAAGCTGTGGGGCTAGCTTATTTATCTTAGCAACTGCCAAGGAATCTTAGTTTGAGAACTGTAGATTATTTATATATATACATATACATACATATATATACATATATGTATATATATATATATATTTTTTTTTTTTTGCCAGTTCTAGGGATTGAACCCAAGGCCTGAGCACAGTCCTTGGGCTTTTCTCAAGGCTAGAGCTCTACCACTTGAGGCACAGAACTGCTTCTGGCTTTTTCTATATATATGGTACCGAGGAATCAAACCTGGGTCTTCATGCATGCTAGGCAAACACTACCACTAGGCCATGCTCCCAGTCCCATATAGATTACATATTTTTTATTTTTATTTTATATTTATTTATTTATTTATTGCCAGTCCTAGGCTTGAGCTCAGGGCCTGAGCCCTGTCCTTGGACTTTCTCAAGGCTAGAGCTCTACCTCTTGAGCTTCAGCACCACTTCTGGGTTTTTTCTATGTATGTGGTACCGAGGAATCAAACCTGGGCTTCATGCATGCTAGGCAAGCACTCAACCACTAGGCCAAACTCCCGGGCCCAGATTACATATTTTTTAAGAGAAGGAAAATTACTTTGGTTCTAAAGAGAGTTGCTTAGTTTTATGTAAATATAAAGAAAGAAGTTCCTGTTTAGTGAGTAGGGTTTAGTAAAATTATTTAATACTCAACACATACAACAAGCAAGGAGGATTCTGGCTTAAGCAAAAATAAGCAACCAAGGAAGAAGTAAAAGATAAGTTTTTTTAATAGATGAAGGAAAAAGTTTTTGAATTATTGGGAGATTCTCATAGAAAGACTCTGATGGTAGACTTCATAGAAAACCAAACTGAGTTACTTGTACTCCTCAAGGGCAGAAGGGGTCTTTAAAAAGAACAGATTGGCCAGATACTTGTGACCTATCCTGTAATCCTAGCTACTCAGGAGGCTAAGATCTGAAGATTGGGCTTCAAAGCCATCCCAGGTAGGAACTCTCTGAGACTCTTCCTTCTGATTAACCACCAGAAAATCAGAAGTGGTAGAATGCTAGCCTTGATTAAAAGAGCTCAAAGATAGCACTCAGGCCATGAGTTCAAGCCCCATGACCAACAAAGGAAAGAAAAAAAGAACAGATTGCATTGTATGCTTGTGGGATTGCGAACTAAAAGCATAGAAAGACACCCTGGATTAACTGAAGCACGGATAAAGTTAGCAAGTCCATGGAGTCACCTTCACTTGGAGAAGACATTACTGGCCTTTGTTAGTACAGGCCTGTAATTTTAGTACTCAGAAGGCTGAGACAGGGGTCTTGCTAGTTTGACACCAGCCTGAGATACAAAATGAAATTTTATCTAAAAAAAAGAGCTAGTGAAATTTTGCTGTGTACAGACCAGTATAACCAGACAGTTGAGGTGTTTGTACCACCTGGCAACAAAGGACAGTACCACACTGAGTTACCAAGATTCTTCCCTACTGGGAAGTTGAAGTCAGATATTATGTTTAGAATCAACAAATCTACTGAAATCTTCAGACCACAGATAATATGTGGAAAGGTGATGCTGATATCTTTGCTAAATATAACTTATAGAGACTTTGGTTGGTTTTAATTTAAATTACAAGAGAGATGAGCTATATAGTTCGCTGTCTGCATTGTGAAGCAATGATTATGCAAAACATTTAGCACAGTATCTGGCTCATTGCAAAGAATCAATAAATGGTAGCTATTGTGGCTGACATTACTTCAGAGGGAATACAAGATCCATAGTCTGCATGTTAAAGAGAACTGTTACCAACAGGGAAATGGGGAGAAAGATTTGAGTTTGTGGAAAATTACTTACTTTGAATAGAAGATAAGACATCCAAATGGAAATGATGGCTTAGAAACAACTTCCTACCATTTCTCCTTACTAAAATCTTATCTTTCACCTTCCATTAAATATTTATATATCCTCCATCCTTTGTAATTTCTTTTGCCTTCTTTTAGCATTTCTACACTTCTATTATGCTCTGTTTTGTATCATAACTATTTTTCTATGTCTGGTCAACAAGACTGTGTTCTTTGAAACAAAGATTGAGTCTAGGGAAAATGATGTTTGTCCTATCAGATTTCACCCATGATCATAATCTAGTAATTCCATCAGCAGCATGCAAGGAAAAGACCTAGAGCTTTGATTGAACCTAAACGTCCTCATCACCATCTGGAGGATTAAGTGAAGAAATTCAGGATTCTGCATGATCCTACCAAGACCTGTGATCCTCTCCTTGCTCAATTCAAACAGCTTCACTAATTACCTCATGCCCCTAAGAAGCAATCTCCAAATATGCCTTTTCTGCCCAGTTATACCAAGGACACTAACAACTCCTAAGTCATAAACACAACGCCTAGATTCCAATACCCATATGACTATAAGCACTGAAGCCATGTTTTCCAATTGCCTCAGCTCTACCTATTCCACCCACTCCCTGCTTGTTCTTGTGTGCCTTATACAAAATTAGAGATGAGAGTTAGACACTGGTGGCTTATGTCCGAAATCCTAGCTACTTAGGAGACTGAGATCTGAGGACTGCAGTTCAAAGCCAGCCCTGGCAGGAAAGTCTGTGAGACTCTTATCTCCAGACTCTTATCACCACCAAAAAAACAACAAAACAACAACAACAAAAAAACAGAAATGGTGATATAGCACAAAGTGGTAGAGCACTAGCCTTAACAAAAGAGCTCAGGGACAGCACCCCAGGTCCAGAGTTAAAGTTCCAAAGTTCCAAGAAGAAAAAAAAAAAAAAGATCAGAGGTCAATGCAGTAATTCCAGATCTAGAATAGTACCTGACTCATAGCATGGCTTAATCAATACTTTCAAAATAAATACAATAAACACATGTTTCATTTATTAATTCAGTCAACAAATATTCAGTACCTATAATATATTTCAAGAGTACACAAGAAAGATATAGTTTCCTACTTCAGGACATTTTCAGTCTAGAGGAAAGCCATGACATTATACAAAAATTACATAATAATCATAAATGTTCTCATAGAAAATGTACAATATATAATAAGAAGATCTAACCTACTGAGATAGAAAGCAAGACCCTGAGAAAATCTATTTAGACAAAGACTGAATGATAAGTAGGAAATAGATGAGCCAAAAAAGGGTGAAAGATTTTGGACAAAAGGAATGTGCTAATATCCCCAAAAAGAAAACAGTTGTTGGCACAGCAATTTTGAGGGAAAAACATGATGTGCAATAAACTGAACCTGTCTAATATATACAACTTGTTAAAATTTTGATGTGTGAACTTTGACATAAGTTTCCATATGAAACCCTCACTACTCAAGGCAATTAATGTATCTACCTCCACCTTAGCCGGTAATTTTTATTTATTCAACTGATATAGTGATACCTACCATTATTAAGTCATGAGTATACACTGATGTATGATTCCTGTATTTTACAGTCCAACAGGTGTCCAGTTCAAGGAAGAAAAAAAAAGGCTAAGGCAACAATTTCTGTTGAGACAGAGGGTATATCTATCCTGCAGGACCTTCCAGGCCATATGTTGATTTTTATACAAAGAATGATAAAAAGCAATTAAGTTCAAGTATCTGAGCAGGAAGCCACAAAAAGGTTTTAAGTAGGGTAATGACATGATCACTTCTGTCTTTTCAGAAAAATCACACTGACAGGTGAATAGACAAGAGAAAGTCAAGAGCAATTTCTGGGGGAACCACTTGGGTGGGAACAATAATATGAGCAAAACACTGTCCTTGGGCTTTCTCAAGACTAGTGCTCTACCACTTGAGCCACAACACCACGCTGGCTTTTTCTGTGTATGTGGTACCGAGGACTCAAACCTGGTCTTTGTGCATGCTAGGCAAGCACTCTACCACTAGGCCAAACTCCTGGCCGCAGACATACTAAATTTGATGAACTAAAAAGATTAGATAACTGAACATAGCTAGAAAGTACTTAGTTACCCGACAGTTAGAGTAGGAATGGAATGCAAAGGTGCTAAAGAGCCACTAGGCAAAGAAAATAAATAATCGGAAACATTGAAAAGATGTAAAACTCTTACAGCTATTCAATAATCTTGATTTATAAATATGCAAGAAATCCTAAAGAATCTGAAACTTTATAGGGAAGGGGGGAAAACCAATACGGGGAGTGGGTGGTGGGTGGGGGGAGGGTAATGGGTACCAAGACATGTGAAAGGGTATCAATGTATGTGAATTAATGCACCTTCTATCTGGCAAATGTTATGTAACCCTTTTATTAATTACAATAAAAATATATATATATAAAAAGAAATCCTAAAGAACCTATTAGAGATAACAAACACACTCATATTATACTGTTCAATATATAAAATTGGTTGTATGGGCTGGGAGTTCGGCCTAGTGGTAGAGTGCTTGCCTAGCACGCACGAAGACTCAGGTTCAATTCCTCGGTACCACATACACAGAAAAAGCTGCAAGTGGTGCTGTGGCTCAAAGGGTAGAGTGCTAGCTTTGAGGAAAGCCCTGAGTTCAAGCCACAGGACTGCTAAAAGAAAAAAACTGGGAGGCCGGGAGTTTGGCCTAGTGGTAGAGTGCTTGCCTAGCATGCACAAAGACCCGGGTTCGATTCCTTGGTACCACATACTTAGAAAAAGCCAGAAGTGGTGCTGAAACTCAAGTGGTAGAGCTCTAGCCTTGAGAATAATCCAAGGACAGTGCTCAGGCCCTGAGCTTAAGCCCAGGACTGGCAAAAAAGAAAAAATTGGTTGCACATACTTTCAATAAACACAAAAAATAAAATTAAGGGAAAAAATCAGGATATAAAAATTCCCCTAGAAAATTCTTTCATGCTTCTACTAGTCCATCAATCCACTCCAAAAGCAATCATTATTCTGATTCTTAAAAACACACGATTATTTAAATTTAAAAATAAATAAAACCATATACTATATACTCTTTTCAGTAGACCTGAGTTTTCATTCAACATTATATCTGAGTATGTTGTTGGTATATATCTGTAGTTGGTTTCTTTTTATTGCTGAACAGTAGTTATCTGCTTAGCTATTTTCTTGTTTTTTTATTTTTTGTTTTTTTGTGTTTTTTTTGCCAGTCCTGGGCTTGAGCTCAAGGCCTGAGCACTGTCCTTGGACTTTCTTAAGGCTAAAACTCTACCACTTGAGCCTCAGCACCACTTCTGGCTTTTTTGTATGTATGTGGTACCAAGGAATTGAACCCGGGTCTTCATGCATGCTTGGCAAGCACTTTAACCACTAGGCCAAACTCCCGGCCCATGCTTAGCTATTTTCTTATTCAAGTAAAATGAGACGATTCCAGCTGAGGCTACTATGGCCAAAGCTATTATGAATATTCTTGCACAAAGTTGTTTTGGGTTTTTTTGGTGGGTCATGGGGCTTGAACTTGGCCTGGGCACTGTCCCTGAGCTCTTCAGCTCAAGGCTACCAGCCTACCCCTGGGCCTGGGCGTTGTCCCTGAGCTCTACAGTTCAAGGCTACTGCCCTAACCTTGAGCCAGCCTCACTTCCCACTTTCTAGAAGTTAACTGGAGTCTCAGATCCTTTTGTGCCCAGGCTGGTTTTGAACCTTTAACCTCAGATCTCAGCCTCCTGAGTAGCTAGGATTACAGGTGTGAGCCACCGCACCCAGCTCTTGCCCAAAGTTTTTATTGGCATTGTGAGATGCATTTTCATCTAAGTTGGAATTCCTGGGTCATGTTTAGACCTTTTCCTGAAGCGATTACACTATTTTAATATTCCCAACAACAATGTGTATTTAAGACCTTTAATTCCTTCACATTCTTACCAGTCTTAAGATTTAAATTTTAGTCACAATTATGGCAAGAATATAGTATTATTTCTTTATAGTTTTAATTTAAATGTCTCTAGTAACTAGTTATGTTGAAAACTTTTATATGCTTACTAGTCATTTGTAATGATCTTCTATGTGTATCTTTATATCTTTGTATATGTGTCCTTTATATATCTTAGATGCCAATCTTCTGTCAAGTATATAGTTTTTAACATTATCCCTCTGGGAACAAGTATTTACTGTACTATCTATAGAACTAAAGAAATGCTAACACTTAGATCTTAGCTCCACACATAACCAGCTATGGGAATTGAGGCTTTTTTTTTCATCCTTCGTCATTACCGCCCTACCCCTGGAGCCACAGAACTACTTCCAGTTTTCTGATAAGAGTCTCCTGGACTTTAGTGCCCAAACTGGCTATGAGCTGCAATCCTCAGATCCCAGCTCCCGAGTAGTTTTATACACTTATGATCATTTACATAATGTTTCAATGTGTTTGATAAATACAAGGTGTTCAATAAGTATTACATTATTTTCTAATTTTTAATTATATGATAATTAGGCAGTTGCTGACAATTCTTTTGTTTTTTTTTTTGTTTGTTTGTTTGTTTTTTATACCAGTCCTGGGGCTTAAACGCAGGGCCTGAGCCCTGTCCTTGGGCTTTTTCCTCAGGGCTAGGGCTCTGCCACTTGAGCCACAGCATCACTTTCAGTTTTTCTATGTATGTGGTACCTAGAAATTAAACCCGGGTCTTTGTGCATGCTAGGCAAGCATTCTACCACTAGGTCAAACTCCCGGCCCCAGATTCTTTTATTTTTCTCTTCTTTTCTTTTATTGTCAGTCCTGGGCTTGAGCTCAGCCTGGGCACTGTCCCTGAGCTTCTTTGGTTATTTTTGGTTTTGGGGTTTTTTTTTGCTAGTTGTGGGGCTTGACCTCAGGGCCTGAGCACATCATCACTTTTGTCTTTTCAGAAAAAATCACACTAACAGAAAAGGTGAATAGACAAGAGAAAGTCTAGAGCAGTTTCTGCAGGAACCACTTGGGTGAGAACAATAATATCAGCAAAACACTATTCTTGGGCTTTCTCAAAGCTAGAGCTCTAACCTTGAGCCACAGCACCACCTCCTGCTTTTTTCTATGTATATGGTGCCGAGGAATTGAACCCAGGTCTTCGTGCATGCTAGGCAAGCACTCTACCACTAGGCCAAACTCTCAGCCCTGCCCCTGAGCTTCTTTTACTCAAGGCTGGCACTACCATTTGAGCCACAGTGCCACTTTTGGCCATTTCTATGTGGTACTGAGGAATTGAACCCAGAGTTTTATGCATGCTAGGCAAGCACTCTACCACTAAGCCACATTCCCAGCCCTACATTAAAATTTCAAATAAGGTAGATGTCAATATGGAAAAGCAAAAAAGTCAGAGATAGTGCCTAGGCCCTGAGTTCAAGTGGCAGAACCAGCACCAAAATAAATAAGTAAGTAAATAAAATAAAAATCAATTCCTGATTCAATACAAACAAAACTGTCTTGGTCTAATGCATTCTATAACACAAACACCATTTATGACTTAATGAGGACAAACAGCTCCAGATTAAAGAGAAAGATTTAAAAAAATCTTATTTAGGGCTGGGAGGGGGGCCTAATGGTAAATCACTTGCCTAGAATGCACAAAGTCCTGGGTTTGATTCCTCGATACCACATACACAGAAAAAGTTGGAAGTGGTGCTGTGGCTTAAGCAGTAGAGTATTAGCATTGAAAAAGCCCAAGGACAGTGTTCAGGCCCTGAGTTCAAGCCCCAGAACTGACAAAAAAAAATCTTATTTATTTAACAAATGAATTCAGAAAGGTAGAAGTATAAAATAAATATACAAAAATATACAAAAATTATTCATACACACTAGCAATTGACAATCCAAAAATTAAATTAAGGAAACAATTTCACTTATAGGCTCATGGAAATAGGAGTAAATTCAATAAAAAAATATTATACTTGTACTCAAGATAAAAATTATTACAAGATATTAAAGGTCCAAATAAATGGACAAACATCCCATGTTCATGGATCAGAAGACTAAAGGTTAAGATGCTATTATAGATAAAAATGATATAATTCCCCAAATATAACCACATCCTAATTCACAGAATCTGACAAATCTGATCAAAAAGTAAAATTCAATCCGAACAGGGCTTTTTTTTTCTTTTCCAAAAAGTGAACAACTAGTTCTAAAATGTATGGATGCTCAAGGGAGCCAGAATAATCAACTAATATTGAAAAAGTAAATAAGGTAGAAAGATTCTAATGTTTCAAAACTTGCTACAGAGCAACAGTAATACATAAAGATACATATATTCAGAGAGATCAGTGAAATAGAATTCAGCATCTACAAATAAACCCATAAATATCAATTGATTTTCAACAAGTATTCCAAGATGACTTAATGGAGAAATAATAGTTGTTTTAACATATAACTACATTTCAACAAAAATCAATTTAAAGTAGAAAATATATTTAAATCTAAAAGCTAAAACTATAAAACTTAGAAGAAAATATAGAAGCAACTTTTTTAAGTTAGGCAATGAATTTCCTAACTTCACCATTAAAAGAAAATTTAGAAAAAACTAAATGAATTCTACTTCCTCAAAATCTAACACTTGTTGGTCCCAAAGAAACTGCCAAGAAAATGAAAAAGCAACCAATAAAATGTCAGAATTATTTCCAAACCAGGTATCTGATAAGGGACTTACGTGGAATAAATTTTTAAGAAATTCTTATTGCTTAACAGAAAAAGACAAATCCCTCAATTTAAAAATGGACAAAAGGGGGGCCGGGAGTTTGGCCTAGTGGTAGAGTGCTTGCCTGGCATGCACGAAGACCCGGGTTCAATTCCTTGGTACCCCACATACATAGCAAAAAGCCGGAAGTGGTACTGAGGCTCAAATGGTAGAGCTCTAGCCTTGAGAAAGTCCAAGGACAGTGCTCAAGCCCTGAGCCCAAGCCCAGGACTGGCAAAAAAAAAAAGAAAATGGACAAAAGGGGGCGGCGAGTAGTAGAGTGATAGAGTACTTGCCTAGTACTGGGTTCAATTCCTCGGTACCACATTCGTAGAAAAAGCCAGAAGTTGTGCTGTGGCTCAAGTATAGAGTTCTAACCTTGAGAAAACCCAAAGACAGTGCACAGACTCTGAGCTCAAGCCCAGGACTGCCCCCCTTCAAAAAAGGAAAAAAGATCTGAATAGGTATTTCTCCAAAGAAGATACAAAAATATATAGAAAACATCGAAAAATGTTCAAAATCGCATCAGAAGAATGCAAATAAAACATAATCACAATAAGATACCACTCCCCTATATAGAAATAGGAATAGCAACAATCAGAAGGATAAATGATGTGTTGGCCAGTTGAAAAGAAAACAAAACACTCATATATTGTTAGTGAAACTGTAAAATGGTGTAAACATTTTAGGAAATAGTCCAGCAATTGTTGCTGTTTTTGTTTTGTTTTGTCTTGTCAGTTGTGGGCTTGGGTGCTTGTCCCTGAGCTCTTCAGCTCAAGACTAGCACACTATCATTGGAGCTACAGAGCCACTTCTGGTTTTCTGGTGGTTATTTGGAGATAACAGTCTCACAGACTTTAGTGCCCAGATTGGCTTTGAACGGAGGTCCTCAAAGTCAGCCACCTGAGTAGCTAGGATTACAGGCATGAGCCACTGGCACCTGGCCTAGACCAAAAATTTTGCAAAATGGTAAGCACAGTTATAATATAACCAAGCAACTCCACTCATGGGTATAAACTATATATTTTGATGGTCATGAAAATATGTATACACATAAACTTAAAACAGAAAGCTAGGCACAGGTGCCTCACGCCTGTAATCCTAGCTACACAGGAGGCTGAGATCTGAGGATCACAGTTTGAAGCCAATGCAGGCTGAAAAGTCCCATGAAACTCTTTTCTTCAATAAACTACTCAGAAAAAGGTCAGAAGTGGCACTGTGGCTCACTAGCCTTGAGCACAGACTTGGACAGCACCTAGGCCCTGAGTTCAAGTCCCAGGACTGGCAAAACACACACACACACACACACACACACACACACACACACACACACGTGCACAAACATTTCCATAGTACTGTTCATAACAATCAAACAGAAACTAAGCATAACAACTAATGAATAAGAAACAAAACATGTTATATCCACATAATGGAATATGATTCACTAGTAAAAAGGCCAAGTATCAATAGTTGATGCCTGTAAGATTAAGAGGATCTAGGTTAGAATTCAGCTCAAGAAGAAAAATCCGCAAGACTCCGTCTCCAAAATGCCTGCCGAGGCAATGTTAGGCCCTAATATAACCTGGTGTCATCAAAAAAAAAAAAAAAAAAGAAAAAGAATTAAGTATTGGTACATGCTACAACATAAATGAACCTTGAATGTATGCTAAAGATGCTAGTAACAAAGATAATACATTGTGATTCCATTTATATGAAATGTCTAAAATAGGTGAATCCATTGGGAAAGAGTAGATTAGTGGTTGCTTAGGGCTAGTAGAGAGAGGATAGAAAATGATAGCTAACAGGTACAGTTTCTTTCAAGATAACAAAATGGTCTAAAATTGATTGCGAAGAGGGCTGTAAATATACTAAAAACTATGGAATTTCATATTTAAATTGGTAAGTTGTCTAGTACATGAAGTCTATCTCACTAAAGGTGCTGGGTTAGGAGTAAAATCTGCTTTTAGATTCCCCTTGTTCACTACTCCTATCAAGTCTTCATTAGACAACTTGAATTCAAAGCAGTGCGAGGGAGCTTCCTTAACAAAATCCTCCAGCAATGCTAATTTCTCTTGATAACCCACTAGATGACATATTTTTCATTTAGCAATATCATTGCAGCAAAGTAAAATCCAACTCAATAATCAAGTCTAATCACAAAGTGACTAGGTATTAAGAAATAAGTACTAGAAGCCACTCATTACTAAATTAAATTCTAAATCAAACTACACTACTAAAATATGAAAACATGAAAGTTGGGCACCAGAGGCTCACACCTGTAATCTTAGCTACTCAGGAGGCTGAAATCTGAGGACTGCAGTTCAAAACCAACCCAGGCACTAAAGCCATGAGACACTTATCCCCAATTAACCACCAGAAAACCTAAAGTGGTGCTGTGGCTCAAATAGTAGGGTGCTAGCCTTGAGCTGGCCAGGCCCAGAGTTCAAGCCCCACGACAAAAACAAAACAAACCATGGAGTTTTGGTTGAATGACTTCTTTTGTTGCCAATAATTCTGGTGCTGTAATAATATTTGCAGGGGACATTAGATGAAATGAAAATCTACAAACTTCTGCAAATAGTACTATAATAATGTATCAAAAACTAATTAAGAAAATTAAAATGGATTTGTGATCCATATAAATCTTTATTTGATCTTCATGTGATACCTTAACAACAGAATGGTGTTTATAAAATTAAGCAGATTTAGGGATGGGAGCATGGCCTAGTAGAGTGCTTGCCTAGCATGCATGATGTCCTGGCTTTGATTCCTCAGTACAAAATACACAGAAAAAAGCAGAAGTGGTGCTATGGCACAAGTAAGGGCAGGGAGTTTGGCCTAGTGATAGAGTGTTTGTCTAGCATGCAGGAAGATGCAGGTTCCATTCCTTGGTACTACATATATAGAAAAAAAGCTGGAAGTGGTTCTGTGGCTGAAGTAGCAGCACTCTTGCCTTGAGAAAGCCCAAGGACAGTGCCCAGGCCCTGAGTTCAAGCCCCAGTACTGGCAAAAAAAAAAGGCAGATTTATCAACAAACAATAAAAAATAACATCAAAAACTAGGTGATATTTAGCATCACTGAACATTGCTTGATATTCTGTTAATGGTAATGAACAATAAAATAACCAAGGGGTGAGAAAGGACATGATAGTGAAGCTCAGTCCTTAGTGAAGACATCTGTCCTCCTTGATTGAGAAACCACTTAGACACCAGAGATTCTGTCCAAGAATCTAGAATATAAACTGGAGAAGGCAGACAGTATCAGCTGTGTTAGAAGACAAGCTACAGTGGCTAAGGTTTAAATTTGCCTACTAATCTTACTCTCAAGTTTTCCTAGAAAAGATCTTAAAGGAATTCCTAGAAGAATTGTTTCTTTTTATAAAGGGAACTCACTGTATGAAGATGAAGTGAACTCAAGAGTCACAGGGAATGCACTGCCCAGATCCTTCCTGCAGGACCAGGGCAATCATTTTCTAACTTCCAGCTAAGATGGGTACTGGCAGCTTACAGCTATGTCCTCCACCATAATCTATCTTCAGCCTGCATGTAATAGGTTAAGTTCTCTAAATCAGACAAAATGGAGCTCAGGATGCACCATATGTATTTGGGACCTACAAGATACTTTTTTAAAGATTGAAAAAAGGAAGAAGCCAAACTGCAATACAAGCCTAACAAAAGCTCAGTGAAGAGATATGGCTCAAGTAGTACAATGTTCACCTTACAAACACAAGGTCTTGAATTCAAACCCCTCAAAATCCAAAAACTGCCGGGCATGGTGACTCAAGCCTGTAATCTTAGCTACTCAGGAGTCTGAGATCTGAGGATCAAGGTTTAAAGCCAGCCCAGGCACAAAAGGACCTGAGACTCTTATCTCCCACTAACTTCTAGAAAATGGAAAGTGGGGCTTGGCTCAAGGGCAGGAAGGTACCCTTGACCTGAAGAGCTCAGGGACAGTGCCCAGGCCAAGTTCAAGCCCCATGATCCTCCCTGCCACCCCCCCCCCCAAAAAAAAACTTCAGCCAACTAGTTGTGATTCTCTGAAGCAAGTATTGCCTGTCAAAGAGGTTCATGATATAACATAAAATTAAGACTTTTTTATTGTTGTTGTGGGGCTTCAACTCTGGGCCTGGACTCTGTCCCAGAGCTCTTCAGCTCACAGCTAGCGCTCTACCACTTGAGCCACAGTGCCACTTCCAAAATTAAGACTTTTAAATCTCATCCTGCTTAACTATATGTACGATGAACCTAGAAATGTATAGCCATAGGTGAAACATCTCTGCACCAGACACGTCCTGAACCAGTTGATGGATGAAAACAGCCTCAAGAAAGCTCTTCCTAAAGCTAGGCAGCAAGGAGTTCTTTAAAGAGGAACTATGGAACTCATCTCCACTATGTCAAGGAAAGTGCACCACGCAAGGTTATGCTCCTTCCCCACCAATCAGCCCAAATCTATTCTGAAAAATTCTGAAGTACTACGTACAAAGCTCCCATAGAATTGACCTCTCTTACAACTGCATCAATTCAATCTCTCTGACCCCTAATCTTGCTTCCCTCATTTCCTTTTAAGTGTTCATTATCCTGAAAGCACTTCCCAATGTACCCTCTGCAAACAAATTTCCATGTACATGTCTAATTCCCAGGGAACACAATCTCAATTTCCTCATTCTATAGGAAGATTAAATAAAGAAGTAGCTCTGACCTATTCTGTTCAGCAGCTTCATGGGAAATTATTTTAGCTAGCACAATTATAAAGCTCAGCAGTCTGTAACGTAACAATATCAAGCCATCTTTCTGTTGAAACAACAAAAACCAAAAAAAATTTTATACTGCAGTGTTTGGCTAAATGATAGAACAGGATGAATGTGTCAGAGATTCTGAAACTGAGATAGTTAACAAAAGAAATAGCAAATAGCAGGGTTGTATTAATCCTTAAGAAAACTATTTTACTCATAACCTAAAAATAGAATTGAGAAAGTTAATGGATCAGCTTTATCGAATACACACACACATACACACACACACACACAGAGTATGGCTCAAAGACAACAGGAGTTAATTAGATTAATAAAGAATATTCTCTTACATAAACCAGTGCTTCCTTAGTTTATCTGGTACAGGAACTCTCTTGAGTATCAAAGTAGGCACTGTCTTCTATTTAAAAGTCCATATGTTTTGTAAAATCTAAAAATCATTTCAGGGGTTTCAAAGATCCATTAAAGATCTTTATAGACCTGAAGAAGTTAAGAACTCTTGACCAAAAGTAGGCATGGTCGTGCACAACTATAATCCCTGCTATTTGGAAAGTAGAGACAGGAGGATTATGAATTTGAGGTCAAACTCATAAGATTAGTGAGACCTTCTCTTGAAACAAAATACCTAAACAAAAGAGGCCAGCACAGTGGCTTATGCCTATAGCTACTCAGGAGGCTGAGATCTGAGGATCACAGTTCAAAGCCAGCCCAGGCATGAAAGTCCACAAGAGTCTTATCTCCAGTTAATCACTAAATAGCCAGAAGTAGCACTATAGCTCAGGTGTAGGACAGTAGCCTTGAGCTGAAGAGCTCATGGACAGTATCCAGGCCAAGAGTTCAAGTCCCATGACAGATCAACACAAAAAAAAAGAGCTGTGGGCATAACTCAAGTGGCAGAGAACTTACCTAGTAGTATAGTCAAGACCCTGAGTTCAATCCCTAGTATTGGGAAAAACAAACAAACCTGCCCTAATCATTTTAATAAAGATAATATCACTGTATCCTAAATTAAACCACATTAAGGAAAAAGGGCAAAGATGGTAAACAAAAATTGCAGCCAAATAAACCATATTGTCCTTAATCTTTTTTATTACCATAATTATACATGGAATATATGAATACATTATCATCATAAAACAATTCAAACAATATACATTAAACTAATTTCCCTCTGGGTCACTACCCATTTATATATTTCTTCAAAGAGATTATCAGTTCAATGCAAACCTTTTCAAATTTTTCAATATTTAAAAAAATTGTAGGTAGCTATTAAATGCACAAAGTTGTTTTGCCAGACACTGATGGTTCATGCCTGTGATCCAACCTTCTGAGGAGGCTGAGATCTGAGGATTGCAGTTGGAAGCCAGCCTATGAAAATAAATAAACTAACAATATCAATTTATTTTAACAGACTTCAATAAAACCCATTGAGAATGGGTGGTATTGGTGGGTTTGGGGTTTTTTTTGTTGTTGTTGTTTTCTGTCAGTTGTGGGACTTGAACTCTGGGGCTGGGAGTTTTCATTAAGCTCTTCAGCTCAAGGTTACCACCCCACCCCTTGAGCCACAGTGCCACTTCCTGGGGATTTGTTTTGTTTTGGTTTTGCTGTTTTCTTTGTCTTCTTTAAGGGTGGGGGGAGATACAGATAAAGAGAAGGTAGAGAAAGGAAGGCTAAACAAATGCAATCATGCTACTCAGTATGCACTATGTGGAAAATACCTCTGTAATTTGTCGGTAGGGATGGGGAAAGGAAATGGAAAAACAAAGGAAGGGGTGACATTGTACAACTTGTACTCATGACTTATACAATGGTAACCCTTTTGTACAACACTGTAACAGTAGTAACGATGAAATTTTTTTTTCAGCTGAATAGCCAGAAGTGGTGCTGTGGTTCAAGGGGTAGGGCAGTAGCCTTGAGCCGAAGAGCTCAGGGACAGCACCCAGGCCAAGAATTGAGCCACAGCAACACTTCCTGTTTTCTGGTGGTTAATGGGAGATAAGAGTTTCATGTTCTTAAGTGCCTAGGATGGCTTTGGACCCCAATCCTCAGATCTCAGCCTCCTGAGTAGCTAGAATTACGGGCATGAGCCACCGTGCCCGGCTCTCTTTTTAAGAAACCATTATACCATTTTTTTTTTTTTTGGTCAGTTACAAGACTTGAACTCAGAGGCTGGTAGCTATCCCTAAGCTCTTTTTATTCAAGGCTAACCCTCTACCACTTTAAGCCACAGCACCACTTCTGATTTTCTGGTAGTTAATTTTCTTGTGGTTAAGTCTTATGCACTTTCCTGCATCCGTTGGCTTTGAATTGAGACCCTTAGATCTCAGCCTCCTGATCAGCTAGGATTATAGGCATTGAGTCACTGGCACCCAGCTACTATTCCATTTTCTATAGCAGCTACCCTATCATTTACTCCAAAGGATTCCAATTCTCCACATTCTTGTCAATGTTTGTTATTTTCTGGCTTCGGGGGATATTTTATTTTATTTTAAATAATATCCTGAAGGGTATGAATTGGTATCTCATTGCTGTTTTGATTTCCATTTATCTCACAGTAGTAGTGACCATTTTCCTTGTGTTTATTGGCTATTTGTATATACTCATTTGAGAAATATTTAAGCCCCTTTCCATTTTTAAATCAATATTTTTCACTGAGTTGATGGAGTTCTTTATATATTCTGGATGCTAATACCTTACTAGAAAAATTGGTTTTGAATGGCTAGTTAAGGATCCATTTAGATATACTCAGCAGGCAAATATGCACGTTGATCTTGAATTCTAGAGGAAGAAGCAAACATGTAGACTTAATAGTCTATTTTTTTTTTGCACAGTGACCTTTAAAAAGTATCATATATGGAGCTGGAAATTTGGCCTAGTGGTAAAAGTTCTTGCCTAGTATGCATGAAGACTCAGGTTCAATTTGATCCCTTGATACCATATATATATAGAAAAAGCCAGAAGTGGTGCTGTGGCTTAAGTGGTAGAATACCAGCCCTGAGAAAGCTTAATGAGAGTGCTCAGACCCTGAGTTAAGCTCTGGGACTGGCAAAAAAAAAAAAAGTAAGTATCATACATAAGCTTACTTACCAATCTTGGAAATATCCTGACACTTTTACAGATGAGGAAAACTAAGGCAGATCTCCTGTCTTCAAATATCAACATTAAGATTATTTGGAAGTGCTCTCAGGGGTTCAAAAAGAAGAAATAAGTGAGCCTGGCACCAGTGGCTCACATCTGTAATCCTAGCTATTCAGAAGGTTGAGATCTGAGGATTGTAGTTGAAAGCCAGCCTGGGCAGAGAAGTCCCATGAGACTCATTTCCAATTAACCATTCAAAATTTACAAGCAGTGCTGTGGCTCAAACTGGTGGAGTGCTAGTCTTGAGTAAAAGAGCTCAAGGACAGCATCCAGGCCCAAGAAGAAGAAGATGAAGGAGGACAAGGAGGTGTGTGTGTGTGTGGGGGGGGGGGGTCTAGAGGGCCATCTTTGAGTGGAAAGGCTAAGGATAGCACTTAGGCTCTGACTTCAAACTCCAGTGCTGGCACAGAAATAAATATATAAACAAACAAACAAATAAACAGTACCACGAAATAAAACACACAGAGAAGAAGTAACTGGTCAAACTGATGAAGTTCTCAGCTCTATCACAATCCCTAAAATAGTACAGAGCAAAAAGCTACAATTCCACCCAGGTGACAGTGGCTCACATTTTTTTGTTTGTTTGTTTGTTTTTTTTGCCAGTCCTGGGCTTGAGCTCAGGGCCTGAGCACCGTCCTTGGACTTTCTCAAGGCTAGAGCTCTACCACTTGAGCCTCAGCACCACTTCTGGCTTTTTTGTATGTATGTGGTACCAAGGAATCGAACCCGGGTCTTTGTGCATGCTAGGCAAGCACTTTAACCACTAGGCCAAACTCCCAGCCCAGTGGCTCACATTTGTAATCATAGCCATTTAGGAGCCTGAGATCTGAGGCTTCTCACATTTAAAGCCGAGCCTGGGCAGGGAAGTCCATGAGACTTATCTCTAATTAACCATAAGAAAATTGGAAGTAGAACTGTGGCTCATGTGGTAAGAGTGCCAGCCTTGAATGAAAAAGCTAATGGACAGTACAGGCCTTGAGTTCAAGCACCAGTATTGGCACACACACATACATGCATGCGCATGCGTGTGTGCAAAATTCTTCTAAGTTTATACTTGAAAATAAGAGTTACCATTGCTTAAAATTTTAGTATACATCATGTTATATATTATTACCATTATATCATACATTGTATTACATCATATCATAATGTCTTAAATTCATAAAATATTCATAAATTCATAATATATAAAATTCATAAAGTTGTAGAAATAAATCAGACTATGTTAGAGGATCTGAAACAAGATAGTAATCCTATCTTTGTATGGTAAAAGAAGATAAGGAGGTCAGGAATTTGGCTAGTGGTAGAGTGCTTGCCTAGCATGCACGACGACCGGGGTTAGATTCCTTAGTACCACATACATAGAAAAAGCCAGAAGTGGTGCTGTGGCTCAAGTGAAAGAGCTCTAGCCTTGAGAAAGCCCAAGGACAGTGTTCAGGCCCTGAGTTCAAGCCCCAGGACTAGCAGAAAGGAAGGAAGGAAGGAAGGAAGGAGGGAGGGAGGGAGGGAGGGAAGGAAGGAAGGAAGGAAGGAAGGAAGGAAGGAAGGAAGGAAGGAAGGAAGGAAGGAAGGAAGGAAAAGAAAGAAAATGGTGCTGTGGCTCAAGTGGTAGAGCTCTAGCCTTGAGAAAGCCCAAAGTCATTGATGGGCCCTGAGTTCAAGCACTGGGACTGGTAGAGAGAGAGAGAGACAGATAGACAGACAGACAGACACAGAGAGACAGAGGGAAAGACAGAGACACAGAGAGCCAGAGAGAGACAGAGACACAGAGAGAGAGAGGGAGAGAGAGAGAGAGAGAGGAGAAGAAAAAGAAGAAGAAGAAGAGGAGGAGGAAGAGGAAGAAGAGGAGGAGGAGGAGAAAGAAGAGGAGGAGGAGGAGGATGAGGAGGAGGAGGATGAGGAGGAGGAGGAGGAGGAGGAGGGAGGAGGAGGAGGAGCTAGTGGCTCATACCTGTAATTCTAGCTACTCAGGAAGCTGAGATCTGAGGATCAAGATTCAAAGCCAGCCTGGATAGCTGAATCTGTGAGACTCTTTATCTCCAATTAACCACCAGAAAACCAGAAGTGGGACAGTGCCCAGAAGAGATAGTACCTAAGCCCTGAGTTCAAGACAACAGCAACAAGAGGAGGAGGAGGAGGAGGCAGAGGAGGAGGAGGAGGAGAAGGAGGAGGAGGAAAGGAAGGAAGGAAGAAAGGAAGGAAGGAAGGAAGGAGAGAAGGAAAGAAAGAAAGAAAGAAAGAAAGAAAGAAAGAAAGAAAGAAAGAAAGAAGGAAAGAAAGAGAAAGGAAGAAAGAAGAGAAAAGACAAGACTGGCTTTCTTTGAATTTACTAATGCAATATAAAGGTTTCTACTCAATGGGGCTGGGAGTTTGGCCTAGTGGTAGAGTGCTTACCTAGCATGCACGAAGGCCCGGGTTCGATTCCTCAGTACTATATACATAGAAAAAAAAAACAAAAGTGGTGCTGAGACTCAAGTGGTAGAGCTTTAGCTTTGAGAAAGCCCAAGAACAGTGTTCAGGCTCTGAGCTCAAGTCCCAGGACTGACGAGGGGAAAAAAAAAAGGCTTCTACTAAATAAAACCACACGTGAATAGGGGAAAAGTAATCGTCACCAAAGCTTTCAAAGAAACAACATATGTGCTTATTGAGTACAAAATAATGAACGGATGGACAAGAGCTATTTTAGCCATCAGTTCTACCATATTTCTGTAGCTAAAAGAAGCAATAATTTTCATTAAAAAAAGGATTTTCTAGGAGCCAGGATGACGGCTAGTGGTAGAATGCCTAGCATGCACAAAAACCCAGGTTCGATTTCTTAGTACCACATACACAGAAAAAGCCAGAAGTAGTGCTGTGGCTCAAGTGGTAGAGGTCTAGCCTTGAGAAAGCTCAAGGACAGTGCTCAGGTCCTGAGTTCAAGCCCCAGGACTAGAAAAATAAAAAAGATTTTCTAAAGATAACAAAGCTATTGTAAGGTCAGAAATCTGAAAAGTTTATTTTGAGAAAAAATAGTATTTGATATTTCTGTCTTTGTCCTTATTAATATAATTCCTTTGAATTAATCATGTACTGCAGCATTAGAGGACATAAGAAAATATATGAAGGATCAAACTTGTAACAGTCAATAGTATTCTCAATATTGCAATATTAGACATAATTTGTTAAATTTCTTATAACTGTAATTATTTTAAAATAGGGCAATTTGTATCCAGTTGTTCCCATTCCCCTATTTAATTATTTCCTACTCCCTGCCTTATTATAAAACATTGCATTGAATGCTATTTTTATGTCTCCTATATTAAATTATGTACTCCTTATAATATAGAAATTAAGTTCTATTTTATAGAACATTAAAAATATTAAATTTTATAAACGAATGAACAAGCATGAAGAAAATTATAGCTTGGCATTGCATTAATCCAAGTGTCTTTTGATGACAGTGACAATGGCAAACAATTTATATATACTTGGAAGTAAAACTTTCCAAACTGCAGAGAGAAACAGTCTTTATGTGGTAAGAGAGTAATTCTCTTTCAAATCCATTAGTACACTGAAAGATAGATGAAACTGAATAAAAAAGAGAAAGTTGACACAATCCATTGTATTTGTGCTATAAAAATTATAAAATGGAACATTTAGAAAAAGCAATAAAACTAATAAAGGTTTGCATGTTTTTCTCCAAAAAAAAAACTAATAAAGGTAACCAATTGTTTTGAGAGTAGTGTTTCTGAATATTGGCTGAACATACCTGGAAACTTTTTTAAAATGCTGTAATTTGGTCCTCATTTTCTACAGATTCTTGCGTAAGTATCAGGGAGTGAGTTATGGCACTGTCAGTTTAAATATTTTTTCTGTAGGTGATTGCTTTGAGGGAGTGCCAGTTATGGAGCTTGAACTCAGGGCCTGGGTATCATCTCTAAGCTTTATCTTTTTTTGATCAAGGATAACACCCCACCACTTCAGCCATAGCTTCACTTCCAGACTTTTTTTTGAGGGGAGGGGTGTCAGTTTATTGGGTTTTCCTGCCTGAACTGGCTTCCATACAAGATCCTCAAATCTCAGCCTCCTGAATAGGTACAGCCTGGCTTCCTACAGATAATTTTAATATGAAACTAAGATTGGAACTCAAAATACTTTTTCCCTTTCTAATCTAAGAGATGTATTGCATAAACTACTGCAGATTGGTTTTATAATCTAGTAACTTGTCCCTTTAATTGAACAGCACTTGACCTTTTTCCTCATCCTGATGATCCATCCCTTTTTAGAAACATAACTGCCACTCCCAAATTCTGTATGTGTGTGTGTGTGTGTGTGTGTGTGTATATCTCACCATATACCCTAGAGTAAGTGCTCTGATTTACACATATAGTCCTGTTATTCTTGTTTTTAAACTGTTGTGGTTTGCCAAATCAAAGCAGCTGCATTTGAAACAGATTCAATATTGTTTCCTTCAAGGATTCTATCTCATCCTTCTTGGCTTGAGATACTGAACAAGCAACAACTGGTCTCATGTAAACCCTTCAGATACATTTTTTTTACTCAAGAAATTTAGGATTTCAACAAGAGCTTCATTCTCCTGAATAACAGCCTTGATGCGGAAGTAAGCACACAGAGACCTTGTCTTGTAACAGAAACTCTGTGTTCTGTACACAGCTATACAGATAACATAAACAATAGCCACTACCTCTGTTTCTCAACCATTGATTAATCAAAGCTACTTATTTTTCTTTCCAAGGAGAGTGTCGCTAATGTGACTGAAGTCCCTCCACAGAGTTCCTCTGGGGCCCTTCCAGATAATATTACGTCCCTTCAGAGTGAAGTCAACAATTTCTGGAATGTCAACAATCTGATTGTTGACAATGGGCTTTATTCTCACAACATATTTGACACAAGATTCATAATTCGTTTCTTTTTTCAGTAGCGGGGATTGAACCCAGGACCTCATACTGGTAAGGCTAGCTCTCTATAACACGAGTTTCTCACCTCCAATTCCTTTTAACATAGGCTATTTTCAAAGTAGGTTGTTGCTTTTTATATCCAGGCTGGCCTGGGCTACACTCCTTGGTGCTTCCCCATGTCACTGAGGGTGACATCATGGACCTCTGCATCCATTGTGCTTCCCATGTAGCTGAGATAGCAAGTGCAAGCCACACTGCCTAGCCATTGATTAAGATGGAATCTCCTAAACTCCTTTTTTTTCCTTAGCCCTGGGGGCTTGAACTCAGGGCCTGGGACTGTCCTTGGGCTTTCTCAAGGCTAGAACTCTACCATTTGAGCCACTTTTGGCTTTTTCTGTGTACATGGTACTGAGGAATCAAACCAGGGTCTTTGTGCATGCTAGGCAAGCATTCTACCACTAGACCAAACTCCTAGCCTCCTAAATGCCTTTTTGCCTGGGCTGGCCTCAAATCTCAGTCTCTAGCTCTCCATCATCTAAGTAGCTAGGATTATAAACCTGAGCTTGTACTGAGGTATAATTTACATACAACAAAATTTACCATTTTTTTTGTATGTGTGTGTGTGTGTGTGTGTGTGTGTGTGTGTGTGTGTGTATGTGTGTGTGTCAATCCTAGGGCTTGAACTCTGGGGTTGGTGCTGTTGCTGAGCTTTTGTGCTTCAAGCTAGCACTCTACCATTTAAGGCATACCTCCACTATACACTTTTTGGTAGTTAATTGATGGTAAGAGTCTTACAGACCTTCCTGGCCTGGCTGGCTTTGAACTGAGATCCTCAGATCTCAGCCTCCCGAGTAGTAAGAGTTACAGGTCTGAGCCACTGGCACCCAGCTAAAATGTACCAATCTTAAGCATTCAATTCGGTAAGTTCTGACAAGTGAATATAATCATGTGACCACCAAATTGTGACACAGAACATCATCCCCCTAAAGCTTCCTCAAACTCACCTCCCTAGCATATGATCTATGTTCCAAGAGCTTTGTACTTTCTAAAAATTCACATACATTGAAATAAATTGTATATAGTCTTTTGTGTCTGGCTTGTTTAACATAATCCTTTTGAGATCCATTGCTGGGCTATCAGTTTAATTGCTGAACTATATTCTACTGTATGAATAAAAACAATTTATTCTCTCTTGATAATCATTCTGATTGTTTGCAGTTTGAAGCTATTGTGAATAAAGCTGCTATGAATATTCAAGTCTTTAGATCAACTATGCTTTCATTACTCTCAGGTAAATACTTAGGGGTAGGATTGCTAAATTTCATAATTTTCTTATAAAATTAACTTAAATTATTTTCCAAAGTAGCTATACCATTTGGTATCCAGACCACAAATGTATGAAAAATTCCAATTTCCCCACATTTTTTTTTGCCAGTTCTGGAGCTTGAACTTGGGGCCTGAGAACTGTCTTTGGGCTTTTCTCAAGGATAGAGCTCTACCACTTGAGCAACAGCACCACTTGAGCTTTTTCTATGTATGTGGTACCAAGGAATTGAACCCAGGTTTTTATGCATGCTAGGCAAGCACTATACCACCAGGCCAAACTCCCAGCCAATTTCTCCACATTTTTGCCAGCACTTTGTATTGTCAGTCTTTTTTTTTTTCAGTTTTTTATTTGTAACCAATCTAGCGTGTGTATACTCTGGTTTCTCCTCAGATCTTATAAATCTTTCCCCTTTAAACAATCTAGTATGTGTATAACATACGTTATTTCCTTGGATTTTAATATGCACTTGCCGAAGTGCATACTGACAACTGTCCTTTAAACAAGAAAAATACTAAATAGAATTTCATGGGGCTGGAGTATAAGAGTCTCATGGACTTTTATGCCGGGCTGACTTTCAACTGAGATCCTCAGATCTCAGCCTCCTGAGTAGCTAGGATTATAGGGATGGGCCACCAGCACCCTGCACAAACAGAATTTTTCAAAAACAAGTTTCAGAGATTTAGGGTCAAGTACTTATTCAGTGAAAAGCTTCTTGCCTACAGAAAGATGGCAATATAATCTAGTACTCAGAAACTTAGGTTTTGATGAAAAGTCTAAAGAAGAAATCTAAAGAAGAAAAAGACAGTACTTTAGAAATAAGGGAAATCAATTCCACAAATAAGGTGAACAATTATTTTCTGGGATTTATATAAATCTCTAAATACTAATTCAATAAACAATCAAGCCAGGTGCCAGTGGCTCATGCCTATAATCTGAGCTACACAGGAGGCTAAGATCTGAGGATCACAGTTTGAAGACAGCCAAGGCAAGAAAATCTGTGAGACTCTTATCTCCAAGTAACAGCTAAAAACTGAAAGTAGAGCTGTGGCTCAAGTGGTAGACTGCTAACCTTGAGCAAAAAAGCATAGGGACTGCCCAGACCCAGGACTTGTACACACACACATACACACACTTCAAGACCTAGTTAATAGTAAGCACTGAGGGTATTTTTCTTTTATCTATGTAATGTTTTAAAAATTAGAAACATCCAGAAATTAGGTCATAAAATGCCAGTATTTTTTCCAGGCTTCAGTAACATATAAACCAAGATATGTCCAAATTAGATAAATTTTAAAAGGACTGAGACAATTTACTGATTTATTCAATAAACATTTACTGAGAACCATTTTGGGTAAATCACATTAACCATTCTAAGGGAGAAGAGTTACACTGAAAACCACAAATTAAGGCCGGGAGTTTGGCCTAGTGGTTAAAGTGCTTGCCTAGCATACATGAAGACCCAGGTTCGATTCCTTGGTACCACATACATAGAAAAAAGCCGGAAGTGGTGCTGAGGCTCAAGTGGTAGAGCTCTAGCTTTGAGAAAGTCCAAGGACAGTGCTCAGGCCCTGAGCTCAAGCCCAGGACTGGCAAAAAAAAAAAAAAAGAAAACCACAAATTAAAGTGATTATGACTTCCTTAGCACACCAGCTAAGAGTAGCCAAGACCTATGCTGCCTACACCAGGAATGACTATTTAAATAAATTACAAGGTAAAGAACTCACATAAAAGTCATCTGAAATTGGGTAAGGAGTTTGGCCTAGTGGCAGAGTGCTTGCCTAGCATGCACAGAGACTCGGATTCGATTCCTCAGTACCACATACATAGAAAAGCTGTAAGTGGTGCTGTGGCTCAAGTGGTAGAGCACCAGCCTTGAGGAAAAAGCCCAAGGACAGTACTCAGGCCCTGAGTTCAAGTCCCAGAACTGGCAAAAAAAAAAAAGTAATCTGAAATTAATTCTTTTCCTTTTGTCAGTGCTCAGCATCAAACTCAGGACCATGCACATGGTAGGCAAGACCTCTACCATTGAGCTATATTCATAACCCTGAATAGATAATAAACTATTTCTAATATCAAACACTAGTGTATAAAGTTCTGTATTTAACACGTATATATCCACATAATACTCACCATAGTAATATACTGGCAGTTAATACTTTGCCTTTTTTTTTTTTTTTGGCTAGTCTTGGGCTTGAGCTCAGGGCCTGAGCACTATCCTTGGACTTTCTCAAGGCTAGAGCTCTACCACTTGAGCCTCAGCACCACTTCCGGCTTTTTTTTCTATGTATATGGTACTGAGGAATTGAACCCAGGTCTCCGTGCATGCTAGGCAAGCACTCTACCACTAGGCCAAACTCCCAGCCCCAATACTTTGACTTTTTATAGTCATGGTTGAAACAAGAGAAATGACTTGTTTCACAGAGGCATAAATAAACTTGTAGTCTTTTTCTTTAAAAATGAATAGTTAAAGCTGGGTGCAATGGCTCACATCTGTAATCCTAGCTACTCAGGAGGCTGGGATCTGAGGATGGCAGTTCAAAGCCAGCCCAGGCAGCTCAGCCAAAGCCAGCTCAGGGCCTGAGCACTGTCCTTGGATTTTCTCAAGGCTAGAGCTCTACCACTTAAGCCTCAGCACCACTTTCGGCTTTTTTCTATGTATGTGGTACAAAGGAATTGAACCCGGGTCTTCTTGCATGCTAGGCAAGCATTCTACCACTAGGCCAAATTCCCGGCCCCTAAAGTTCATGAGATTCTTATCTCCAATTAACCACCAGAAAACCAGAAGTGGAGCTGTGGCTCAAGGGGGGTTAGGATGGTAGCTTTGAGTTGAAGAGCTCAGGGATAGGCCCAGAGTTCAAGTCCCATGATTAAAATATATACATATATATATATTAACCACACTTCAGTAATATTAGATTTTTATAGTTTTTTTTAAACTTATGGTGCTGATAATCAAACCTGGGACTTTGTACTCTACCATGTAGCTATAGTCCCCAAAACTCCTAAAACAGAGATAACGTCTAATACTCAAAGCTGGAATACGGTGTAAACAAGTGTGGAGATGTTACAAACCTCCACTCCCCCACATAAAAGCCAATAAATTAATTTATTTTTATTGGCTTCTGTCAGGTATTTTTCTCCAATGTAATAAAAACAAACTAAATATAGAATCAATACTGGGGGCTACAGGTATAGTTCAGATCAACACTGAATCACCTGCACTGCACACATATACAGATGTATGTGCACACACATAAAATCAACAGCAGTTGTACTTACTACTGACGCATTTCACAAAAGTTATACTACAGAAAAAGTTCAGAGACGTGTTTTAGATGATATACAATTTCTGCCACAATTATGAACGTATTACTTGATGTCTAAGTTGTAGATGAATTTCTAAAATGGTCTGTTTTTGTCTATAATGGTTAACTTTGTACTTGTACCTCATCCACAAGGTAATACTTAGTACTGAAGCTCTAGTCTGGGAGATCATTAAAGGACAAATTATGTGCTTGTTTGAAAATATATGGACTATAAGTATAGAGATTTGAGGAAGTCGCCTGTCAGAATCTATTTAAAATTTCTGGATATTCACATAATTAAATTATGCTAGATACAAAAGGCTCCTCCATGATGAATCGTTTTTTAAGTCCAAATAAATAAATTTTAGTGTTAAAGAGAAAAAACTATTAATATTACTTTTCTATTAATTGATTCTGATTTCTTGAGAAGGAACAAATCTTTAAGTTTTGTGAAACAGAGAATTTAATTTGGAATGGGAAAAGATCAAAATTTTAAAACCATTAGTAAATTACAATTGTTTAATTATTAGGATATCTGCAGACTATTGAATAAATATTTTCCAAGGTTTATAGTGCTATTTCCATGTTTCCAAAACATCTTAAAGATATGGTTGCCAGGTGCTGGTGGCTCAAATCTGTAATCCTAGCTACTCAAGAGCTGAGATTTGAGGATCATGGTTCAAAGCTAGCCAGGGCATGAAAGTCTATGAGACTTTTATCTCCAATTTACCACCAGAAAACCAGAATAAGTGGTAGAGCACTAGCCTTCAGCTGCATAGCTCAGGGACAGAGTTCAAGCACCATGACCGACAAAAACAAAAATATAGTTGTGGCCAAGTACCTGTAATCCTAGCTACTCAGAAGGCTGAGATCTGAGGATCAAGGTTCAAAGCCAGACCAGGTTGGAGAGCCTGTGAGAATCTTATCTCAAATTTACCATCAAAAAACCCTAAGTGGAGCTGTGGCTCCAATGGGTGCTCTACACTTGAGCAAAAAAGCATAGGGACAGTGTCCAGCCTCTGAAGTAAAGCCTTAGGACACACGTGTACATAAAAAATATGGTTGTGAAAAACACTGTACTCCATTATCTTTATAACAACAACTGATCAGACTGCAAGTCTACTGACACAGTTTCAAACTTACAGATATCCACGAAAAAGAAAATTTGCAATTTTCCCTTTTAAAGGAGCAGTATTTCTGATTTAGTACTATTATTTTTTAAAGGTATATCCTTTGTACACAACAAATTCTCCCCTTTTTGGACATCAAGGTAAACAAAGCTTTTATTCTGATTCAAAAATACGTCATTTTCAGGCGGGGAGTTTGGCCTAGTGGTAGAGTGCTTGCCTAGCATGCACAAAGACCAGGGTTGGATTCCTCGGTACCACATACATAGGGGAAAAAAAAAAGCCAAAATTGGCGTTGAGGCTCAAGTGGTAGAGCTCTAGCCTTGAGAAAATCCACAGACAGTGCTCAGGCCCTGAGCTCAAGCCCAGGATTGGCAAAAAGAGAGAGAGAGAGACAGACAGAGACAGAGACAGAGACAGACAGAGGTGGGAGGGAGATGTTATTTTCTACAAAGTACCTGATCCTATGGATTTCATTACTGAGTAGATATGGAAAGTAACCAGAAATTTTACAATTTAACTGACACATGGAATGTAATTTTAGTTACAGAATTTAACTTGTATATGGAAATCCATCAGATGTTATAGAACCTATATACTCTTTATAGAAGTTTCAATCTGCTTTTATTTCTTTCAAAACTTTTGTCTTGGGGGCTAGGAGTGTGGCCTAGTAGCAGAGTGCTTACTTAGCATGCACAAAGCCCTGGGTTCAATTCCTTGGTACCACATATTCAGAAAAGGCTGGAAGTGGTGCTGTGGCTCAAGTGGTAGTGTGCTAGCCTTGAGAAAGCCCAAGGACAGTGAGCGCCCAAGACCAGAGTTCAAGCCCCCAACTAGCAAAAACAAACAAAATAAAATGTTTTCTTTTTTCCTTTAAAAAGAAAAAGCTTTTGTCTTATGTTGTCTTTTTTTTTTTTAGTCCAAGACCAGGACTTGAACTTGGTACCTGACATTTTTGCTCATTGACTGGGCTCTACTTACTCAGCCCCAGCTCCAATTCCTTAGGTTGTGCCTTTAAAACAAGTTTAAATTTAAGCTGGGCGCAGTGGCTCATGCCTGTAATCCTAGCTATTCAGGAGGCTGAGACCTGAGGATAATGGTTCAAAGCCAGCCAGGGCACTGAAGCCTATGAGACTCTTATCTCACCAGAAAACCAGAAATGGTGCTATGACTCAAATGGTAGGGTACTAGCCTTGAGCTGAAGAGCTCAGGGAGAGTGCCCAGGTCCAGAGTTCAAGCCACATAACCAACCAAAAAAATACAAAAAGGTTACATTTCCATATGAATCTTCTTTTAAAGAGTTTTGGCACAGTCGCTCATATCTGTAATCCTGGCTACTCAAGAGGCTAAGATCTGAGGACGCAAATTCAAAGGAAAAAAATCCATGAAACTCCATCTCTAATCAGAAAAAAGCCAGACTGGAGGGATATGCAAGTGGTAAAGTGCTCCAGCTGTGACTGGAAAAAAACCATGATAAATCACAAGGCCCTAAGTTCAAGTCTTGGGTACTGGCACAAGAGGGGGAGAGGGATGACTGATTTAAACATGATCTAGCTTATCCACAAAATCTAATTTGACTTGAACTATTCTTTTTAATCGCTTTTAAAATAGATACCTTTTTGTGGGGATGGGAGAGGGAAACTGGGAGAGAGTGAAGGAAGGGAAGGATGACTGCTCAAAATGTACTTATTACCTGACTTACGAAATAGCGATCCCTCTGTACATCACCTTACTTTTTTCTCATTTGCTCTTTAATGTTTGAACATTCTTTTAAATCTGTCTTACTGTAAAGTGACAGTTTAAGTTCTTTCATTTAAAACATTTTAAACAAGAATCTTAAGCATTAACTCAGAAAGATTAAAGCTTACAGATTAATACTTATATTTATTTTCATGTTTTCAACATTTTAGTATTCAACTTGTGTACCTTAATTATCTGTTTATTCACTCTAAAATACACAGAAACACAGAAAGGACTAACATCTTTCAAATAAGCAAAACTTTCTCAGTTCACTGTTAGATTTTCATTTTACAATTGCAAAAAAAATTATGGTATGCTGTTGTTTTAATAAGAAACACAGGATTTAGTGCTTCTCAAAAACCCTAAGCAGACTGCTTTATATGAAATACTGCTATGTACTCCTCTTCAAATGAAAATAATTTTAGAAAGGTTAGTTTTAACTGGGTATAAGAGAGATAGATATATGGGGTCAATATATGCATGCCTGAGCTTGTGAAATAATCTCCTACCAACTTCTTTCAAAAATCAATATTTTCTTTAATAAACACATAGGCATGTACTGTACAATAAAATGCATAATGTATACACTTCCATAATGTAGAATGCTATGTAATCCGAACGAGGGGGGAAACAACGTTTTAAAATTTTCCACACAGAAAGTCGATGTTAAACAATGTCTCTTTTTTTTTTCCCCCTTAATCATTCCACAAATCAGGTACAGCCTATTTATATATTTAATAGATTAACAAGCTGGCTAGAAGCTCAAGAGGAGTAAAAGAAAATCACCTTCCATTTTCATATAAAAAAGATGAAACAAAAGCATATAAAGACTTGTTAAATGAAAAGCATTTGAAATCTAATGTGACCAGCTTTTGATTTACCCTAGTCTGACAAGGAAGAGAAACCCCACCCCCACTCCAGATTGTGTGGCTTTTTTTTTTTTCCCTTGGATGGGGGGTGTGGAAAGGAGAAGCTGTCAATTTCCATCTTCGGTTATTGTTAGTCCCGTCTAAATGCCCAAGCATCACTGGTTCAGGGGGAAAAAAATATTAAAGTAGACAATTCAAATAGTCTGAAATGCAAGGTATCTTGTTCTTGTTTTTATTTTGCTTTCCCCCCCACCATGTTAAAGTTAATTACACCGAGATTCGATCTGCTAGGGCGATACACTGGCTGTGACAGCCTGTCCCTCAAACACTCCCAGACCGCTTGCTTCGGATTCACTCACAATCCTCTCCTTTCTAAACTTAAATGGGGGGGGGAGCATTTAGAAATTAGTACATACAAAAAAAAAGGCACACTTCCCTATTTTTTTTTTTTGCCTCTGGTGTGGGACAAGGATGAGAGAGAGAGAGAGAGAGAGAGAGAGAGAGAGAGAGAGAGAGAGAGAGAGAGAGAGAGAGAGAGAGAGAGAGAGCGCGAGAGAGCGCTAGCTAGCTACCTATCTGCTCTTCAAACAAAAAGAAACGGGGTAGAGGGCCAGTGGGTGCAAGCGTAGTAGTGGACTTAAAGGAAATGTTGAGAAAAGTTTTTTGTGTGACTTGTTTGTCCTCTGGCGGGGATGCAGGAGTTGGGCAGAAAGCCGCCGCGTTGACCCCGGGCTGGGACAGAGAGGAGGCACCTGCAGGGGAGGAGGCCGGGGACCGGAGAGGGGACGGACGAGCACCTACCGACTTGCAGCACGTTCTCCACGGAGCCGCTGTCCAGCAGACGGATGCCGCGGCGGAACGGCAGCCCCTCGCCCCCGCCGCCGCCGCCGCCGCCCCCGCCGCCACCACTGACCGCGCCAGCCCCACTGCCCAGCCCCGGGGACGCCCCAGCTGCCGAGGCCCCGGAGGCGGAGCCGGCCGGAGCGGCGGCCCCGGGGGGCGGCTGCGGCCCCTCCTCGGCCGGCGAAGCCCCCGCGGCGCCTCCAGCCGAGCCGGCGCCCGGGCCGCCCCGGTACTGGAAGCTAGAGTACATGCAGATCTCCCGCTCGTTCCGCGGGAAGGACCAGTAGACGATGCGGCGCTGCACGGGCTCGGGAATCCGCTCGAAGCGCTCCTCCACCCGCTCGTACGCCCACTTTTCTGCCACCGTCTTGGCCGCGCAGTCCAGCAAGGACTCCGGCTGCAGGTGGGGGCGGGCCCCGGGGGCCAGGCAGCTGCTGCCGACGCCCCCCACCCCTCCGCCGGCCGCCCCGGGCAAGCCGCGGGGGTGGTGAGCCTGCGGGCTGGGCCATGGGCACAGCCTCTTGGCCGGAGAGACTGGCGGCGGCGAGAGCAGCTCCTCTCGCTCACCTCCTTCCGCCATTGCTGGGGACTGACTGACTGACTGAGGCGGAGGCGGCTGCTCGGGCAGCGGTAGCGGTGGCAGCGGCGGCGGCGACGGCGGCGGCAGAGACCCCGGCCACGGCCACGCGCCCCGCGCAAGCGCCCAGCGGCGGCGCCTGGGGGCGGGGCAAAGGGAACCCACGAGTCCGCTGGCCCGAGTGGGGCGCCTGGGCCGGTCGGGTGTGCGCGCGCCGCCAGCTAGGGCCGGCAGGGGTAACCCGGAGACGAGCGAAAGGCGGCGGCGCGCGTTATCCTGGCCGCCGCGGGCGCGAGGAGACACGGGAACGAGCACCAGTCCCCGGCGCGCTCCGGGCACAGGCAGCCCAGAACGCGCGCCGAGCGCCCGCTCGGGACCGCCGGCCGCCCAGGGGTGGGGAGAGCCAGGGCAGCCTCCTGCGAGCCTTCGGGTCCTCCGCCCGGGCGGACCAACGGCCGCGGCCCGCGAGCCATCTGCGCGAAGCCCTGAGCAGGTGGGTACACGGAGAGGAAAACTCCTCTTCGGACTCCTGAGGTAAACAGACCTGACAGGAGACGGTCACCGCGGAGGAGAGGACGGGGCGGAGCGATGCGAGGGAAGACCTTGGGGGGAAGAATCCGAAAGTTCGGGGTTGAACACTCTCCCCGGGCTCGACCCGCGCCCCGCCCGGAAAGCCGCCAAACCTCGGGGGGCTGCGTCCGGACAAAGGTCGCACTGCCGGCGCTGCAGCTCCCTCGTGGGGTCCGTGGGAGCGTTCTGCACCTTGCAGCCCTAGGAAAGAAATCACTTTGTGCGGATGTTGGTAGACGTCTCCAATCTGCTTCCAGTCTCACGTTTCTAGACCGGTTTTTTTGTTTTTTTACACCTTGATAGGATTTAACACCACCTCCCTGGTTTGATTTGTCTGATGTCTTCTGGCCAACGGATTGAACTCCGTGTCAGAGCGGGTCCGTGCACATCAGTGCGGAACGACAGCTTCGTCCCAATGTTCTCCATAAACCGCACAGAGTTGTGACCGTCCCTTGTTCAGGTTTTAGACCAACCCAAGAACAATATTGAAAGAGTTTTTTGTTTTTATAGCTGAGCTCAGCGTTCAAAAATGAATGAAATAGAGTGTCTAAAGAATGAGAAGAAAAATGAAACAGGTGATGGTGGAGGGTTAGGGCGGGATGATCACAAGTTCAAGGCCAGTCTGGACTACTTGATGAGATACTGGAGCCGGCGAGAGACAAAGAATATGAGAGGGAACAAATGATCGGAGACAGTCTGCAGCCAAAGTAACTTTGGTTGCTCTCTAATCTCAAAATTAAAGAGCACAGGACATTAATTTCAGTTGATGTGAATCATTCTCAATTCTGTATGATGCTAATCATGATACTTGGCGTGAAATCATTTGTGAAGGGGAGCCACTAACAATGTCTCAACATACAATTGTAAGAATTAGAGATAAAATTGACGACTTCCTATAGTAGTTAATATTTCTTTATATCCGTGATTGTATTGCCACTTTATAAAGTGGTGATCCCTCTTGAATCTGGCATCACAATTTTAGGTTCTTCTTCTAGAATATTTCTGTTTGAGGGAGAGGGGAAGTAAGTATTCCTTCAATGTTTATCTCCCTGACTATCAGATATAAGGTAGAAACCATTCCTATAGAATTGTCTATCCTTAACACCCAAAATCATGCCTACATATGGAAGCTGCTGGAAGAATATTTCATTTTGGATCAGCTAATACGATCAAATCAGTTGCTGATAAACAGTTTTAAATGGAGATTGGGACAAGAGAAGTGTTAAACAGAGGTTTGTTTGGGGTTTTGTTTGTTTTTTAATATACAGTTGCTGGGCACTGTTGGTTTACAACTGTAATCCTAGCTACTCAGGAGGCTGAGATTTGAGGATCCTGGTTTCCCAGCAGGAAAGTCTGTAAGACTCTTATTTCCAGAAAACTGGAAATGGTCCTGTGGCTCAAAGTGATAGAGCTCAGAAACAGTGCCCAGGCAGAGTTCAAGCCCCCAAAACAGCAAAATAAATAAATAGCTTATTTTTATATCTTTTTTTTTGCCAGTCCTGGACCTTGAACTCAGGGCCTGAGCATTGTCCTTGGGCTTTCTCAAGGCTATAGCTCTACCATTTGAGCCACAGCACCACTTCTGATTTTTTTTCTATGCATGTGGTACCGAGGAATCAAACCCAGGTCTTCATGCATGCTAGGCAAGCACTCTACCCCTAGGCCAAACTCCTCGCCCCTAGAGTCTATTTTTAAATTGTGTTTATAAATATATATGTGTATGTACATTTAAGTTAATAACAGTATTCTCATACTTGTCTCTTGCTTTACCTATATATACATAAAAATGTCACTCCTCCTCTGGTGACACAAACTAGTCCATCTGAAGCCCAGTATGATGTTATAAACTTGTAACCGCAGAACTCAGAAGGCTGAATCAGGAGGATCACAGTTTCTGGCCAAATAGGGAGTTAGACCAATGTGAGCTATATAGCAAGACAAAAAAAATGACAACAAAATATCATATTTCGTTTCAAAGCCTAACATCACTATTTGTCTCTCTATATATACTTTAGGGACCCTATATATCTCAACTTTCTAATTTGTAAAATGGTGATGTTAAAAATCCAGTAAGATTATTATGTAATTAATATACTTACATTACAAGGAATAGTACCTAATGTATGGTAAGTACTCAGTAAATGTTAGCTATTGCATTTTTACTTCACTAAGAATGGATATTTAAGGGTTTTTCCCCCTGTTTCTTCTTAATACAAACAGTACATCAATCAACATTTGTAGGCTTTCTTATATATACATATTCTAGAATTTCTCTAGGGTATATAGCTTCAATTGAGTTACTGACTATAGAATGTATAGTTTCCATTTAACTAAATGTATTTGTATTTCAATGTGGCTGGGCCAATGTTTTAGTTTAGTAATGGTGAATTTAAGCATCATCTTATATATATTGGCCATTATCTTTCCTCTTTGTTAATTGCCTAATTACATCATTTTTCTACTGGAATTGTTTTTATTTCTATTACTTTATTTCTTCTAGATAGTACTGCTTCATTACACACGTTACAAATATCTTCTTTGGTTACTCATATTAACTTTGTTAATTATGTTTTTGCTATATTTTGTTATACTGAAGTGTGTGTTTGTTGGTGATGCTGGGGATTGAACCCAGGGCTTATGCATACTAAGCACATAGCACATACTATTTGAACTCCTGAAGTGTCTTAAATTTTAATGAAGTTGTATACCTAACTTTTGTTTTATGTTTGGCACATATTATTTTATTTAAAAGCCTTCTCTATTTTCCTCTGATAATTTTAGAGGGCTTTTCTTGTTTTCATTTTTAAGTCTTTTTTTCACATCCAATTTTTTTTTTCTTTTGCCAGTCCAGGGGCTTGAATTCAGCCTGAGCACTGTCCTTGGGCTTTCTCAAAGTTAGTGCTCTACCACTTGAGCCACAGTATCACATCCGGCTTTTTCTATGTATGTGGTACCAAGGAATCAAACTCAGGTTTTCATGCATGCTAGGCAAGCACTCTTACCACTAGGCCAAACTCCCAGCCCCCAATTTTTAAAATTTCATGATTCTAATATTAATCTTTTCTTTAGGAAGGGATATTAATTGTTCTAAAACCATTTGACCTATGTGGGGGAACTTATTTTATGTGCATAGAATTGTTTCTGGCCTTCAATTTTCTGTTTTACCTTACTTTTTTTCTTTTCTTTCCTTCAAGGCCTGAGCACTGTCTCTGGGCTTTCTCAAGGCTAGCACTCTACCACCTGAGCCACAGCACCACTTCTAGCTTTTTCTGTGTATGTGGTACTGAAGAATCAAACTCAAGGATTTGTTCATGCTAGGCAAGCACTCTTCCATGCTCCCATTCCCTTTATCTTACTTCTAAAGATCTATTCCCCTCTTCCAATAATACACTTAAATAACTAAATTTGGTGGTATATAATTAAACTTGGAAATTTTAGGTGATTAGTAGGATGTATTTCCTTTGTCTTTGACTTTCAAATTTATCTTAGCTATACACCTTTTTATCTCTATGAATCTTTACATTTCCCCCCCCACCAAGAAAGGTCTTTGCAGTGAATTTTTCTTGGAATTACACTGACTCAAGGGTAGGGTGGTAGCCTTGAGCTGAAGAGCTCAAGGACAATGTCCAGGCTGAGTTCAAGTCCCACGACCCACAAAAAAAAAAAAAGTTGGATTTTTTTTTTTTCAGTGCTAGGGATCAAATCCAGTGCTTTATATTTGCATGAAATCTACCACTAAATACACCCCCAACCTGGTGAATAATCTCAAATGCCAAATTAAATATAGTTTGATAAACAGTATTGGCAATGGAGAACCAAATAAGTGGATGTCAATATGTATCAGTATAGCTGAAAACACTGAATATAAATTATTTTTACATCTTTTCCTCCATTAGTCTAGGCTTTGTAGGCTTTGTACTTAGCACTTTATAGGTCCTCAATAAATCCTCAATAAATCAAATGGATCCTCAGTGAGTGAAAAATCTGGCTATGATGAGGAGAATCTGTTTGAAGGGAAGAAATGAAAGACTACCAACTTCTTGTGAATATATTCCAATAATGTTATCGTTGTATCCTCAATTTGGATAATGGTAATAGAGGAATTTTTCTTTCCTCTTTTCTTTCTTTCTTTCTTTCTTTCTTTTTTTTTTTTTTGTCAGTTGTGGGACTTGAACTCTGGGCCCAGGCACTGTCCCTGAGCTCTTTAGCTCAAGGCCACCACCTCACCCCTTGAGCCACAGTGACACTTCTAGTTTTCTGGTGATTAGTTGGAGATAAGAGTCTCACAGACTTTTTAGTGCCCTGGGTGGCTTTGAACCATGATCCTCAGATCTCAGCCTCCTGAGTAGCTAGGACTACAGTGTGAGCCACCGCTCCTGGCTAATAGGGGAATTTTTCTTATGCAGAATTTCTATCATTTCTAAAAACTGATACAATTTGTATTAACATTGGTGATGTGTCTTAGATTAACAGGATGATTTTTTGGGGGGGACAGGCATGAAACTATATTTTGTGTTTTCTAACACATTTGCCATTTTTAAACAAATACAAAAAAATTTTTGACAACATGTATATATATTATATATATGTTTATATTTGAAAGTTCCTGAATTGTTTAAGACTATCTGGACATTAGGAATTGGGGGAGGGGAACCTTACATGAGGCTGCGAATTGATAGAAAAAGAGGAGAAAGATAAGGAAGCCAAGGACATTGAATAACAATGATACTTAAAATTGGTACATTATTATATTTTTCCGCTGAAAAATAAAGCATTGCTGAAGAAAATTGAGTGAATTGTGTAGTGGAAAGTACTACCATTTCAATTTCAATTGATTCCTAAATGCTACTTAGTAACCCTATTATTTATCCCTAACTGATTAGTACCTTTACCTTCATTTTATTATATAAGGAATAGTGCAGAAAAGTTATATCTTAATCAGGGCCCCTAGCAGATTTATTCCTAGTAAGAACTAGGAATAAATTCTGTTTGTTGAATTCTGAATGTAGTAAAATTTTCTTTCTATACTATAGTTGTCTTTCCCAGGAGACTGAATATAAAAGCTCCATCAAAGTGATCATCTATTATCTTTCCTGAACAGGGATTAAATTTAGCCAGAATGGGCTATTTGGGTTGATTAACTTAGACAGGAATGAGCTATAAGATTTCCAAATAAGTATGAAAACCAGTCCCTTGTTTATAATTAAGTAGTAAAAATGGAAAGAAAACATGAATGAGAGGAACAGCCAGGCACTGGTGGCTCATACCTGTAAATCTAGCTACTCAGAAGGCTGAGACTGAGGATCGCAGTTAAAAGGCAGTCCAGGTAGGAAAGCCAATAAGATTCTTATTTCCAATTAGCTACCCTTCTCCCCGCCCCCCCCCCAAGCCAGAAATATAGCTGTGGCTCATAGAGCTCTAACCCTGAACAAAGAACTTCAGAGACAGCATTCAGGCCCTGAGTTCAAGCTCCAGGACTAGAACACACATAAAAATAATAGGAGGACGAAACAGAAGGAGAAGAAGAAGCAATTGTGATTTATGGCAAGACTAGGCAGGATAATAATGAAACCCAAAGTAAGGACTTCTGGATATGTGACTTGTGTGGAGTAAATATGGAGGTTAATATTGTTATTGAGAGCTATGTGAGATCATTGTTGACATTTTCCAGCTCTTCAAAATCAGCGTAAACATTGGTTCATATTGAAACAATACCAGTTTGTTGATATTAGCACTGTTGTTCTAATGCTTTGAATACAAAGGTCAACATACAGACGGCCTAACTTATATAGTCTATTTCTGGAAACAGACATTAAACAGCACATAAATAAATAAATACAGATGGTAATGACATGGAATAAGAGACATTTGGAAATAGGGATGGTATTCCAATATGAAGATAATCCAGTTGATCTCTAGTATACTTGTAGTTCCCACTTGCTGAGGTTGATAGGAACAGCAGGTACACTAGATTGATTGGAACACAAAGTTAGTGAGGAGACGTGCAACAAACTGTAGGGATGGTAGGAGACAGGGTACAAAGCTTCAACATGCTAATTTGAGGAATCTGAATGTTCTTAAGCTGGCAGAGATGCAGTCAAATAACTGTGCTTCAGGAAGATGAGTCAGACAGAAGTATATAAGAAGAATCGGGAAAGTAGATCCTGGAAGCAGAGGATGAATTATAAGCTATAACAGCAGTGTAAAAATGTGATTAAAAAGCTTATAAGGATCTAGGTACTGGTGGTTGACACCTGTAATCCTAGCTCATCAACATACTGAGATCTGAGGATCAGTTTGAAGTCAGGCTAGGTAGGAAAGTCCATGAGACTAGTTAAACACCCCCCAAAAAGCAGGAAGTAAGCCAAGTTCAGGTGGCTCACGAGTGTAATTCTAGCTACTCAAGAGACTGAGAGGGGTGGGGAGTATGGCCTAGAATACTTACCTAGCATGCATGAAGACCTGGGTTCGATTACTTGTACCACATCCATAGAAAAACCAGAAGTAATGCTGTAACTCATGTGGTAGAGCACTAGCCTTGAGGCAAGCCCAATGACAGTGTACAGGCCCTGAGTTCAAGGCCTAGGACAAGAGGCGAGAGCGTGCGAGCAAGCGAGCGAGCGAGCGAGCGAGAGAGAGAGAGAGAGAGAGAGAGAGAGAAAGAGAGAGAGAGAGACAGACAGACAGACAGACAGAGGGAGAGACAGACAGAGACAGAGACTGAGATCCAAGGATCATAGTTCAAAGTAGTTCAAAGTCTGCCTTGGCAGGAAAGTCTGTGGGACTCTATCTCCAATTAAATCACAGACAAAAGCTGGAAGTGGCACTGTAGCTCAAGTGGTAGAGCCAACTTACATATATTATAATACACAAGTCTTAATGGTAAAGGCTGATCATTTTTAAAATTCAAGTGTTCCCCATATACCACAGATCAAAATGTAGGATATTCTGTCATTCTAGAAAGTTCCCTTGTCTCTTTTTCTAGTCAATACCCATGTTCCCAAAACACCTGTTACTCATCTAAATGTTGTTGCATAGAATGAATTATTTTTGTCTGTTTTTTTTCCACTAAGCATAATGTATTTGAGAGCCATCTATGTCATTCTAAGGAAGCTTGTTCTGGTTTTATACTGGGTGGTATTCTACTATGTAAATGTAGCACATGATGTCACCCATTCTCTCTTTATGGACATTTTGAGGTATGTTAGTCAAGACAGGATTGACTACATATCAATTCTAGTTATTAAAGATTCATTGAAGATTTATTAAAACTGAGCACTAGTGGCTTATGGCTGTGATCCTAGCTACTCAAGAGATTGAGATCTGAAGGTCATAGTTCAAAGTCATCCCTGACAGGAGAGTCCAGGAGACTTTTTTTTTTAATCAGTCATAGGGCTTGAGCTCAAGGCTACCAATCTACCATTTGAGCCACAGCATTACTTCTGGTTTTTTGTGTATGTGGTACTGAGGAATCAAACCCAGCATGCTATACAAGCACTCTACCTTTACTGCTAATCCACATTCCCAGCCCCTCCATGAGACTCTTACCTCCAATTACCACCAGAAAACTGGAAGTGACTCTGTAGTTCAAGGTACAAGCCTTGAGCAAAAGAGCTCAGGGACAACCCAGGCCCTGAGTTCAAGACCCATGACTGAAAAAACTATTAAATGTTGTGCTTGATAGGGAACATGAAGAAGTGAGCAGCCAGGGAAGACTATTGAGAGACATATTTCAGTGCAGAAGAACAAAAAGGAGAAAGAAAAAAGTTAAAAGAAAGATAGACTGCAGTACCATTTCAAGAAATTTTGATAAAATAACATTTCCCATCAGAAGAGTTGCGTATCTCCCAGGAATAAATCTTGGTACCCTTCTGCACTCTGTCCTTAGGTGGGAGCAGCCTGAAGAAAGCAGGCTGAATTTAGGGATGAATTTTAGAACATAGCAGCTAACCTAATCAGTATAATATGCTCCCTTCAGCCAGACATCTGAGAAAAGCATTTTCATGGCTCCCACAATCTAGCCCCTTGTACCTCCCAGAGTTACTTCCCCATGTGGAATCAGACCTCAGACTTTCTCTGGTTCTCTGCTTGAGTGAACAACTCAGAAGAGGTTAATGAAGTGAGCTCTTTCATTCAGCAGTGCATTTCATACTAGAGAACACACCAGCATTTATCTTTATTTTCCTGCACTATCCATTCTGAATTCTCATTTTAGGTCTTTCTTAGCTTTCAAATTCTGTGACTCTATGTTTCTAGTCTTGAGGATAGAAGAAAAATTGAAATCTGGGTAGAAAACAAAGGATCTCAAAAATGCAATTAATGGAGCCAAATGCCAATGTCAGGAGTGTTATACACTCTGCTCAAAAAGCTGGAGAGTAGCGGTTCAAGGCCAATCTGTGAGCCAGTCTGTGAGACTCCATCTCCAGTTACCTAACAGAATTCTGGACTGGAAGCATAGCTCAAATGACAAGAAAAGACAAAAAGACTGCCCATGTTCCCAGCAGAATATTGTGAAAATGGCTGTATTATTACTGAGAGCAATCTCCATCAAAATTCCGATGTTATTCCTGACAGAAATAAAGAACTGAACTCTACAATTTATGTGAGTCAGGCGCCAGTGGCTCATATTTGTAATCCTAGAAATTCAGAAGGCTGAGATCTGAGAATTACAGTTCAAAACCAGCCTGAGGTACCAGACTTTTGGCCTAGAGTGCTTGCCTAGTATATACAAAGACAAAGGTTCAATTCCTTGGTACCACATACATAGAAAAAGCCAGAAGTGGTGCTGTGGCTCAAGTGGTAGAGCTCTAGCCTTGAGAAAGCCCGAAGACAATGCTCATGCCCTGAACTCAAGCCCTGGAAGTGGCAAAACAAAAACAAAAAACAAAAAACAGCCTGAGCAAGAAAGTCCATGAGGTCTTTCTTCCAATTAACCCAAAAAAGCCAGAAGTGGAGCTGTGGTTCAAATGGTTGAGCACTAACCTTGAACAAAGAAGCTCAATACAAAGACCCAATTCCAGAAAGAAGAAAATAATATGGAACTACAAAAGACTCCAACTAGCCAAAGAAATCCCAAGCAAAAAGAAAGCTGGAGCTATCATATCTAATTTCAAATTATACTACAAAGCCATACATAGTAACATAAACAGAATAATGCAGACACAAAAATAGACATAAAGGCCAATGGGACAGGTGACTCAAAAATAAACCCACAACCACACACTGATGGCTCATGTCTATAATCCTAGCTACTCAGGAGGCTGAGATCAGAGGATCACTGTTCAAAGCCAGCCCAGACATGTAAGACTGTGAAACTCTTATATCAAATTAACAACCCGAAAACCGGAAGTGTCACTGTGGCTCAAGGGGTAGGGTGGTAGCCTTGAACTGAAGAGTTCAGGGATAGTACCTAGGCCCAGAGTTCAAGTCCAAGGACGGACCAAAAAAAATAAAATAAAAATTAAAAACCCACACACACGGGCCAGGAGTTTGGCCTAGTGGAGAGTGCTTGCCTTGCATGCACGAAGAGTCGGGTTCAATTCTTCAGTACCACATACAGAGAAAAAATCCGGAAGTGGTGCTGAGGCACAAGTGGTAGAGCTCTAGCCTTGAGAAAGTCCAAGGACAGTGCTCAGTCCCTGAGCTCAAGTCCAGGACTAGCAAAACAAAAACAAAAACCCACACATATATATCCATGTGATCTTGAACAAATGTGTCAAAAACATATATTGGAGAAAATGTAACTTCTAAAATAAATGGTGTTAGAAAACTGAATATTTACAGGTAGAAGACTGAAAACAAATCTCTCTCTTTCACCCTGTATAAAATCAATTCAAGGCCAGGAGTTTGGCCTAGTGGTTAAAGTGCTTGCCTAGCATGCATGAAGACCCGGGTTCGATTCCTCGGTACCACATACATAGAAAAAAGCCGGAAGTGGTGCTGAGGCTCAAGTGGTAGAGCTCTAGCCTTGAGAAAGTCCAAGGGCAGTGCTCAGGCCCTGAGCTCAAGCCCAGGACTGGCAAAAAAAAAAAAAATCAATTCAAAATGGAACAAAGACCTTAATGTAAAACCTGAATATTTGATACTACTATGGAGAAACAAGAAAATACTTCAAGATACAGGCATAGGCAATACTCTCTGAATATGAGTCAAATACCTCTGGATATAACAGCAAGAATTGACCAATGGGATTTGGTAAATTTCAAAAGCTTTTGTACACTGTTTGGGAGATACTGGTCAGTGGAATGGGGAAGGTGAAAAAAGACAATAGTGGAAGTGTGCATGATTGAAGTACATTACATGTGTACATGGAAATATCATAAGGAAACCCATTAAAAACTGTGAGGAGGAAAAAAAGTAGGGAGAAGGGCTGGGAGTCTGGCCTAGTGGTAGAGGCTTGCCTAGCAAGCACAAAGCCCTGGGTTTGACTCTTCAGTACCACATACACAAAAAAAGCCAGAAGTGGTGCTGTGTCTCAAGTGATAGAGCTCTAGCCTTGACAAAGACTAGTCCCAAGGACAGTCCCAAGACCTTGAGTTCAAGCCCCAGGACTGGCAAAAAAAAAAGTAGGAGGAAGAGTAAGAATAATAGGGTGAATGTGATCAAAGTGTATCATATATTACAATGTATGCTAATAAAAGCCTTATTACAATTTGAATAGTTATATACCTGTGACTTTATTGTTTAGGAGAGCATTCATAAGGATTCTGGGTGAGGCTCCATACCATTCAAGTTGGTTTTTTTTAATCTGCCTGCTGGTTCAGTGAATAGCAAATACAGTTTTATCTACTGATTCCATGAAGCTATTGTTGTATTCCCATTAAACACTAAGATCACCAAACTATAAGATCACAAAGTAACTGAAAAGGCAAACAAAAGTTGAGTGAATGGGTTATAGGCTGTAATAATGAGAAGAACCACTCTCACTCCCAGACTTCCCAATTTTGATTATGGAAGAGATGTAACTACATTATATAATGGTCTCTGAGTCTGTTACAGGCCATAAAACAGAATTCTATCCTTTTATGGGGCAGTCTTATAACTTGATAATCTATAGTCATTCTCCAAGATCCACCCAACTTCTCTCTCTCTCTCTCTCTCTCTCTCTCTCTCTCTCTCTCTCTCTCTCTCTCTCTCTCTCTCTCTCTCTCTCTCTCCCTCTCTCTCTCTCTCTCTTTCTCTGTCATCTTTTTTTTTTTTGCCAGTCTTGGGGCTTGAACTCAGGGCCTGAGTACTGTCCTTGGGTTTTTCTCAAGGCCAGAGCTCTACCACTTGAGCCACAGCACCACTTCGACCTTTTCTGAATATTCAGTACCAAGGAACCCAGTCCAGGGCTTCATGCATAGTAGGCAAGCAAGCACTCTACCACTAGGCCAAACTTCCGCCCTGCCTCCAACGTTTCATAAGGAGAGCAGCTATGTCAAATGTGGATCTGTTGGGCTTTAGCATTCATTCTAGCTTGTTTCAAATCTTTGATTCTGTCATTACTACCCTATATGATACAGTTTTGTTTTTGATTTAACATTTTCATAGGATTAGACCTTTCTACCACAATGATATTATAAACATATTTATTCACATTACAAAATCAACAGCTGGGGAAATAACCATAAAATGAATCTTTGGACTAACTGATCCCACCTTAACTTAGGCTGAGATTCTACTTAGCATCTACCTCCAATAGCTCCCACAGTGAGCCACAGTGTCATTTTTTAGATCCTAGTAAATAGCAATCATTAAGAGTGGTATCTAAGTATCTCTAATATCTTAAAGGTCTGAATGTTCCCTTTCTTCCTGTGCACAGCTCCAATAAAAAAACAGCTGAAAGCTCTTTTGGAGAAAACCTAGGGAAAGTTTTATGGTGTGTTATTGCAGCAAAGATTCGGGATCACTCCTCAAGAGAAAGAGGTCTCCTGTCAGTCAAGGAACTACTTTTGTGAAAACTGGCTTAAATCAAACTGGGAGAGACATGATGATTCATGAGTAAGTCAATCATGTTTTTGGACACCAAAAACCTACACAGGTTAATCATCTACTTCATTCCAAGAGATATTTTGAATGTCTTAAGAACTAAAGGTCCTAAATATACCTGCTATAGACTACATATTTGTGTTTGTTTTGTTTTGTGCTGGTAGTAGAGCTTGAACTCATGGCTTGGGAGCTGTCCCTAAGCAATTTTGTTTGAGGCTAGTTTTCTACCACTTGAGCTGCAGCTCCACTTCTGACTCTCCAGTAGTTAACTGGTGATCAGAGTCTCATAGACTTTCCTGCCTTGAATTGAGATCATAAGATCTCAACCTCTTGAGTAGCTAGGATTACAGGCATGAAACGCTGGTGCCCAGCCTAAATATTTTGTTATTTATTCCCCCACAAAATTCATACATTGAAATTCCAAAAAAATTATGTGAAGACACAGCAAGAGAACAAACATCTCTGAACCAGAAAATGAGCTTGGAGACACTAAATTTGCTAACACTTTGACCTTGGGCTTTGTAGACTCCCAAAGTATGTGAAATAAACATTGTTCTTGAGCTGCCGGGGCTGCCTAGAGAAGAGGCTGTGCTCTGGGGCTCCAGCTCCTCAGAGAGCTTCGGCTAGAGTTCCCTGAAGGCAGCAGGAATGACATAGGGTGGATAAAAGCAGGCACATCTGCAACCAGGCAACTTTCTGCATGAAACAAGAGTTCCTGAAGGTACCAAGAACAACAGGGAGGAAAATGGAGGCATCTCTGAACCAGGCAACCACTTGTATGAGCTAGGGTAGGAAAACTGGACTCTTAAAATACTGCCTTGAAGAACTGATATTTTGGAGGTTGAGTGTGACTGAGATGCGTTCTCTCCTGCAAGGGAAATTGCTAGAAATGGACCAAATTTCATAGTATGCAGGAAACCTCTAGTTAGGGCTACTGAGTACAAAGGATAGTCACAGGAGTGGATCTACAGAGAATGGGAAACAATAATTCCTGTAGGCCTAGGAAAATCAAGCAAGTGCGATCCCATAGATGGGGGAGAATATTGACTTGTTAGGAGCCAGTCCCTGAACTGACAATAAAACTATCAGATAATTTTGCTTTGTTTGGGAGGAGGGTGTGAGTTGTTGGGCTTGAACTCAGGGCTTTGGAACTGTTACTGAGCTCTTTTCCTCAAGATGGCCAGGATACAACCCAAAAACCAGAGGAGAAAGGATCTAGGGGGAATGTAGCCAACAGCTCTTTGCCCAAATCTAAAAAAAGAACTAGAGCAATGTAAAAAGGACTTAGAAAACTTTCTTTTGCCGTCTAAGCAGCAGCTATATGCCCGTCAGTGTGGCAGGAAAAACAAGATTTGTTCATGATCATCTTACAAATACAGAGGTTGGAAGTTTTTAAAAACTAAGACCCAGGTTTTATACTTGGGCTGAAACGTTTATTATGAAAATCCACTTTACGGGATGATTAGAAGATGTAGCCATGGCCAGGAACAGTGGCTCACGCCTGTAATCCTAGCTACACAGGAGGCTGAGGTCTATGGATCACAGTTCAAAGCCAGCCCAGGCACTAAAGTCCATGAGACTCATCCCCAATTAACCACTAGGATACTGGAAGTGGTGCTGTGGCTCAAGGGGTAGGGCAGTAGCCTTGAGCTGAAGAGCTCAGGGACAGCATCCAGGCCCAGAGTTCAAGTCCCATGACTGACAAAAAAAAAAATGCAGCCATGGCCACAGGAAAAGACACTATGTCCAGATTTAGGGGCCATATGCATTGAAGTTCCCTACTACCAACCCCTGAATAGATTCATGGCCCCAGAATTGATGATAAAGTAGTCTACTCTTAGATCACAAGTGTGTCCAAGGCATTCAAAGTCCAAGAGAAGGAAACCTTGTATTGTACGTTTTTTTGCCCAGTCCTGGGCTTACTGACCTGGCTTTTCTCCAGACTAGAGCTTTTCCACTTGAGCCGTTAGCACCACTTCCGGCTTTCTGTGTATATGGTACCAAGGAATGGAGCCTAGGTCTTCGTGGATGCTAGGCAAGCACTCTATCTCTAGGCCAAACTCTCTGGCCTTATTTGTTGTTTTGAACCAAAATTAGATCAGACGAGAAAATAATTCTGGCATGACCTAGAAGACCCAATAAGGCACAGCCCTCTGAGGGTCACATTTGTGACCAAAGTCTAGCTGGACATTACCAAAATGTTGCAAGAGTTGCAAAGTAAGGCCAGTTTAGGGAGGTGGAGAGTGTTGGTAAGAAAGAAGAAAAACAATGATCAGAGCACTGGTACCCTAAGAGAATATAGATAACCACCAGACACAAAGAGCATTTAATGGGTCCTTTTGACTCCAGTGTATACATTAAATCTTGGAGTTTCAAGGAATTTCTAATTTCAAAACCTAAAACCAGATAGTAACTGGATTTGAATCTGTCTTTTTTTCTGATGGTCCACTATCTATGTAGATTGGATTAGTTATTATAATCAGTGAGTAGCCAGCCAGTTAGTGATAAGGCCCCTTGCTCATTCCACTTTTTTTTAATACCATTTATACTTAAAAATGATATACAAGACTGACCAAAGAAACTATATGGGATGAAGAATCTTTTTGGCTTTAGATTAGCACCACCTACATAGTTCTAAATAGTGTTGGTGCAGGTTATATTCTGCAGTCATTTTAGTACATTAAAATTTTCTTCAGAGGACATAAAACCAATGTATGTTTCAAACTAGAAAAGGCTACTGAAGTAATTTAAAGGGTAAAGTACGTTCTATTACATAATGTATTACATAATAGCTGAGAAACTTAAACCGTTTGGTTTAGAGTGCTGAGTTTCTGCCAGATGAAAAAGATTTGTGTGCAGATGTGGAACTCTTAATTCATAAATATAAAAGTACATTTATGCCTTCTGTAAAAATTGATGAATGTACAACTATGGCTCTATTTTTATTATGTTTTTTGGGCATTATCACTAAGCAAATACCGTTTGAGTTTGGCAATAAATGCATCAAAAAATGTGAAAAAAATAAATATTGTTCTTTAAAGTCCCCAGTCTATATATACTTTGGTTACAGCAAGCAAACTGATAACATTCCTACTTGCCTTATTTTTCTTTTTTTTTCAGTCCCAGGACTTGAACTCAGGGCTTGGGCACTGTTCTTGGGCTTTCTCAAGGTTAGAGCTCTACCACTTGAGCCACAGCACCACTTCTGGCTTTTTCTTTGTATGTGGTACCAAGGAATTGAACCTGGCCTCATGCATGCTAGGCAGACACTCTACCACTAGGCCACACTCCTGGCCCTTGCCTTGTCTTTTCATAGCTAAGAACCATCACCTGATCTCTACTACCATTACTAGTGAAATTTGGGAGTTTTATCTCAACGGCAACACTTGTCTGGTCATACCAACTTTACAAAGAAAAATAATCAGAGATCCCTTGTATATTTCTCAGTGCATTAGTATTTCTCTTCTCTCTAATGAATTTCTCAGTGCCCTAGTGACAGTAGTATACTATTCCAGGCCTCCTCGGGAATTACAGTGGAAGAATGAACACACAATTTGCACATGGCAAGTCTGTTCCAACTATCCTACGTCTAAGTTTTTTGATTCCCTTCTTTACTTCGTGCTAGCAAGTGAGGGTATCTTATTCTCATTAAACACATGTTCTTATTAAGTCAAAATGTCCATTCAACCCATTAAGTTATTAGAGCCATCTCAAACTGAACACACTAAGTTCATTAATAGGGGCAGGAGCCCGGTCAATGGATTCTTCCCAATGTAATATTTCTTTTTTTCTTTTCCTTTCTTTCTTTTTTTTTTTTTTTGGTCAGTTGTGGGGCTTGAATTCTGGGCCTGGGTGCTGTCCCTGAGCTGTTCAGCTCAAGGCTATCACTTTACCACTTGACCCACAGCACCACTTCCAGTTTTCTGGAGGTTTTAATTGGAGATGAGTCTCACAGACTTTATGTCCAGGCTGGCATTGAACTGCAGTCCTCAGATCTCAGCTTCCTGAGTAGCTAGGATTACAGATGTGAGCAACAGCACCTAGGTTACTCATCTACTATTAGTCTCTGCCTTCTTTACTCTGACACTTTTCCCAGGTTTCAGCTAATACTGTGAACATTAGCCAAACCTTGTCATCATGATGAATACAGTCCCTCCTTACTGGACTTTCACTTTCTGCAATCTTAGCCACTAACCATCAGTAAGCCCCCCTCCCCTATCCAAATGAAGCAGAAGCTGGGCGAGGTAGCTCATGCCTGTAATCCTAACTACTCTAGAGGCTGTGATCTAAGGATCTGGTTCAAAGCCAGCCAGGGCACTAAAAACCAAGAGACTCTTATCTCCAATTAATCACCAGAAGATGGGAAGTGAGGCTGTGGTTCAGGGGTAGGGTGGTAGCCTGAAGCTGAAGAGCTCAAGGACAACACATAGGCCCATAATTCAAGTCCCACTACCAACAAAAACTAAACAAACAAACAAAAGCAATTCATATGTTTTAACTTTTGTGCCATTCTGAATAGTATCCATTCATATTCATTTCAGGATATGAATCATCTCTTGTTCCAGTGTAGCCACACTGTATCATGAAATTGTCTCAGTTATCAGATTGAAAACCATGGTATCACAATGCTTATGTTCAAGGAACTCTAATTTTATATAATAATGGCCCCAAAGTGCTGCAGTTATAATGCAATAAGCCAGAGCATTAATCATGAAAGGAAAGACTGACACTACGTTGCAACATTGCAGGTCACCTATGAAAAATATAGTATATACAGGATTTGATGCTATCTGAGATTTGGGGCATCCATTGGAGGACCTGGAACAAAGCCAGCAAGTATCATATACTGATGTCAAAATTCTAGAAATATTCCTACTAGGCTCAGAAACAAAGATTATCCTGCCAACAATTCTATCTTTTAACAACTGTTTAGCATACCAGAAAAAAAACTAGATTATTAGTAATAAATGTAAGTGAAAATATGGGGGAATGGGCACTTTCCTATAATGCTAACAAAGAAGTAAATTGAAGTTTTTCTAGAAGGCAATTGAATAATCCATAGAACTATTTATATTCCTTAAACTGATCAATTGTGTCTCCAGACGTGTATTAAGAAGAAATGATCATGCAAGCTCACTTGTTTACAGAAACATTTATTTGAGTGTTAATAGGCATCAAATGAGAAAATCCAAACTTGCTATATTGGAGATTTGTTGAGGCAGAGTGTTATTTACCCAAGCAAGTGTCTTTCAACATGGTACTAACATGGTGAGTAGAGTACTAGCCGTGGACAAAAGGACTCCTTGCTAGAAACATTTCTAGCCACCTAACTACTTTGTAGTTCTATGAAATATAGATGTACTTTTTTAGAAGGAGTAGGGAGAACTGGAGATTGAACCTAAACTTCACACCATGCAAAAGACACTCTACCACTGAACTGCACGTTAGCCATATCAAATGTGATTGCTTTTTATACCACAAGTTCTATGAGAATCAACATAAGAATTGTATTGACTGAACACATATTCAGTCCTAGGAGAAAAATATCACTCTTTTCTTCCAAAACCAAAAGCTAAGAATAAGTGAAAAATCTAAAAATTACTCATCAAGGACTCTTTTGCTCAGAAGAAGAGGCATAGTGTCTGTTTTCTACCAACGTAATGCTGATTTCAGTAGAGAGACATCCATCATCTGAGTGGTCCTCCCATCTTCAATCAGGTTCACTTTGGTTAATTAGAAATACTACAATAACATGGAAATCATTTTGCTGACCTACAAGAATATGAATAAATTATATAAAACCCATGAGTAAACAGAACATTCACACCAGCTTTTCACAATGCTTCCCATTTCAACTTCATAGTCTTGAAAAGGCTCCAAGTCCAATGTGATGGAAAGTCAGAATAAAACACAATTGGAGCCAGGGGCTGGTGCCTGAGATCTGAGGATTGCAGTTCAAAGCTAGCCCCCACAGGAAAATTCATGAGACTCCTATATCCTATTAACCACCATAAAACTGGAAGTAGTCCTGTGGCTTAAAGTGGTAGAGTGCTAGCTTTGAGCAAAAAAAGCTCAGGGACCACCTAGGCCCTGAACTGAAGTCCCATGACTGACCAAAGAAAAGACCAAATTGAGCCCAGCCATACTAACTGATAGTTAAATAGCTCTTGTGCAACAGAAAACATGCACAGGGGAAGGGATTCATTTTCCTGAACTGTAAATACTTTAGTCATGCTAACGTGTACTTAAATAGAAATGAGGGGTACAAAGCTTGGCGCAGTGGCTCATGCCTGAAATCCTAGCTACTCAGGAAGCTGTGATCTGAGGATCAAGGTTCAAAGCCAGCTCGGCACTAAAGAATGTGAGACTCTTATCTCCAATTAACCAGTAGAAAACAGGAAGTGGGGCTGTGGCTCAAGGGGTAGGGTGGTAGTCTTGAGCTGAAGAGCTCTGGGATAGCATCCAGACCCAGAGTTCACGCACCATGACCAACAAAATAAATAAATAAATAAATAAATAAATAAATAAATAAAAAGAAAAAAGAAATCAGGGATACGTTTTTGTCCAAGGATGCAATGTGATCACAGAATAAATTGTTTTCTCTTGATGACCCATTTCAAAGTCTATGGTGGAATCAGAAAGGCAATACCGAACTACCCTTCTTTCAGATTCCAGGACACAGAGAATAGCTATTCTCTCCAGAATGAATGTTCTCACAAAAGGAGAACAGAACTCCTAGGATTGATTACTTCCTCCTTAAGAAAGACAACCGTATGACTGGAGATGGTTGCTGCTGGCTAGTGTAGGGTACTGGGGGAAAAAATTATACAGGACCCAAGTCTATATAAATAATTTAGTTCATCCAAAATAAAAATGTCAGCACCATTGTTGTACCCAATTTCAAGCAATTCCATCAAAGGAATCCCTTACTAGTTAAAAGTATCCAATCTCCATGTCATTTTTCCGGTACTAGGACCAGCTACAGAACCCTGGAATGACCCCATAATGTATATTACACATTTCTTTAGAATATCTGATCAACAGATTGTATGGGATAGAAATTGCCAATTAGAAAATCAAATTTAAAATAGTTCAATTTTCAATAGCATCAAAAACATAAAATACTTAGGCATAAATTTCGAAAGCATATGCAAAATCTATATACTGAAAAATTGCATTTTATGAAATATTCCCAGGACTGACGAGAGAGAGAGAGAGATTAAAGAAGACCTAAATAAGAGAAGATTTATCCTGCTCATGGTTTGTAAGACTTTACGTTATAGTGTCAATTCTCCTCAAACTGTCCTAAGTTTGACTAAATTGTTTGACTGGCCACTTCACAAAGAAAGATATATGAAAGGCTGATACCACATTGTAGGTGGGGGGAGCTCAACCTCACTACTTACAAAAGAAAAAAATCACACGTTTTTGTATGTGTGCTGAACTCAGGGCCTGTCCGTTAGCTTTTTTTGCTCATCTTGAGCCACAAGTTCACTTCTGCTTGTATACACACACATGTGATTATTGAAGAAGAGTCTCACAGACTTACCTGACTGGGCTGCCTTCAAAATGTGATTGTCAGGGAGGGTGATGGGTACCAAGACATGTGAAAAGGTATCAATGTATGTCAATTAATGCACCTTCTATCTGGCAAATACCATGTAACCCTTTTATTACCATAAAAAATTATAAATAAAAAAAGTAAAAAAAAATAAAAAGGAAAAAAAATGTGATTGTCATATCTCAGCCTCTTCAGTAACTAGAATTGCAGGTGTGAGCCACTAGCATCTGTCTAGAAAGCATAAATTTAAGTCATATGAGATACCATTCAACATTAACTAGATTGGTTAACTGATTTAAAAAACTGGCATCAAATATCAGCAAAGATAAGGGACAAACTAAATTCGCATATAGTTCTGGTAGAAAAATAAAGTGAAACAATCACCTTAGGAAAGATTTGGTAACATCTTATAAAGTCAAACATAAACCTACCCCTTGGCTTGTAATTTTACCGCTAGGTATTTAGTCAGGAGAAATTAAGACACATCCACAAGATTTGTACAAGTAGTGTTCATGACAGCTCTTATTCACAACAGTGTAACACATGAAACAATGTAGACATGCTGCAGCACAACTATTGATATAGCACTAACATGGAAAAATTCTCAAAAACAATGCTAGCCTAAAGAATCATGAACGAAAAGAGTATATACTATATAATCAGTGTATATGAAACTCATCAACAGCCAAACTTACTCTAGAGAGAAAATAATCAGAAGAATCCTCTTAGGGAATCAGAGAAAGGGGTTGATAAACAAGGAACAAAACAGAGCTTTAGTATCCTGATAGGGTGTAGGATGTAAAGAGTATTCATTTGTATAATTAAGTTCTATAACTAACCTTCTGTATCTCAATATATATAAATTTTAATTTAAAATAATTGCAAAAAATAACAATTGGGGTGAGTGGGTACAGACATAAAAGTGTAGAATGTGAAATAATCTATACTTATACAGGTGGTGGGCACATCAAGTTTACTTTGTACGTGTTTGATATTTTTCAGAATCCAAAGTTTTAAAAATGATCTGGAGGGCCAGGAGTTTGGCCTAATGATAGAGTGCTTGCTTAGCATATAAGAAGACCGGGGTTCGATTCCTCAGTATCACATACATAGAAAAAGCCAGAAGTGGTGCTGTGGCTCAAGTTGTAGAGCTCTAGCCTTAAGAAAGTCCAAGGATAGAGCTCAGGCCCTCAGTTTAAGCATCAAGACTGGCAAAAAAAAAATCTAGATTTGTCCATCAAACACTTAAATTTTCCCACTATCCAAACACTACTTTGAATCCTGTCTTTCTCTCATCTATAACCTTCATCCACAGGAGGTGCCTTAGCTGTATCACATCAAATAGAGCTCTCAACCTCCAACCACTAAACCTGCACCACTACCAATGTTTCTGTCCTCTGTTAATTCCTCTAACTGGTTCCCTGGACTCTCCACCCTCTCACTCCCATCTTAGAACTCAGAAAAATACTTTGTGTTGACTAGTTCTTCATAAAGGAAATTACAAAGGAAAGCAGCTAGTTGGACAGGGCAAGATGTAAAAGGGGAGGAAGTAGACTTTCTATGCCCTTCCTGGGTGTCAGTATTTCAGTACCTCCATGAATTCATCAAGTCTTGTTAATCAAGAGTTTTTATACAGTGGAGATATCTGGCCAACACCTTCTTAACCGAGTGATGAAAGTGAACATCATTAGTGACATCGCATGGTTTTCATTTGTCACTGATGTATATAATGAGGAGGGCACTTTCTCTCTTTGATATATTTTTTTTTTTGCCAGTCCTGGGCTTGAGCTCAGGGCCTGAGCACTGTCCTTGGACTTTCTCAAGGTTGGAGCTCTACCAATCGAGCCTCAGCACCATTTCTGGCTTTTTTCTATGTATGTGGTACCGAGGAATCGAATCCAGGTCTTCGTGCATGCTAGGCAAGCACTTTAACCAATAGGCCAAACTTCTGGCCCCTCTCTTTGATATTCTTTACAAATTCATTTACCCCAGTCAAATCATGAGAAAAAAATTAGAACAAACTGAGATTGAGGGGCATTCTACAGAGTTCCTTGTCACTACTCCACAAGTGTTTCAAAATTGTAAAATAGACCGAGAAACATTCTAGACAAGGAATATTGAGAAAACATGACAAGTTAAATTCATTGTGGCAAATACAAAGTAGAACAAAACTGCAAAGTGGTACATTGGTTTGAATCCTGGAACAGAACATGAGAAAACTACTGAAACTCAAAGTCTGACGTTTATAGTAATGTCATTTGGTAATTTTGACAACTGTACCATGCTAATATAAGATATTAAAAATAGAAGAAACTGGGTGAGGAGTATATGGGAACTCTTTATGCACTCAGTAACTTTTCTGAAAATCTGAAATTGTTCAGCAAGTTGAAATGAAATCCAATTTGTTCCTCATACTTGTCCATCTACAAATAATCTATAAATACTTGTTTTGAGCAACTATACTATGTAAGACACTATGTTAGACACTGTTCATAGTCTCCAGATACTTACAATCTAATAGGAAATAAGAGAATTGGAGCAACATTCCATCAACTGGGAATAAGAGATATTAATTTGTATTTACCACATATACAAGAATGGCCTTGAATATATACAAACAAGTGACTCTGTTTTACAGACAAGCAAGGACATTTGACTGCTACACTAATACCTGCCCCCCTTCAGCTCTTTTCCTATAGCCTATAGCCAGCTTCCCTTTTTTTTTTTTTTTTTTTTTTTGCTAGTCAGACCTGGGCCTTGAGCTCAGGGCCTGAGCACTGTCCTTGGACTTTCTTAAGGCTAGAGCTCTATCACTTGAGCCTCAGCACCACTTTCGGCTTTTTTCTATGTATGTGGTACGGAGGAATCAAACCCGGGTTTTTATACATACTAGGCAAGTACTCTACCACTAGGCCAAACTCCCAGCCCCCTCTTTTTCTGATGAATCTGTCTGCACAATGTGGTGGCATCACCTGAAAGTGAATGGTCAGAGCATCACAGTCCCCTTCAGAGATGATTATGAATGAACAGAAAATCCCCCCAAGTACATAATTGTAAACAATACATCTCGTTGCTTTTCCTGGAAAAAAAAAGCCAGAGTCATGTATTTACACTAGTTTAAAGGTACTACTGAATAAAATAATGACTTGGAAGAAACAAACTTGGAAATCTAGAGAAGCGTAAGTGGATGGGGTTCTCAAGATGAACAGGGAGGATAAGGATGTTAATCAAGTGCCAGTGGCTCACATTTGTAATTCTTTTTTTTTAATATATTTTTTATTGTAATTAATAAAAGGGTTACATGATATTTGCCAGATAGAAGGTACATTAATTCACATACATTGATACCCTTTCACATGTCTTGGTACCCATTACCCTCCCCCTCACACCTGTAATTCTAACAACTCCGGAGGCTGAAATCTGAGGACTGTGGTTCTAAATAAACCCAGGCAGGAAATTCTGTGAGACTCTTATTTCCAATTAACCACCAAAAAGCCGAAAGTAAAGCTGTAGCTCAAGTAGTAGAGTGCCAGTCTTAAGTGAAAAATCTAAGGGACAGAACCCAGCCCCTGATTTCAGGTCCCAGTACTGATTATTTAAAAAAGAATATAAGGATATTTGTATTTCATGCCCATTAAATGACAACCACTTCTGAGAAAGTTCTTAATAATCAGGTGGACAATGTGGCACATATTATATGGCATATAATTATATGTTATATATACAAACATATATATTCACAATGCATAGACGTGCATATATATAAATGTGCTACCACGTACCAAGCCTGACATGCCTAGCTTTCTCACTATAGAGATTCTATGCTCAGAATCAGAGCCGTGTGGAGCTGAGAGAACTTTGCTGAAAAGAGTAAATGCTTGACCTATGGATCTAATCAATTATCTCAGCAAAAGCCACAAATGGAGAAGGAATTATTCAGGAAGGGTCTGTGGAAAACTCTTTTGTAATGAAGTGAATCCTCTTGACATATCTGGAAGATCAACGAGGTCTTTGAGAATGCTATACAATCAGAAACATGGATATCTTGGACAAAAGAGAACAGAGACAGAATAAAATGGAGAAAGGTTGTGAAACTCAAAAGATACTATAGATGAAAAAATGGACTGATATAATTACTCAGCAACACACATGATTCAATAAAAGTCATAGCAGAGTATGTTCAAAATACCACTGTGCTGCTGGTGAACATGAATGCAATAATCTTCGCTTCTCAGGAGGCTGAAATTGGAGGATTGTAATTGCAAGCCAGTCTGGCAGGAAAGTCTGAGGGACTATTATCTCTAAGTAATTACCAAACAGCTAGAAGTGGAGCTGTGACACAGTGGTAGAGCACTAGCTTTGAGGAAAAAAAAGTTCAGGGATAGTGCCTAGGCCCTAAATTCAAGCCCCAGGACTGGCACAAGAAGGAACAATTTTGTGTCCTTCTAAGAAACCCATGGAAAGACAGAGATAGAAACACAGGAAAGCGCCCCTTGGCTATAGCCAAGAAACACCACAGAAATGAAGACTCTGGGAAGCCAGAAGAGTTTTGAACATCTCCAAAATTGTAATAGACTGGGTTTGGTGGTGGTGGTGGTAGTGGTGGTATTTTGGTGCTCTTGGGAACAGAACCTTGCCACCTACAAGGCAGAGCTAGAGGCCATACCTCCAGCATTTATGTATTGCTTTAAGCCACCCAACTTGTGACAATTTGTAACATCAGGCATAAGAAATGAGTATAGCCAATATTTAGGTGTTTACTAGTTCTTTGTTGTTTTATATATTAAAACATATATATGTATATTCTATATATTACTATATTATATATAATTATTTATATATAATATCTGTGCCAAAAAGAACTTCTCATTTGCAACTTAGCTTTTCATCTTGTATATACCACTGATGTATATATATTTGGCAGAGTTCACACATCCAAGTGTTCTGATACTGAATTATTTCCCCAGCCAGTGCATATAATGTTTAACATAAAATGTATAAATATTTCTCATTTCATTTTATATCCTATTTAAGAAATCTTTCTTACCCTGAAGCAGCAAAGGTATTCTCCCCATTCTCAAAATTTTTTATGAATAATGCGAGACAATGTTATATTTTTCAATCAATTACTTGGGCATTTAGTAAATATTCTTTCTCCACTGATAGGCAATTCCATCTATCCTATATCAGATTCTATATACACAGAGGTCTGTTTCTAGTTTCTTCTGTTCAATGGCTGTCTATCCCTGAACCAGTAATATATTAATTACAATAATTTGATAGAAGTAGGTTTTGGCCAGAGACAATTTTACCCCCAGAGGCATCTGACAATAGCTGGAGGCATTTTTAACTGTTATAACTTGGGGGGTACTTACTATGGTATCTAGTGACTAGAGGCCAGATATGACACAAATCATCTAAGAAAGCCAGCAGAGTCCCTCAAAACAAAGAATCACTTAACTTAAAATGTCAGTGGTGCTGAGGCTGAGAAGCCATGTTTTACAGTAAAAATCTGGTAGAAGAGCATATTTTCTCAAACCACTCCATGGTACTTGTGTGTTCATGTGTGTGCACATGCATATGCCCATCCAGAGATTTAAACTCAGGGTCTGGGTGCTGTCTCTGAACTTTTTTTGTTCAAGGCTAGCACTCTTTCACTTGAGCCACAGCTCCACTTCTAGATTTTTGGTGGTTAATTGGAGATAACAGTCTCATGGACTTTCTTGCCTGGGCTGGCTTCACATTGAGATCCTCAGATCTCAGCCTCTTGAGTAGCTATGGTTACAGATGTGAGCTGGCAACTCATACTATTTTTTTGTCAGTCTTGGGGCTTGAACTCAGGGCCTGAGCACTGTTCTTGGGCTTTTTCAAGTCTAGCACTCTACCCTTGAGCCACAGCACCACTTTTGGCTTCTACTATGTATGTGGTACCAAGGATCCAACCCAGGACTTTGTTCATGCTAGGCAAGCACTCTACCACTAGGCCAAACTCCTGGCTACTCATATATATATATATATATATATATATATATATATATATATATATATGTGTGTGTGTGTGTGTGTGTGTGTGTGTGTGTGTGTGTGTGTGTGTGTATGTATATATATATAACTCATATATATATATTTTTTTTTTGGTTGGTCATAGGGCTTGGACTCTGGACTTGGGCCCTGAGCTCTTCAGCTCAAGGCTACCACCCTACCTCTTTGAGCCTCAGCACCACTTCTAGTTTTCTAGTGGTTTAATAGGAAATAAGAGTCTTGTGGTCTTTAGTGCCCAGGCTGGCTTTGAACCTCAATCCTCAGATCTCAGCCTCCTGAGTAGCTAGGATTACAGGTGTGAGCCACCATGCCAGGCATCATACTATTTTTAACCTCACTTTACAGATGAGAAATTTGAGACCGACAGATTGAGTGACTTGTCTTACATCATACATTTCTCAGTAATTGTTTGAATGAAGCCCAAACTTCATAAAACTCTCCCTGAAATGGAAAATATATCATTGTGTTCTAAGACAGGGCTCCTTACTCTAAAAAGAATGTTCTCTTGCTTAATTGACTTTACCAGAAAACTTACTGCACTTCCTTTAGGTGTCAGCCCTGGGCTAAAGAGTAGAAATACTCAAGCCCAAGATCCTGCTATCAGATTTGTAATCTGGTAGGGAAGCAGACATGTGAATCATCTTTCTTTGATTACTGGAACCTCACTTCTGTTCTCTATCCTAGCACAAAATGTTAGTCCTCAGGGAAAAAGCTTGCCATGCTACACACTCTACATTGTTTGACATTTACATTTTAATCTAGGATATAAGGGGTTTAGAAACAGGGTTTGAAGTGGGGGAGGGGAAATGCCTTCCATAGCCAGTCCTACAGCTACTTCCTAGAGGAGTTTCAAACACACCAATGATAGCCTGATAAATTGCCTAAATGGAAGGGGGAAACAAACGAGGGTTAGGGGTAACATAAAGCAACAGCCTAAGAGTCATGAGGTAGACTGCCGGGGCCAACCGGCAGCAAACCAGGGTTCGCAGATTGGGGTTCCTGAAATCGGGGGCAAGGACTAGGAAGAAATAGAAGAGAGACAGACACACCGGGTCCGGGATGTCCGCAGTCCAGCCAAAGACTGCCGAGACTGCCGCGTTTATTTTCCACTCCCCCTTCTTCCCTCCTCCAGACCCAGGGAACCTCCAGGTGTTACATTCATATGGTAATTCTCAGGTCATTTACATAGAATAGGGCCAGAAAGCAATAAGACAATAAAGCCATCGTCTGATGCAAGTCAAGGTACAGTTTGATTCCACTCTGGCTCCCAACAGTAGACAACCAGTTTCTGAGTCCCACTGCTTAGTCTTTTAAATGAACTCTTAGTTACCTTATTATAACTATGTCCATCTTTCCTGGTTTTATCTTTTGTAAATTTTTGCCAGTCCTGGGCTTGAGCTCAGGGCCTGAGCTCTGTCCTTGGACTTTCTCAAGGCTAGAGCTCTACTACTTGAGCCTCAGCACCACTTCCGGCTTTTTTCTATGTATGTGGTGCCAAGGAATTGAACCTGGGTCTTCATGCATGCTAGGCAAGCATGCTACCACTAGGCCAAACTCCCAGCCCCCTGGTTTTATTTCTATATTTAATGAACAAGACTCTACCATGCTTGTGCCTCAGGTTCCACTTTAACCCAGCCCCATTCAAACTATTGTCCAAATTTATTAAGTATAGAATTTTACTATGTAGAGATATGTAAATAGGGAAAAAAGAATAAACTCTTGGGGTTGGAGGCATGGTTCAATTGGTGGAGTGCCAGCTAATGAGCAAAGCATCAGGTACCAAGTTTGAGTCCTGAGTTCAAGTCCCACTCTCAGACCAAAAAAAAAAAAAAAGAAAGAAAAGAGAAGGAGGGGGTGGTAAGTGGATAGCAATGTTCATGAAAAGACCCACAATTTAATATCTCCTCCCTCTCCTTTTGTATAGAGAAAAGACTTATCAAATGTATCTGAATTAATCATAGGGAGTGTTCGATGAAACAGCAGAATGAACCTCCCTCTGCCTTTCACAACTTTGGAATAAGACCTCAGGGGTCATTAAGGTCTCTCTATAGTAGCAGAATGGATATGTTAGTCTCAAACCATCCATAATAGATGGTGTCTGGTTGAGCCTTAGAAATTTGCTCATATGATGTTCACTCCATAGCCTCCCTGGACAGTTTTAAGTGTTCTTAGAATTTTAATGCTTATTAAATTCAAACCACATCAATGTATTTCCAGAATCCAGACAGTGGTAGGTGGAACCTCTTGTAATTGATTAGTCACCTGTCCCTTTCTTGCTCATCTTCCATGCCAGACACTTTCCAAGGTCAAACTGCTTCCTTTCTCTCTACTTACTCTTACATCACCCCCCCTGTTCCTCTCTGCCATTCACCTCTCCTTTTCTGGGTGATTCTCAGTCTCCTCTTGACTCAAGTCTGGGAGTACTGTGGATTCCAGTACTTATTTTTTATTCCATCTTATTTTTTCTAAACAGTAATGCTTTAAAGTAATCATCTAATCTAGCTGCATATTACTGAACCCGGTAAGAGAAATTGCTGCCGAGGATTTGTAGGGCACATCCATAATCCCAGCAGCCAGGAGGCAGAAGCCGGAGGACGGACAATTCCCTGCCCGACTAAATAATGTCCCTTTGAACATTGTCACCCTCAGAGGCTTACATTGTATTACTCACCCAGCTTTATACAATTTCCAGCTACGTATTTCTTTTGTACCCTAAATAGATTAACAAAGATGACCAAACTTCCCTTTGGATGGCTTGGCCAGTGTTTTGCTGGAGTCATGAAAAGGGCAATTTAATTTGAAATGTTCCTTCTCTGATCAGTCATTCAATAAATACTCATAAGCAACTTCTTGTGTTCAAAATACTGCATCTTGAGCATAACTAAAATTCAGACTGTTTTCCCGGACCTCAGCTCCTTGGTAGGAAGTCAAGCATTTGGACACAGATGTAATGACAGCTCTAAGTGTCATGGAAGTACAAGGAAGTCAGCTTGATCACAAATGTTTCCTAAACTACTTCAGTCTGACTGACAAGCACTGAGAGAGGCTACAAGATGAACCATATGTTGTCTTCTGACTTCAACTCTCAGTTTGGTGGGGAAGAATGAATGGATCAAGATGCCTCAAATCTTACACATTGTGCTGAATCTTGAAGGATAAGAAGATAGTTGGTGGGGAGAGGTAGAAGGAATTCTCACAGGTAGGCTCAGAGCCTAAACAAAGACAAAAGGCAACAACCAGAGGGTCCACTCAACGACCCACAGACCATTTGGTAATCCTAAAGGTAAAAGACAAGCCCAGGACGAGTAAGAAATAAGAACAAAGAGGGACCTAGGGAAGAACTAAATAGTTCAATGGTAGAACACATGGAACACATGCTTAGTATGTGCAAAGCCTTAGATCCAATCCTTAGTACAGAAAAGTAAGCTCAATTTCTTTGTTTTGAATTAGCATGTGTTGTAATATGAGGGGAGGGTTTATTGTGATATTTCCACATGTACATAGAGCACTTTGAGTAAACTTACACCCTCCACCATTTTTCTATTCTTCTTCCTCTCCATCTCCCTGCCTTTTTCGATCAACATTTTGCGTGTTTCATCGCGGCATATTTATGTGTGAATATACATGTAAATACATGTGAATTCATATGTATGCATATGTGTGTATATATACATCTTCATTCATTATCATTTTTCGGTATGACTGAATAATATTTCATTGTACATATAATGTATATAATTTATTTTCTTTATTCATTATATTAATGGGTCCCTAGGCTGATTCTATAGTTTATTGTGATTAATGCTGCAGTGAACACAAGTGTATAGGTATGTCTGTTATATGTGACTTAGACTTCTTCTGACATATATCCATGTGTGATATCACTGGATTACATGGTAATTTTTTAAAGAAATCTTTATACTGTTCTCCATTGTTTCTGCACTAATGTAAATTCCACTGAATATATTCCTTCCTTCCCACTACTCTTTTATTCTATTTTATTTTATTGTGGAGCTTGAACTCAAGGCCTAGACACTGGCCCTGAACTTCTTTTTGCTCAGAGCTAGTGCTCTACCACTTTGAGGCACAGATCCACTTTTAGTTTTCTGATGGTTAACTAGAGATAGAAGTCTCATGGACTTTCTTTAAACCAAAATCCTCAGATCTCAGCCTCCTGGGTAGCTAGAATTATAGGCATGAGCTCCCAGCTCCCAGCTTTGTTGTTTTGCTCACTGTTGTTTGGGGGGAGGTTGTTTCGATGTGGTTCGTTTGTGGTGTTTTGAGACAGGATCTCAGTATGTAGCTCAGCTTAGGTTAACTTCAAACTCAGGATCTTCTTGGAAGCTGGGAGCCAGTGGCTCACGCCTGTAATCCTAGCTACTCAGGAGGCTGAGATCTGAGGATCACAATTCAAAGCCAGCCTGGGCAGAGAAGTCTGTGAGACTCTTATCTCCAATTAACAACTGAATAGCTAGAAGTGGAGCTGTGGCTCAAGAGGTAGAGTACTTTGAACAAAAAAAGCTAAGAGACAGTGCTCAGGCTCTGTGTCCAAGGACTGGCACAGGTATTATAGGCATGTCAGGCATGTACCACCTTACCTAGCTGTTGATTTTCTTGATCTCAAAGTAGTTTTTTGGTGGGGAGGGGGCGGGGTGTGTGTGTGTGTGTGTGTGTGTGTGTGTGTGTGTAGTTTTTCTTTTTGTCAGTTGTGGCGCTTGAACTCAGGGCTAGCACAGTACCACTTTGAGCCACAGTGCCACTCATGGTTTTCTTGTGGTTAATTGGAGGGAGATAAGAGTCTCACAGGCTTTCCTGCCTGGACTGGCTTCAAATCACCATTCTCAGTTCTCAACCTCCAGACTAGGTAGGATTACAGGCATAAGAACTGGCTTCAAAGTACTTTTTTTGATATTCATTTCTCTAATAGCTAAGAATATTGAACATTTTTTCTGTTTAGTGGCCATTTGTACTTCTTTTGAGAAGTCTGTTCAATTCATTTGCCCATTTGTTGATATTCAATTTTTCAAGTTCTTTATATATTCTGGATAGATTATATTCTGGGTATTAATCCCATCTGATGAATAGCTCTCAATGACTTTGTCTCTCAGTCTGTTCACTGGCAATTATTCTCTTTGCTGTCTCACAGTATTTCTTGGGATCATCCTCAAATAAACTGCACATGCTTGTCTAGATTCTGTTTATAGGAACTGTGTGACAAAAGTCTTCCAGTGTAGCTTCAACAAAGCCTTCTCTCAAGCCTGGGACTCAGCTGAACTGTTGATAGTCCTTCCTATATTTTAATTGAGATACTTCAGGATTTTGAAACTGACCTGTCTTTTTCTTCACTTTAGCTTGACTGCCTTCCAAGTAAGCTGGAACATTGATCCAATCCCTCTATTTCTATAAGATGGAAATACTAGTACTTTCCTTGTAAGGTTGCTCTTAGATGTGGCTGGGGATGTTGATGTTGCAGTTTTTGGCTCATCCCTGCTAGCTTCTCATAACCATCTCCTTTCTCCTATCCCACCATAGAGCATTCTAATCTCTGTCTGTCATTCCTACATTTCCCTCCTCCTTTCCCATACCAGAACCTTCCTCAAAATCATCTTTTACTCCTCTTAGCCACTCATTTATACTCCAGCACCTGTATCTAATTCTGCACCTCTCTCTGCCTACCTCATTTCTCTCCTCCAAGTGCAGGACATAAGTTAAACAGAGAAAATATATTTGAATATATAAGAATGAAATTTCAGGACTGGAAGTGTGGCTTAGTGGTAGAGTGCTTACCTAGCATGCATGAACCCCTGGGTTCAATTCCTTGGTACCACATACACAGAAAAGCATGTGCTGTGGCTTAAGTGGTAGAGTGCTAGCCTTGAGAAGGCTCAAGGACAATTTCCAGGCCCTGCTGTAGCTCAAGTGGTAGAGCTCTAAGTCTTGAGCACAGAGAAGCTCAGGGACAGAGCTCAGGCCCTGAGTTCAAGCTCCAGGACTGACAAAAGAAATGAAAGTTTAAGATGGTCTGATACTGTATGTCTGCAATCCTAGCACTCAGGAGACAAAGTAGGAGATTTGCAAATTTAAAGCTAAACTAGACTACATAGCAAACTCTGTCTCAAACTCCTCCACTGCCCTCACACCCTGAAAGAATGAGAGTCAAAAAAAGTAGAATGGCACAATTGAGAAGCAAAGCAGGGCAGGAGCTGGGGAGGTGGACCGAAGAGGTGTGGAAGAGGTAGAAGACTTGGAAAATTAAGGTGACCTCAGTTTGGGGGAGTCTCTTGGAGGAAAAGCACTAGTCCTGACCACTTGTCTCTCTAAGGCAGTGCTTATCCAATCCAGGGTGTCTGGTGTAGCTCTTATTTCAGGTGTCTAGAAGGAGTAATTGAACTAGAATCACCTGTCTCTCTCACAAATGAAGGAGGCAGACTTATCACTTCAAAAGAGCGGGTCTTAGGAGAAGAGCTCAGCTCCTCTAGTTTTTAGCCTGCCTCAATCTTGCAGTATCATCTTGGCTATGTCTGGGAGGTAGGAGATAAGAATATTCTGTTTCTTATCTATAAAACACTGGCTCTCTAGCTGTAGATCTAATTTAGATTACAATCTCCTAGAACCGTATCTAGCTGGGCTGCATAGAAGAAAATATATAAACTGTAGTGTCAGAAACACATAAGTTCAATTTTCATCTCTGCCACTCACAAGCCATATGACTCTGAGTAAGTCAGTTACCCTCTCTGAGCCCCAGTTTCCTCATGGAGGCCCACCTATGGAAGATCTTTAGGAAGAAGTAGATGACATATAAAAGCTTCAAAACACTGTGAAGGCTTCAACTCTGCCAATTTGTTCATCCACCAAATTCCAATCCTGATACAAAGTATGCCTTTGATTGAATGAATGTACACGCACCTGACAGACTGCATCTAGCTATGAATCCTTTTTGTCCAGAAAGATGTTCAGTAAGGGCTCTGGCTGGTAGTAAATGACACTGCTCTCTGACTTAGAGAGAAAAAATAATCACTACATAGAATCCAGGGATAGTGATACAATAATCTAATGTGCCCAGGGCATTGTACATGTCCCACAGGCTGAAAGGGGCTATGTGAAATGAAAGTTTCAATAATATTGATTGTACCCACTGAAGAGTTTAATATATTGCCTCTCAGACGTTAGTGTGCCTATGAATCACTTAGGGATCTTGTTTAAAAAGCAAATTCCTATCCTGCAGTTCAAGGAGGAGAAGCATAGCAAACATCAAGGTGGTGCTGCATGTGCTGCCTCCTAAGCCTCTTTTGGAGCAGCCAAGCAGGATCTCAGCTGGGTGTTTCTGTAAAGAAGCAAACAGTTGATTCCATAGTTTTTGTAAACTATACTGTCTCTGCTGCAGATGATCAAATCTATCATTCTAGATCAAAAACAGTCACAAATAAAGCACGAATTGGCATGACGATGTTGCAATAAAATTACATCCACAGACACAGGGGTCAGAGTTGATTTGGCCTATGGGTCATAGTTTGCCATTTGCTGACCTAATATATTAAAACATTTTTAGAACAGATAACCATGATCCTACTTTTAGAGTTTCCAAGAATTTCCTCATGTATAGTTGTTTCTTGTTCTGGAAAATCTACCTCCCCCTACATGTAATCTATATGGATCCAGGCATACCAATTGATTCAAGATGGTGGCATTCAGTGGCACCATTTACATTATATTCCATAGAACTTTACACTCTAAGGGTTGGGATGTAGCTCAGTGGCAAAGCGTTTGCCTAGCAAGTACAATGTCCTGGGTTCGATCCCCAGTACCAAAAAAGAAAAAACAAAACAAAACAAAAAAAAAACAATGTCTTGTGCCAGGAATTTGGCCTAGTGGTTGAGTGTTTGCCTAGACAATGTATGTACCACATACATTGAAAAAAGCCAGAAGTGGTGCTGAGGCTAAAGTGGTAGAGCTCTAGCCTTGAGGGAAGTCCAAGGACAGAACTCAGGCCCTGAGGTAAAGCCCAGGACTGGCAAAAAAAAAAAAAAAAAAAGAGCTTTACACTCTAGAGGTGCTGCCTAGCAAGCAAGCTTGACATCCTTTAGAGTACATAACTTTGCTGAATGGGACTTGGCTACTCATAGACTCATTCCAGAATTCTTTTCTGCTTCAGTCTATCTATCCTCTTATTAGAGGAGATGGAAACTTTTTTTAAACCCCCTGAATCAGGAGGCAGAGAATATAATCAGAAAGAATGAAGGAGATATACAGAAAAAGAAGTGTAATCTGGGTTTTCTTCAGCACTATATCCCTTAGCTACCGTCACTCTCAAGAACAGCTTTGGATTCTATGAGATGACCTATGTCTTTATAGAAATTAATTTCCTTGTTGGGTGTCAGTAGTTCATGCCTATAAGCCTAGCTACTCAGGAGGCTGAGATCTAAGGATCAAAGTCAGCCTGGGCAGAAAAGTCCGTGAGGCACTTATCTCTACCTAACCACCAGAAAACCGGAAGTGCCACTGTGGCTCAGGGACAGTGCCTAGCCCCTGAATTCAAGCCCCACAACCAACAACAACAAAAAAATCCTAACAGTATCATCAATAGGTATACTTAAACAGAATTTAAGTTCTGTAAGATTTTGAAAATATTTATAGATTGCTCCACAAATGTTTGTTTGAAATTGTATCTCTCTGATACCCAAATATGTGACATTCCATAAATATTCACTTGCATCTGTATTTAATGACCTGGATAATAACAAAGCATTTTGTCATGTATGTAGTAACTCTTAGACCCATGCTTTAGTTAGGATTCAATATCAGAGAAAATAATTTCCTTTGGACTGAAGAAGATCCATTGGAAGGTATTCCAGTGCTAGTTTCCAGTATCATGAGATGGGTTGAAGAGACAGACTTGAGGCTGATCTTCTAGGCTTCAAGGAAGTTGTGGCTCCAAACAAGAAATGAATCTCTGAGGGTGGTCATTGGTAGCCACTAGCTCTAGAATGGTGCCACCTATCAGGCTCTCAAATTAGGGAAATATCATTGTACTTGCAGGTCCAGATCAAACTGCCTTACAACCACAAAACCAACAAAATAAATGCCTCAAACTTCTTTCTCACTCTAATCAGTTCAGCTCCAGGTCCAATGTGGATGCATTTGTTTGAAGGAACCCTACTAGCAAAGGAGTCTGGAAAGTAAATTCAATGTCACATTATAATATCAAGGGAATAGATGTCTAGTGAGACATCACACAGATGAGACACACCTCAAATAATTACATAGCTGTAAAACAAAATATATATATATTTTTTTTTTAATTTATTTATTTTTTTGCTAGCCCTGGGCCTTCAACTCAGAGCCTAAGCATTGTTCTTGGGCTTTCTCAAGACTAGAGCTCTATCATTTGATCTATAGCACCACTCCTGGCTTTTTTCTATGTGTGTGGTACCAAGGAATCAAACCCCGATCTTTGTGCAGGTTGTTTTGTTTTGTTTTGTTTTAATGCGCAAAGAATTTGAATGCTTTTTTCTCAAAAAAAAAAAAAAAAAGCCAGCACGGTGGCTCACACCTATAATCCTAGCTACTTAGGAGGCTGAGATCTGAGGATCAAGGTTCAAAGCCAACCCAGGCGCAAAAGAACTTGAGACTCTTATCTCCAATTAACCCCTAGAAAACAGGAAGTGAAGCTTGGCTCAAGGGTAGGGTGGTAGCCTTGAGCTGAAGAGCTCAGGGATAGCATCCAGGCCAAGTTCAACCCCTATGACCCACAAAAAATAAATAAAATAAACAGGCGCTGATGGCTTATAGCTATAATCCTAGCTATTCAGGAAACTAAGGTCTGAGGATGGAAGTTCAAAGCCAGCCCAGGCAGGAAAGTCCATGAGACTCCTATCTCCAATTAACTGCCAAAAAAAGCAGAAGTGGTAGTGTGGCTCAAAGAGGTAGAGTACTAGCCTTGAGAGAAAGAGCTCAGAGACCACATCTTGAGTGCAAGCCTCATGACCAACAACAAAACAGATGGACAATACACATATGAATTGGATAAGTCTGAAAGAGCTGACTGGGTTGGAATGCTCATTCAGTATAAATAGCTGTGATTTGGGCTGGTTACTTCAGCAGCCTGCCTCAGTGTCCTCCTCCATAAAGCACCACATAGATAATAAATATCAAATATGTGCAAGTATTGCTCTCTACATTCTTACTAGAGTCATTGGTAGGAAGCCACTACAAAAGACTTAAGCAGGAAAGTATCCTGGATCAGATTTGGTTTGATGGCTTGAGTAGTCTGTGTTCTGGCCCTGCTCTGGATTGTCTCTTAGCCTCCTTACTAGATTACTGTGAGCAAATATCTTCTGCTCACTGAATTTTCCTGCTGCCACCATGTCTGAGCCCCTCAAGGCCCCAAGAGCATCTTTACAAAATCTCTCTACTGGTTTTAGCTGTGCTCCTGTGCCTTGGAATCAGGATGAATTATTGTCTCTCCCTTCACCCCTGTCCTCTTGCATTGTTGCTGCTCAAAGAAATTAATCAGGTTTATTAAGCATGACCTCACTTGTGAGCCCTGCTCCTGGTCTGCTGATCTGTACCTGTCTGCGGCCTTCCTAGCACAATTCCAATCGAAGAGGCCTCAGCCTCCATTTGTGCGGCGGTGGGGGAGGGACAGCCTGCCGGCTGGGCACATCTTTTGTTGTTTGCAGAGACTGATGCACCAGGCTGGATGGGACAAAGGCAGGACGCTCTGCTATAGAGAGCACAAGGCCCTTTGTTGCCATGGCTGTGGGAAAAAAAAAAAAAAAAACAGGAACAAAAAGGATAAATGTTGCATCTAAATACGCTAATAATTAACACTTAGCACTGTGGATATAAAAAGCACTTAATGCTAAATTACAATGATCATAATAGCTATTCTTTTATTCAGTCCCACTCCATATGGCACCATGGCTGAGTAGTTCAGTACATGTGAGCTGGAACCTAAGTACCCAAGTCTAAAATCCTCCCTCCCTTCCCCCACTCCCAAACACACTGCCCTTAACAGCTCTGTGACCTTGGGCAAGTTACTCAAGCGCTCCAGTCTCAGTCTTTACATTTACAAAGCACAAAGTATGGAATTCATGTGGCCATATGAGTTCATATCATACTTAGCAAGCACTTAAACATGACTTACCACACAATAATTTTTTTTTTCCTGTGTCACTACTAGGGTTTGAACTGAGAGCCTAGGTATTGTTCCTTAGCTTTTTATTGTTGTCATTCAAGGCTTGAGCCACAACTCCATTTCCAGCTTTGTGGTACTTCATTGGAGATAAGAGTGTCTTGGACTTTTCTGTCCAGGCTGGCTTTCAACCACAATCCTCAGAGCTTAGTCCCCTGTGTAACTAGGAATACAAGCATGAACTACTCAAGAGGCTGAGATCTGAGTTCAAGTTCAGCTGGTGAAGAACAGTAAGTGACATGGCTTAGGGCAAGGACTTCTACAGGTCCACCTGTCTGAGGACTTGACTGGCAAAATGGAGCCAGGAGTGGAAACCGGCCACGGTCACCAGGTCAGTAGGTTTTAGGGCAGGACAGGGTGGGGCACATCTTGCATTGTAATAGCCTTTGGATCATCCATGAAATGCAGTGATCCTATGTAGTTCAAAACCTACTGCATTTGGCAGCAAGCTCCTACCCCAGAGCTGAAGATTCTTAAATCTCATAGAGACTGGCATAAGACAGAAGACATGCCAGATGACAATGTACCCAGCAGGTTGAATACTATATGACTAACTGCATGGACAAAATAAAACCCAGCCTTATATCTCTGTGAAGAGAAGTCTGACTATAGCATTCATCTCAGCTCTTCAATGAACCCAAATTTTGGGTAAAAAGACAATGTACTTAGCATGACCCATGTCAAAACCCCTACAGATCTCAAACCCCTCACTTGTCCCTCATTTGAGGCTAGCTCCTGACTTTTCCCTGTACCTGTCTCAAGTTCAAATATCTATTCACACATAAAGCAGGCTGGGTCTATCCTGGATTCTACAAAAGCCTGGCTCCTCAAGGAGGACGCAAGCTGGAGCCATTAAGAGGACTCCTTGGACATCTCCTAGCTAGATGTACACCTAGCCCAAAGCAGAAGATCTCATTTAAGAAACAAGCTGTCAAGCCAGTAGCATGACCTGGTAGTAGAGTGCTTGCCTAGCATGTACAAAGCTCTGGATGTGATTCCTTGGTACAACATACACAAAAAAAAAACAAAAAAGCTGGCAGTGGTGCTATGCCTCAAGTGATAGAGAAAACTCAAGGACAGTGCTCAGGCCCCGAGTTCTAGCCCCAGGACTGGGGGGAAAAAAAGAAGCAGCAGCAAGCTGTCAATGCTGTTTGACCCCTACCAATCCCTGTTCATATACCCTCTTCAATTCTTCCACCTATAACTGCCTTCCTACTACCTCCCATTCCTAGCCTTACAATTAAAGACAAGAAGAAAATAGCTGGGTGCCAGTGGCTCACACCTGTAGTCCTAGCTACTCAGGAGACTTGAGATCTGAGGATCGAGTCTCAAAGCCAGCTTGGGCACAAAAAGCCTGTGAGACTCTTATCTCCAGTTAACTACCAGAAAACCGGATATGGCACTGTGGCTCAAGGGGTAGGGTGATAGCATTGAGCTGAAGAGCTCAGGGACAACGTCCAGGCCCAGAGTTCAAGCCCCACCACCCAAAAAAAAAAATTCCAGGTTGACTTGGGCTGGTCATTTACATTCTCTTGTCTCAGACTTCTCTCTCCCTCCTTCCCTCCCTCCCTACCTTCCTCTCTTTCTGCCTGCCTGCCTTCCTTCCTTCCTTCCTTCCTTCTGTTTATCCTCCTGTCCTCCTCCCTCTTTAATTTTCTTTCTGTGTGAAGACTGAACCCAGGGTTTCATGTATCTGCTCCGCCGAGGAGTTACAACTCCATCTAGATATCTCATTTCTGACAAGGAAAAATATGTTTTCCTAAGGTTTCTGTTCAGATGATAAACAATATGTCATCTGAGCACCTATGGCTCGTGCCTAAAATCCTAGCTACTCTGGACGTTGAAATCTGAGGCTCAAGGTTCAAAGTCATCCCATGCAGGAAAGTCTGTGAGACTCTTATCTCCAATTAACTACCCAAAATTCAAAGGTAGAGAAAAGTCTCAGGGTCCATGCCCTGAATTCAATCCCAGAACTATTACACACACACACACACACACACACACACACACACACACACACACAATGTATGTGTTATACTCAGTGGCACTCAACAAATGTTAGCTATTGTACTGTCAGAAAGTGGTTAATTTAAAGTAGATAGATAGATAGATAGATAGATAGATCCTCTCTCCCTGAATTCTGATAGCCACCAGGCCGCATGCTGTATCCATCCACAATGTTGCTACTAGGGCCTGTTTGAAGTGGAGCTAGGTTCTCTTACTAGACCTAGATCTTTCTTCTTCTTCCTTTTCCTCCTCCTCTACTTTTTCTTTCTCTTCTTATTCTCCAGTTTTGGGCTTGAACTCAGAGGCTGGCCACTGTCCCTGGGCTTCTTTTGCTCAAGGTTAGCATTCTTCTATTTGAGGTACAGCAGCACTTCCCATTTTTTCTGTTATATGGTATTGAGAAATCAAACCCAGGGCTTCATGACTACTAGACAGGCACTCCACTACAAAGCTACCTTCCCAGCCCTGGACCTAGACCTTAGTCTAGGGGAAACTTGGGGAAATTCAGTTTTTCTGTCTGTGATTGGTTGATCAACTCTCACAAACTCCTGCGATTATCTGGTTTAGTAATACAAATTCCTTGCCCTTGTATTGATGAAAGTTCAGTCAGGGAAAAATGGAATGGTTGGTCACTGTATCAAGGCATCCTTCCATGCCCTTTCCAGTTTGCTGGGCGGATAAACCAGGCTGGATATCACTTGACTTTGTGTGTGTGTGTCTGTGTGTGTGTGTGTGTCTGTGTGGGGAAGGGGAGAGAGAGGGAGAGTCCTTGGGCTTGAATTTAGGACCTGGGAGTTATCTCTGAGCTTTTTTGCTCAAGGCTCTTTGTTCATTTCTGGCTTTTGAGTGGTTAATTAGAGATAAGAGTCTTGTAGACTTTCCAGCCCAGGCTGACTTTGAACTGAGATGCTTAGATCTGAGCCTCATGAGTAGCTAGGACTATAGGTGACAGCTAGTCATCTTTGCCTGGCTTGACCTCTCTAGAATAGCCAGCCAAGATTTGGTTAAAGTGAGTCCAAGCGTGACACCTAGAGGTCATATGAAAAACTGTAGCCTAGAGATAATCCCAGGCCTTATATTTGCTGAGTTCTCAATTCCCGGCCCCCACTACTTCTTAAAAAAAAAAAAAAAATGATGGGGCACCAGAATGCGGCCTAGTGGTAGAGTGCTTGTCTAGCAAGCATGAAGCCCTGGGTTCAATTCCTTGGTACCACATGTACACAAAAAAGCCAGAAGTGATGATGTAGCTCAAGTTGTGCAGTGCTAGCCTTGAGAAAGCCCAAGGAGTACCCAGGCCCTGAGTTCAAGTCCAGTACTGGCAAAAATAGAAAAGAAACATACATACACCTTTTTACCATAGCAATTATGGAAATTAGTCTCCAAATGTGCTTTGGATATCGTCTACGGATTATCTCTGAAGTGTCCTTTCTTAAACTTTATGCACAAGGCTGGTGGAGGGGATGTTTGCCATGACATTTTATAAAATAGAATATAACATGCCAGGGGCCGGGAGTTTGGTCTAGTGGTTGAGTGCTTGCCTAGCATGTACAAAGACCCGGGTTCGATTCCTCGGTACCACATACATAGAAAAAAGCCAGAAGTGGTGCTGAGGCTCAAGTGGTAGAGCTCTAGCCTTGAGAAAGTCCAAGGACAGTGCTCAGGCCCTGAGCTCCAGCCCAGGACTGGCAAAAAAAAAGAATATAACATTCCAGGTGCCAGTGGCTCATGCCTATAATCCTACCTTACTCAGGAGGCTGAGATCTGAGGATCATAGTTCAAAGCCAACCTGGGCAGGAAAGTTCATGAAACTCACCTACAATTAAACACCAAACAACTTGGTTCAAGTAGTAGATTGCTTGCCTATCATGCACACAGACCCAGGTTCAATTCCAGATACTTAGAAAAAGCCTGAAGTGGTGCTGTGGTTCAAGTAGTAGAGTGATAGCCTTGAGGAAAGCCCAAGGACAGTGCTCAGGCCCTGAGTTCAAGCCCCAGGACTGGGAAAAAAGAAAAAAAAATCAAGCACAGATACAGTCTCCGGTGGAGGTCACAGGGATTCTGTGCTGCTGTATGGAGGTTTGCTAGCCATGTTGTCCCAGGTGACAACCTCCACCTTCAGCGCTGCGGCTCCCTGTCTGAAGAACACAGCCTTGCTGGGACCCAGGACACTGCAGAAAAAAGTTTTGCCCCTGTACCACCTCTTCCCGAATATGGAGGAAAAGTACAGTTTGGGGGGTGATTCCAGAGGAATTCTTCCAGTTTCTCTACCCTAAAACTGGTGTACCAGGACCCTATGTGCTTGGAACTGGGCTTATCTTGTATTTTTTACCCAAAGAAATATATGTGATTACTCCAGAGACCTTCTCTGGCTTAGCATTATTAGGATTAATGGTCTATGATGTTAAAAAAAAAAAATATGGAGTGGGGGAGGGGGGAAGGGAAATGGGGACCATGACATGTGAAAGGGTATCAATGTGTGGGAATTAAGGCACCATTTATCTGGCAAATATCAGGTAACCCTTCTATTAATTACAATAAAAATATATTTTAAAAAATATGGAGCCTCGTGCAGATTTTTTTTTTTTTTTTTTGCCAGTCCTGGTCTTGAGCTCAGGGCCTGAGCACTGTCCTTGGACTTTCTCAAGGCTAGAGCTCTACCACTTGAGCCTCAGCACCACTTCTGGCTTTTTTCTATGTATGTGGTACCGAAGAATTGAACCCGGGTCTTTGTGCATGCTAGGCAAGCACTTTAACCACTAGGCCAAACTCTGGTCCCTTGTGCAGATTTTATTGATAAACTCGATGAGCAAAAAATTGCCCAACTAGAAGAGGTGAAACAGGCTTCCATCCAACAATTCGAGAAAGCAATTGATACAGAGAAGGCACAGCATGCACTTGTTGATAAACGCCACTACTTTTTTGATGTCCAGAAGAATAACACTGCTATGGCCTTGGAGGTTACTTACCGGCTGCATAGAGTATATACAGGGAAGTAAGGAATCGCCCGGACTACCCTATCTCTGTGCAGAATATGCTGCATGGAAAGGACCAAGAGCACAGGATAAACTAAACTGGGTGGAGGAGCGCGTGGTACAGAGTGCCTCTGCACAGCAGGAAAAGGAGACAATTGCCCAGAGTAGCACAGATCTAAAGACGCTGGGGAAGGCTCAAGCTCAGCAGGTTATGTAACTTAACCTCCCTTCAGAGGTCGCCGTGAAAGTCGCCGGGACCGTCCCGCGGCCCGGAGGTGACTTCAGAGAAGGGGATGTAACTGCCTCCAGGTGTTGCCAGTCACCCAGGAAACGCAGGTACTGGGCGGAGGAAGGGTATTGCAATTCGCAGACCTTCCCAGGCGGATCTTGCATCAATCCGTCCACAAAGCAGGTGGCTTCGTGGTCCCAGTGGTGGTGCTTGTCTAGGATGCATGCAGCCGGGGCTCGATTCCTCAGTACCACATGCACGGAAAAAGCCGCAAGGGCCTGCTGTGGCTCCAGTGGTTGCGTGCTAGCCTTGAGGCCTTGAGCGACAGACGCTCAGGGACGCGGGGGGGGGGGTGGGGGGGGCGGGGAGCGGACGGGGTGGGGGGGGAAGTCAGGCGAACACGAGGGCGGATCCAGACATTCGGGAGCTTTCCGGGTGGCTTCCGGCGGAAGGGAAAGATGAAAGGGCTGGGGGAGGCGGGGCAAAGCCAGGGAGGGGCGGGTCCGGCAAGGATGAACTTCCGGGGTTGTGTGCTTCCGGGTCGTGTGGCTGAGACCCAGCGAGGGGTGGGCGGAGCCAGACACAGGTGAAGCCGGGCTTCAGGGAGAGACGGAGAAGACCGTCAGCGCCTCCGCTGGCTGCAGCAGGAGCGCGGGACCTGCGTCTCTCGGGCTCTGCCGGTCCTGACTGAGGAAAACACGTGTCCTGCGCGGAAGGAGGTTCATCCACAGCCACCTCGGCCGCTAAACGGCCAAGCTGGCTCACACCTGTAACCCGGAGACGGAGAGCTGAGGATCGCTTTCGCTTCCGAAGCCAGGCAGGAAAGTCCGTGAGACTCTCATCTCCCACGGACCACCAAACCAGAAGTGGTGCTGTATAGTTGGAGCTAAAAAAGCGCAGAGACACTGCCCCTGGACCAGCACCCCCCCCCCAAAAGCCAATCTGTCCCGGGTGAAGGTGAAGTACTGGACCCCATGCCTCACTCAGAATCATCTTTCAGGCGGTCCTTTAGAACGTCCTCCTCCACCACACAGAAGTATCTCAGGAGCAGAAATTCCTTGTTAGCATTCCCTCCATCTCAGATCCTCAGCAGCAGCAGCAGCACCCCCTTCACGGAGCAGCTAGTATCGCCCCCCCCCCCAAAGCCTTCCACCCAAACCTGAACTCCACCCTGTTCTTCTGGGAGAGGTCTGCACTCCCACTCTCCACCCAGACCTAGCTGTCACCACAAAGTACCTCCCACCTGTAGTCTCGGTGTTACAAGGATGCTCCAGGAAAGGGACAGGCGCCATACTGCTCCCATTCCCCTGAGGGCGATGGCCTCGTCAGCCCCTCTGATAAACCTCCTTCACTTGGACCGTGATTATGTCCCTAGGTCTTCTGAGATGGCTGCTTTCACTCCTGAAGCTGGATCAAGAGCCTGGAGGCTTTAGGATTGGAGCCCAGACTAGGAAGGGTCAAAGTAAGTAGCCCACTCTGCCCCTAGCCTTCCTAGAACCCTATTCCCAGAGAACTTCCTCAGAATCTACCACAATCTGAGCACTCTCAGTGCTTTCCCAATACCCAGGGAGTAGCCTTACTATGTGTTATTTCTTATCTTACCATAGCCTTTTCCGTTTTTTTCTAACCTGGGCTTGAACTCAGGGCCTGGCCCTGTCCTTGGGCTTTCTCAAGGTTAGCACTCTATCACTTGAGGCACGGGGCACCACTTCTGACTTTTTCTGAGTAAGTGATACTGAGGAATTGAACCTAGGGCTTTGTGCATGCCAGGAGAGCACTCTACCATTAGGCCTCAATCCCTGACCCCACAGTCCCACCCCCTTTTTTTTAATTGTTACAATTAGGTGGCTTGGTTACATATATTTTATAGTACTGTGACATAGTCATTCCTACCAATTATCACAGTCACTTTTTTGTTTTTATAGTACTAAGTATCATCTTTCTAGTCTACAAAATTGATAATTGTTGGAATATACAAAAAATCTCTAGACGTACATAGAATGAAAGGTTTAACTCTTTTGTTGTTGTGGGATTTGAATTCTGGGACTGGGCATTGTCCCTGAGTTCTTCAGCTCAAGACTATCTCCCTACCCCTTGAACCACACACCACTTCCCATTTTCTGGTGGTTAATTGGAGATAAGTGTCTCTTGTGCCCCGGCTGACTTTGAATGAGATCCTCAGATCTCAGCCACCTGAGAAGCTAGAATTGCAGGCATGTGCCACCACTCCCAGCTTAAGATTTAACTCTTTGAATATTGGCAATGAAACCATTTCTCCCAGGTTGGATTTTATGTACATTTCTTCCCTTTGCTAGGGATTTGGTTGTTCCCTCTTTCTCTCTGTTCCATCATTGCCCTTGCATTATTTATATTTAATACCAGCATATCAGGGAGACCTTTTGTCTCTTTGGTCCTGACTTACCTAACTCAACAGGATTTGCTCTAGTTTCATCCATTTCCCAGCAAATGCCATTGTCTTATCTTGCCTGGTGGCTATTTAGAACCCCATTGTATATAGGTACCATAGTTTTTGTATCCATTCATCTGTAGTGAGGCAACTGGGTTGTTTCCATCTCTTGGCTATTGTGAAGAATGAACATGGCCCCACAGCTCTCTATGTGGCACTGTTTTGCTGCTTAATCCACTTGCTGACTTTGTGGGTAGCCAGGTCAGAGGCAGGTTAAGATTCAGGTTTCCAAGCTGGGCACCTTGAGACTCTTATCTCCAATGGGAAAATGGGAAGTGGAGCTGAGGCTCATGGGGTAGGGTGGTAGCCTTGAGCTGAAGAGCTCAGAGACAGTGCCCAGGCCCATAGTTCAAGCCCCCTGACCCCCTCCCCCAAGAAAAGAATAAAGAAAAAAGAGAAAGATGAAAGGAGGAAAGCAAACAAGAGAGAGAAATAAAAAAAGAAAAAAGAAAAGGACGGAGGGAGGGAGAGAGGGTGAGTGCCATAGCAAAAGGCGTAAGTAAAAGCTCAGAGTCTGAGCCAAACTCTCAGAGGAGCAACTGAGCTTTGGCCTGGCATTTGTGATGTATACCATTGTCCAAGGCATTTCAAGGGAACCTCTGACAGCCTGCTCTGTAGGGGAGGACTTTGAAAAAGAAGCCTGATTGGGTGCTCAGGGTTGTGATCTGCTATTGCAGATCAGTGAACATGACAACAAATGTTCTAAAGCCAGACAGACTTGAATCAAAAATCTAATTCTGAGGATTGGCCTACTGGTAGAGTGCTTGTCTAGCATGCACAAAGACCTGGGTTCAATTCCTTGGTACCACATACATAGAAAAAAAGCTGGCACTTAACTACTCAGGAGGCTGAGATCTGAAGATCATAGTTCAAAACCAGCCTTGGCACAAAAGACAGTGAGACTCTTATCTCCAATTAATCACTAGAAAAGGGAAAGTGGGGCTATGGCTCAAGGGGTAAGGTGGTAGCCTTGAGCTGAAGAGCTCAGGGACAGTACCCAGGCCCAGAGTAGAAGCCCCGTGACCCACAAAAAAAAAAAGAAGAAGAAGAAAAGAAAGGCTAGAAGTAGTGTTGTGGCTCAGTGGTACAAGTGGTAGAACTCTAGCCTTGAGAAATCCCAAGGACAGTGCTCAGGCCCTGAGTTCAAGTCCCAGAGTTGGCAAAAAGAAATCTAATTCCGATACTTCATTGTATCACTTTGGGCAAGTTGCTTAACTTCTCTAAGCCTTAATTTCTCAGGGTCAAAAGTGGCAAGAATAATAGTGTCTACTTCATAGGATTATTGTGAGGTGATACAAAATACGTTTTCCATAAATGGTAGCTGTTGCATATCTCCTTATACAATCCTTGTACGATGACAGTGGTACCACACGGAGGACGCTGCAGACATAGTAGAGGAATGAGGTCAGGGTCTGCACTGGCATGGGACAAAGGCCAAGTAGCTTAGTCAAGAAACTGCCTAGTAATGGCTCACAGCAAAGTGTCCTGATAGAAGGGCAAAATCTATCTTCCTCCTTATCTTCATCTCTGTAAGGCTTCTCCTGTAATCTCAGCCACTGTGAAAGTGGAAAGTGGAGAACCAGTTCCCTAGCTTCTGTCCAGCTTTTTGCTAATTTATTACATGACCTTGAGTAAAGCTCATCCTTTTCACTTATCAATCTAGGAGTGTATTATCCTAGCTCAGCTTCCTTTCTAGGATGCATCTTGGTAAACAGTTTGACAGTGAACCTTGATATTGTGATTGGACCTTAAGTGACTGTAGGGTAAGTGAAAGACTAGACAGTGGTAAGCTAGGTCCCCATGTTTCCATCATCAGTTTCCCAGTTTCCATACAAAATTGCAGGTCCTTGAGATCCATATATGAAAAACATTTCAATCAAGGTGTATCACAAAAAGTCTCCCAAAATGTAAGTTTTAACAGGGATTTTAGTATAACAAGGTTAGAGTAGGAAGGAAGGAATATTTCCTACATGCAGGAAGAGCCTGGTTCCATTCCTTGGTACCACATACATAGAAAAAGCTGGAAGTGGTGCTGTGGCTCAAGTGACAGAGCCCTAGCCTTGAGAAAGCCCAAGGACAGTGCTCAGGCCCTGAGCTCAAGCTCCAGGACTGGCCAAAAAACAAAAAAAAAACACTGCTTGACTTGTTCTCTGTATTCTCAATATTTCCCTGGACCATTTTAAGGGTCTAAGGAAAAAGCCTAGAACGTAAAACATTTCAAAAGAAACAACAATAACAGCTATCTTACCAGTACTTAAAGGAGTTGGTTTCCAAAGAATAAACAGAAATTCCCTTCTGTGGAGGAGAATTGGGGCTCCTCCCTCAACCCGGACTGAATCCTTCCCTCTGAGGTCTGAGAAGAGTGAGGCTGGCACCGAATGTAGGGGGCAATTGTGATTTCCCGGGCGGAGGAAGTAGGCTCTGTGCCCTGGGTGGGACCACCAGGCCAGAGGCCCTGGGAAAGGGCAGCCGGCATCCCTGGCTGCACCCTTGACTGCAAGGTCGGAGCTGGTGGGAGGCGTGGTCGAGTCAGACCACACGAGCGAGGCCCCGCCCCGGGCGGCCACGCCCCCTCGCGGCCCCGCCCCGCTGGCGCAGCGCCGGCGGTGCCGAGCCTGGTCCTGGTCAGGACCGCTCCCTCCAGGACTCAGTCTCTGACCTCTCCGGGCACCAGAGGGGAGAACGCGGATCTTCGGACAGAACTGCCCCCACGGCTTCACCCCTCAGATCCCAGAGGGCCTCCTGACCCGTGGACGGTCCCGGGGCGCAGGTCCCGGTGGACGCTCGGCCCGCCATGGCTGCGCACGCTCGCCGTCTGTGCCACATCGCTTTCCACGTGCCGACCGGGCAACCCCTGGCCCGAGACCTGCAGCGCCGCTTCGGCTTCCAGCCCCTGGCGGCGCGGGAGGCGGGCGGCTGGCGGCAGCTGGCCTTGCGCAGCGGAGAGGCGGTCTTTTTGGTAAACGAGGGCGCAGGACCCGGGGATCCTCTCTATGGCCTGGACCCGAGTCACTCGGTGCCCAGCGCCGCGAACCTGTGCTTCGACGTGGAGGATGCGGCCGCTGCTGCCCGGGCGCTGGCCGCTCGGGGCTACCGCGTGCCCGTGACCCCGGTGTGCGTGCGCGATGGGCAGGGCGCCGCCGTCTACGCCGTGGTCAGCTCGCCGGCGGGCAACCTCAGCCTGACGTTGCTAGACCGCGCCGGCTACCGCGGGCCCTTCCTGCCCGGCTTCACCGACGTGTCCCCGGCGCCAGCCCCGGGCTGGGTCAGCCACGTGGACCACTTGACCTTGGCTTGCACCTCCGGCAGCTCTCCCACGCTTAGGCGTTGGTTCCACGAGTGCCTAGGCTTCCGCCACTTACCGCTGAGCCCAGGCGAGGATCCGGAGCGGGGTCTCGAGGTGGCAGCAGGGTCCGGGCGCGGTGGGCTGCGGCTCACTGCCTTGGAGACGCCAGGCAACCTGGTTCCCACCCTCGTGCTGGCCGAGTCACTGTCCGGAGCCACCAGTGAACAGGACCAGGTGGAGCAATTTCTTGCCAGGCACAGGGGGCCAGGGCTGCAGCACGTAGGGCTGTACACGCCCAACATCGTTGAGACTACGGAGAGGATAGCGGGGGCCGGAGGCCAGCTCCTGACACCCCCAGAAGCGTACTACCAACAGCCGGGCAAGGAGCTGCAGATCCTAGCTGCAGGGCACAAGCCTAGTCTTCTGGCCCGGCAAGGCATCCTGCTAGATGGCGAGGAAGACAAGTTCCTGCTTCAAGTCTTCACTAAGTCTCTCTTTAAGGAGGACACTTTCTTCCTAGAGCTGATTCAAAGACAGGGGGCCACAGGCTTTGGCCAGAACAACATCCGAGCTTTATGGCAGTCTGTGCAAGAGGAAGCTACTAGAGCACAGAAAGCCTGAAGCTGGCGAGGGCTAGGCCAGCCATCTAGTCCTGGTGCTGTAGGGTCCATTGAGCCTGCTGGAACTGAGACACTACCGGAACAACACCCAGCTACTGAACAACTATTGCCCTCCGGACCAGGTGTGGCCTCCACCTCTACAGTTCCAGCCAGCATTTGAGATTCTTACTGGGATGGGACTTTAAAAGGCTTGCAGCTTCATATCAAGTACACATGAAAACTAACCAAGAATGACACAAAATTAGGTCACAGAACAGAGACTGTACTTTTGGAGCCTTTGTTTCCTGATTGCATTCCCATCCCCCAATTTTGTGATTAAACCTTTGCTTTGTGTATTTTTCACTTTATATGATGGGATTCTCCCTAGGTATATGATTCAGTGTTTGAAGTAGGAATTTAAGACAAATCCTCTGTGCTTTTTTTTCTCCCCAGGGAGCAATGGTTGCAGGTGAGAACAGACTGGTCAGACAGCTCAATCATGGTCCCAGCTCCAATTAGAGCTGACTTGAGATCCAGAATGAGAGGGCTGGGTGTAAACCACTGCTCTGTGCAGTGTTGCACTTTCATTCTTCAGGCAGTCCATCTGCCATGGACTGATTGACTGGGAGCTCAGCCAGTGGAAATCCAGGAATGAGCAGGACTTCACTTTCTGGAGCTCTAAGAGTTGAAGAGTGAAGGGGCCAGGGAGATTTAAGCCATAGAAAGCTCTAATTCACTACAAAAATAAGCACTTTATTAAACAACAGGGTATCCGGGCCCAAGACATAATTAGGTGGCACTGTTAAGGCCGGGTGAATCAGTAGGAACATGGGGCTGAAAATATTTTTCCAGGACTTGCTGGCCCCGACTGGGCCTTTTCCTGCTGGTCCTTTTCTGGCTAGATGGCTGAACCTGTGCAAAAATAGACAGTGACAGGTATGGAGTAGAGGACACAGGGAATCCCCTCCCCACTCCCTCCCACTCAATTGATCTCACTCAGGTTCTATCCTGGAAAGTTTCAGAGGTGGTGTGTGTGTGTGTGGTTGGTTTTTTTTTTGGGTCAGTCATGGGGCTTGAACTCAGTACTTATCCCTGAGCTCTTCAGCTCAAAGCTAGCACTCTACTACTTTGAGCCACAGAGCCACTTCCAGTTTTCTGGTGGTTAATTGGAGATAAAAGAATCTCACAGATTTTGGCCCCAGGCTGGCTTTGAATCATGATCTTCAGATCTCAGCCTCCTGAGTAGCTAGGATTATAGGTGAGAGCCACGGGGGACCTGGCCAGTTACAGTTTTCTACCTGTCTCCAAGTATCTGCTGTTCTTTCTGCCAACTCTCCAAAAGGCAACCAGAGAAAATCTTCCTGAGATGAAAATCTGACTTCACCTATGATGTTTTCACAGCCTGGTCTTGGCCTGGCTGACCTGAACAGGCCCTGCTGACCTCTTCCAATTACTTCAGCACCATAGATTACGTTGTGGGTCAGAAAAAGACATCCTTACAGCTTGACTCCTCCCTAACCAGGAGAAAATAACTTATTTTTAGGACCCAGATTAGCAACTGTTTTAGTGCTGTTCCAGAGCTCTTCAGCTCAAGGCTACCTACCCCCTTACCCTTGAGCCAAGCCCCACTTCCCCATTTCTAGAGGTTAATTGGAGATAAGAGTCTCAAGTCCTTCTGTGCCTGGGCTGTCTTTGAACCTTGATCCTCAGATCTCAGCCTCCAGAGTAGTTAGGATTACAGGTGTGAGCCACTGTGCTCGGCAGCAACTGTTTTCTTAAGCAGCTTTTCCCTACCCTTGCCTCCCAAACAGAATTGCCAGCTTCCAACCTCATATTCTGTAAAACCTATCCTAAACAGGTCCCATACTTGTGACACTACTGCCTTCACCAAATTGTTCTTGTCCTCACCCTGTACCCTAAGCTGTAACAAAAACTGTTCTCTGGAGCGTAGACTGTGCACCCATGTGTCAGTAAAAACATGGATTCAGGGTGGAGAGAAAGGTCTGGGAGAGGGTCAGGAAACTCACCTTGCAGCTCCCTGGCTGATGGTCTTCATACATACGGAACACCTAGTCAAGAACGGGGAAACAAAAACACCTCTAAAAAGAGCTGACTCCTGTTCTCTGCCCCTTAACCTGTATTCAGCCTCAGCACTTCTATTTAAAATGTTTTTGTTTTTCTGTTTATAAGAAATAGGTTCATATAGAACAAGCTACACACACAAAAAAGTACAATGAAGAAAACAAAGATAGTGCCTTTTTCATAGCGGTGGAGACAGCTGCAGTATGAAATTCCTCTCGAGTCAGCCAGCGAGCGCCAGGTGGTAGAGGAGCATTTGGGGTTTGCCCTTCCAGGGTCAGTCCATATACCAGGTAAGTCAGCTTGATGTGAGAAAAGGTGTGGATCACCTGAGGGGAGAAATGGGGCTGAAAATGGCTCTTGGAGGTGGTCACAAAAGCCATCGTTCCAGACCTCTCCACTGTTCACTTACCTCCCCAAGGGGCTGCAGGGAGGCTGCTGGGAGAGGCCCAACCCAACTCTGCAGTTCCTGGAGCAGGGCCTTGGCCTTGCGCTGATGCTGCTCAGAGGGCTTCAAGGTTACGGATGGAAATTCCCACAGTCCTGCCAGCAGACCTGAGAGCCAGGCCAGCCAGGTGAGGGTGAGGCCTTGGCTGCTGCCCATTCCTCCCTGGTGCTCCTGCCACTCCACCCGCTCCCAGTATTCAGGCACCTGAATCGGGCCTCTGCACCAGCAGAAGGCAGGCACTCCCACGGGCTTGGAGCTGCTCCAGAACACAGATGGCACAGCACTCCTCCCTGGGAGCCTTGCGGGCGGCCTTTCGAGGAAAGTTGGCCACTCCCAAGGTGGGATCCCAGGGTTCTGTGGGAGGCGGGCACAGCTGGCACTGTCTAGGGTTGGGAGCTGGGAACAGACATCCCCAATCCTGCTGAGATCAGGGCTGAGGCCTGCTCTCTGGGCCTGGCGTAGAGCAGGCTTGGTCCCATGGTGCAGAATCTTACTCAGGTTAGAGGATAGAACTACAGTGAGCCTTCTACAGGCAGCAAACTGGCAGGGTCGGGAGGGAATGGGGTTAGGCTCAGACCTGGCACTCACCACACTCCTCCACATCAGGACTGCCTGGCAGGCTTTGTGAGGCTGAAAGCTGTTCCTTCTCCACCTGAGAGGCACAAGGCAGTGTGGCACGAAGCACAGGTCACTCACGAGGGCCTCTGACTGCCCCTTCCCAGGAAGCTCACCCTCCGGTGTGCCCAGCACAGGTTCTGTATTGGACACTGGCTGCAGAGAGGGCGCTGTGGGGTACACACGGTGGCACCTAACTCCATGGCTGCCTGGTTGAAGTCCCCTGGCCGGGCAGGGTCCACCAGCTGCTGAACTAGGCTCCTGAAAGAAAGGACATCGGGGGAAGCCAAAGACCCTTTGAAGATACTCCCCCCAAATTTCCTGTTACCCCAATATCCTACCACAGCTGCTGGGAAACAACGGTGCTGCTAGAATCCGCACCAATGGCTCGGACACGGCACAACACTCGTGTTACATTCCCATCCACCACACCGGTTGCCTGGCACAGAGGAACCCAAGAGTCAGTCTAGGCAAGAGGAAATAGGGTGGACACACGCAAACTGTAGGTGGGCTATGGGCTCACCTGGCCAAAGGCTATGGAAGCAATGGCGCCAGCTGTGTACCGGCCCACACCAGGCAGAAGCTTCTGCAGGGTCTCTGCTGTGCGTGGCACGTGCCCCCCTAGCTCCTCAACCACCTGAACAGGGTAGGAAGGTTCAAGGTGAGACACAGAGCAGAGTTCCTAGCCCTCTCCTTCTCTATCGCCTCTTTACCTTCCGAGCTCCCTCCTGCAGCCGCCGGCCTCGAGAATAGTACCCCAGGCCAGCCCAAAGCTGGTTCACCTCCTGTAGGTGGAGTTAGAGCCAAAGGATCAGTGGTTGTTTCTCAGTTGCCTCCACTTCCTGCACCCAGGGGTGGCTCTCACCTCCAGGGAAGCACTCGCCAGGTCCTGCAGTGCTGGCCACTTCTACTGCCCCAAGGCAGACACAAAGAGATGAGGTTAAGGTGAGGGTGATGGGAAGGGAGCATCTATATCCACCCCCAAAATACAGGCTCAGGTGAGGTCTGGTCCAGCTCTCCCCTCCCTCCTCTGGCATTACCTGCATCCATCGAGTATAGTAGTTGATCACTGTGGCGACTTGGGTCTGCTGCAGCATCACCTCTGACACCCACACTGAGGACGAGAGACAGGCATGAGGGCACCGCTAACCTGCCTGGCTCCTCGTCCCCAGCCCCAAGGATTTCCAGGCAACCTTGCTCTCAAGAGATGTACTGACCAGCATATGCCCTCCTGTCCAAGTCAGCCTCATCTTCTGCCTGTCCAATGCAAGCCCAGGCTGGGAATTAGTGTGAAAAGGGCTGAGTGTCAGCCTTCTTCCCCACTGTCCCTATCCCTTGCCTGCTTACCCATCGTCTCCAGGGTAGGTCCCGCTTCTCTTGATCATACCAGCTCAGCAGGCTATTCCGAAAGACCGTGATCTCAGCTGTGTCCCTGAATAGATGGTACGGGCAGACGGAGCCCTGCAATACCTCTTCATTCTGCTTCACCAGGCCTGCAGAGGCCCCAGGACATTCAAGGATAATCACTGACCAGGCTGTGTACCAGGGACCCAGGGAGCAATAGCCCAAGGCAGTGTGCTTCACTTTCCACACCCTAATGCCTTGCTTAATCTTTGGAGCTGGTATCAGGCCTTAGGGTCTCTAGTTGTACTTATAACCTTAATTTTCTCAGAGTAGTACTGCTGGCTGCATTATTTCTGGGCCATAGTGAATACCCAACAGTTTCAGCTAGACATAATATGTACCCATATAGGGGTATGTATTTCTTTATGTTAAAAAACAAAATCAAGGCTCGGAGTTTGGCCTAGTGGTAGAGTGCTTGCCTAGCATGCATGAAAACCCAGGTTCGACCCTTGGTACCACATACATAGAAAAATGCCAGAAGTGGTGCTGTGAATCAAGTGGTACTAGCCTTGAGAAAGCTCAGGCCCAGAGCACAAGCCGCAGACTGGCAAAATAAATAAAATAACAAATTAGAAAAACAAAATCATGGAAGTGGTGCTGTGGTTCAAATGGCCCAGCATTAGCCTTGAGCTGAAAAGTTCAGGGACAGCGCCCAGCCCAGAATTCAAGCCCCACCACTGACCAAAAAAAAAAGTAACTTCAAAAACAAAATCAGAAATCAGCAGGAGTGCTGGTATCTCACAGCTGTAATCTATGCAGGAAACTGAGATCTGAGGATTAAAGTTCAAAGTCAGTCTGGGTAGACAGATCTGAGACTCTTATCTCCAATTAACCAACAAAAACCCAAGAGTTTTGCCTAGTGCTAAGAGTGCTTGCCTAGTATGCATGAAGATCCGGGTTTGATTCCTTGGTACTACATACATAGAAAAAACCCAAAGTAGTGCTATAGCTCGAGTGGTAGAGCTCCAGTCTTGAGAAAGCTCAAGGACAGTTCTCAGACCATGAGTTCGAGTCCCAGGACTAGAAAAAAAAAAAAAGTGTGGGCTGGGCGCAGTGGCTCATGTCTAATCCTAGCTACTCAGGCTGAGCTTTGAGAATGAATCAAGGTTCAAAGCCAGCCCAGGGACTAAAGACTGTGAGACTCTTATCTCCAATTTACCACTAGAAAATTGTAAGTGGTGCAGTGGCTCAAGGGTTGGGCGGTAGCCTTGAGCTGAAGAGCTCAGGGACAGTGCCTAAGCCCAGATTCCAAAGTCCAAGCCCCACAAAAGACCAAAAAAAAAAAAAAAAAAGTGTGGTTCAAGTAGTAGAGTATGAGCCTTGAGCAAGAGGGTGAGGCCCTGAGTTCAAGTCCCAGTGCCAGCACCTAAACAAAAGCAGTAACAAAAATCCCCCCAAACCAAGAAACAAACACTTTCAAGCTCACAAACTCATTCGACCTCATGGAAGTCTCATGAAAGAAGAAATACAGCCTACTATTCCATGTTACTGGAAAGAAAGCAACTAGACTAACTCTTCCAAAGTCATGCAGTGACACAGAATTAGACCCTGGTACATACCAGACTCCCTTCCCAGCTTGAATCTGCCCTTTATTATCGTCAGTGAAATGAGTTCCCAGCAAGTTTGGCCAGGACAAGTTTCTTACCATCAGGGGCAGAAGGCTTGGCCTGGGTGCTATTGAGGGCATGATTTTCCCTTCCTTCCAGACAGGCTGCCTGCTTCCTGTGACTTCTCACAGTTGTTCGGGGCTTCCTCATGATGGCCTGAAACACGTACACAGCCAAAGGAGTCAGTCACATGCAAGCTAAAACTTGGGGCCCCTGCAGAATCCTAGACACCTCTGCCTTACACCACTTATATAGCATGAAGCTTTCACAGTCTCTCAAGATGCCCATGGTTTTGTTCCTGGCTGGCGAAGTATGACGTAGTTTAGCAAATGGTCTCAGGGGACCATCATATCAACAGCTCTGGATACACATAGAATAAGAAGGGTAGAATGAGGATAGGCCAAGAGCCAAAGTCTTCTGTGGGGAAACCTTGCATATAAGTGCCTAGAGGTTCTCCTATCCACTTCATGTACTATGGTTACATTGGAGAAGCTTTTAGCAAATGTCTAGTCCAAATCGTCTAGTTTGATAGAAAAGGAGAAATCAAGAATTAAGAGAAGGAAAACGGTTTGCCAATGGCAAGTTAATGGAGGTAGGAGCTACTCCATTCCTATCTCTTCCTGGTACAGTAAACATCTGGCTGACCCTTAGTAATGAGAAAATACATTTGGCTGTTCATTGTTCTCTGACCCTTCTGGATGCCTTCTATCTAGTAGTTATAACTTAGCATTTACTGGTACTTTACTGGAACTCTTGCTCAACTTCCTGATGGCTCCAGAAGCAGGTACTAGTATTCCTCCATTTCAGCTAAGGAAATGGAGACTTGGGGAGATTAAGCAACTTGATCTTTCAAACCCGGAGTGTGCACTCTTATGCTCCTGTTATGCCGTGGTACTTGTTAAGCCTATCTTGAACTCTCTCCAAAGCTTTGACTTCACCACCTCATTTTCATCACAAGAGCTGTCTTCCTCCTCAGGGAAAACACATTAATGTACAAATTCCCACTTATTTGCATGGTCTTCCTTGTTTATATGAAGAGCTCCTTTCCTTTCCCAGGGTCCAGCTCCTGCATCCTTCCATGCAAGACTCATTCTCCTCTCCCCCATCTTTAATTTTTTTTTTTTTTTGCCAGTCCTGGGGCTTGAACTCAGGTCCTGAACACTATCCTTGGGTTTTTCCTCAAGGTTCGAGCCCTGCCACTTAAGCCACAGCACCACATCCAGCTTTTCTATGTATGTGGTACCAAGGAATTGAACCTGGGTCGTCCTGCATGCTAGGCAAGCACTCTACCACTAGGCAAAACTCTCGGCCCCATATCTCCTCCCCTTTTTAACCCAGCTTCTTTAGATTCATTCTACAATCTACAATTCATTTTACAATCCATTCTCCATGATGGTGATGGTGTAGGCCCAGGGGCCTCCTTTCTAGTATGTTAGCTTGTAGCTCAGCATGTCCTGCACAAGAACAACCATCAGCCCTGGCCCAGGGCCCCTTCCCCCCTTCCCATAGTTTAGCATGCCCTACATAAACACCAGCAAGCTCTGATTAGGGCAGTAAAGAATTAGTTCCCACCCTCTACCTGGAGATGACACTCCCCTGGGTAGCCATAAACCATTTGGGCCAGAGCATCCCCCCCAGAGTGACCTTCAGGTCTGAGCAACTGCAGACCTCCTTATCTATCCTTTAGGACATTATCCATAAATCCTAGTCTGCCATGATAAGCCCTGAGTCCTCACAACCACCTTAGGGTCTCCACTTCCTCTCCGCCCCCTAAATCCTACAGGTTATATAGGTCAGCCCAGACAATAGCCGGTGCTTCTTCTCACATGCCCACATGGGTGAGAGGGGCCTGCCATGTCTTCCCCCCCACCTTCCCTCCTGCATTCAACTTCTTCCTTTGTTCCCTGTAGCTGGACTTGAGTGGTTATTAGCCAAGTCTGCATATTATCTAACACTCCAGAACAAGGCGGCCTTTTCAAGACATTATGTCACTTCTTTATCTAAAGCTACTAATGTCTTCCCATTATCTCCCTAGAGTGCCTACTATATATCACGCAGTTTAAGCAAAACATCAAAAGTTTCTACTATTTTTTTTTAACTCTGGGCCTGGGAGCTGTCCCTGAGCTCTTCAGCTCAAGGCCACTTCTGGTTTTCTAGTGGTTGGAGCTAAGAATCCCATGGTCTTTAGTGCCCAGGCTGGCTTTGAACTGTGATCCTCAGATTTCAGCCTCCTGGGTGGCAGCCACTGCTCCCGGCAAGAGTTTCTACTATTATATTGCTTCTATTCCAATGAAAGCAGACCAAAAAGAAAAAAGTAATGCACATAAGGAGTTTACAGAAAGCAATGGTAAGTAATATAAAGAGGAAAAGTATGGGCTGGGAATGTGGCCTAGTGGTAGAGTGCTTGCCTACCATGCATGAAGTCCTGGGCATCACATACACAGAAAAAGACAGAAGTGGCACTGTGGCTCAAGTAGCAGAGCACCATCCTTGAGAAAAAGTGTCCATGGACAGTGCTCAGGCGCTGAGTTCAAGCCCCAGTACTGGAAAAAAAAATCTGGCTAATGTAACTGTAACCCCTCTATACATTACCTCAATAATAAAAAAAATAAAATGAAAAGAAAGACAGAAAGAAAGAAAAAAAGATCAGCCAGGCATGGTGGCTCACGCCTATAATCTAGCTACTCAGAAGGCTGAGATCTGAGGATCAAAGTTCAAAGCCAGCCCAGGCAGAAAAGGACGTGAGACTCCAATTAACCTCTAGAAAATGGGAAGTGGGGCTTAGCTCAAGGGTAAGGCTCAAGGCTCCTGCCCTACCCTTGAGCTGAAGAGTTCAGGTACAGCGCCCAGGCCGAGTTCAAGCCCCATGATCCACCAAAAAAGAAAGAAAGAAAGAAAGATCTGTGGGGTGACATGGGTCAAAAAGAAAAGTACTCATTACCTGACTTATGTAACTGTAACCCATCTGCATATCACCCCTACAATAACAATAACATACATTTTTGGGGGGAAAAAAGAGGAAAAGTAGAGCAAATGAAGGGTATCCAGTGCCCAGATGAGTATGGAATGCCACAATTTAAAAGAACGTGGGGCTGGGAGTTTGGCTTAGTGGTAGAGTGCTTGCCTAGCATGCAAGAAGACCTGGGTTCAATTCCTCAGTACCACATACAATAGAAAAAACCAGAAGTAGTGCTGTGGCTCAAGTAGTAGAGCTCTTAACCTTGAGAAAGGCCAAGAACAGTGCTCAGGCCCTGAGTTAAAGCCACAGGACTGGCAAAAAAAAAAAAAGAATGTGGTCAAGATAGGCCTTATTTATAGTGATACTTGACCAATGACTAGCAGCAATTAGAACAAATAATTGTGGAAACTAAGAAGCCGCTGGGACGGTCACAAGGAGGCTGCCTGGCATGTTAGTAAAACAATAGCAGGCCAGTGATGGTTAGGCGGAATGAGAATGGGTAAGTGATAGGAGGTAAAGAAGGGAAGGGTGGGTAGCACCATAAAGTACCTTTGGGAGGGCTTTGGCTGTCATACTGCTTGCTCTTAAGAGCCAATCCTCTAAATAGTTTTGAAGGTCAATGGGTCAGGGCTTCACATGCCTCATCCCTTCCCACTAGGCCTTACCCACATTTAATTATTTGCTTCAATCTCTCAAGTTATCTACTTTGAGGCTTCACATAATGTACTTCTAAACAACAAATACCTGTAAAATTAATTAACCTGCTGGGCATTGGTGGTTCATGCCTATAAATCCTAGCTACTGAGACTGAGATCTGAAGATCCTGATGAGACGTCAGCCCAGTGAAATTAGTGTCAGCAATTAACCAAAACTCAGAAGTGAAGATGTGGCTGAAGTGATGACTCATAGCCTTGAGTGAAAGAGCCAAGAGAAAGAACAAAAAGCCCAGAGTTCAAGCCCTCTTACTGAAGTAAACAAAGTGTAAGACACTTCCAGGTGAAGGCACTTCCCAGCATGCAGTAGGGGCTATCTGAATCAACAGCCCATAGGCATTAAAAAAATAATACAAAAGGGCTAGCGGCAGGATGTCATGATTTCGCCACCACTAGAAAGCAATTGGCCATCTGGTCAGAAGCTGACACCAGCCCATCTTAACTTTTTTTTTTTTTTACCAGTCCTGGGTTTGAGCTCAGGGCCTGAGCACTGTCCTTGGACTTTCTCAAGGCTAGAACTCTATCACTTGAGCCACAACACCACTTCCAGCTGTTTTCTATGTATGTAGTACCAAGGAATCGAACTTAGGTGTTCATGTATGCTAGGCAAGCACTCTACCACCAGGCCAAACTCCTGACCCCCACCTTAACTTTTGTATATCTGATCAAAATCTATTTTGTGTGTAACTAGGTTGTATAAAACCATGGGTCTCTCCTCCCTTGTATAAGACCATGAGTCTGAACTTCTGTCACTAGCTTGATTCAGGTCACTGGAAATAAGCTTCTTTCTCCTATCTAAAAAGTGGTCTTGATCTTGCTGTTTTGTGCTGCTGTAACACCACCAAGCAACACAGTAAAAATAAAATTAGCCAGGTATGGTGGCTCATGCCTAAAATCCTAGCTACTTAGGAGGCTGAGACCTGAGGATCAAGGTTCAAAGCCAGCCCGGGCACAAAAGGACCTGAAACTCTTATCTCCAATTAACCTTTCTAGAAAATGGGAAGTGGGGCTTGGCTCAAGGGCAGTAGCCTTGAGCTGAAGAGCTCAGGGACAGCGCCCAGGCCGAGTTCAAGCCTTAAGACCAATCCATAAATAACTGGATGAGTTGTAGAGTCAATGGAAATGATTCCTTTTTCAGGGTGGGAGAAATCCAAAGCACTCTCAATGATGAAAAGCTCTCAGTAAAGGTGACAGAAAAATACGTGGCCCAGCCGAGGAGAAAGGGCTGGTGGGCAGTGGGTAGGGCAGGTAGAACCCCCAGGGAGGGGCTGGACTTCAGCAGGGTCGTTTCTTATTGCAGCAGGAATCAAGCCCAAACGCCCTCCAGGTCAATTAACAGCTTCACACGTTGTTTCTCCCTCGCCATCCCTACTGCCCGCAGAGCCTGAACTCAAGTCCACGTTATCAAAAGCTCCCCTGCTTGCCGGCCGCTCCCCGTTCTGCAGCCTGGTCCCGTGGAACGCTCCCCGAACCTGCAGCTCCTGGGCTGCAGGGACCCACTCGTTGTAACCTCTCCACCTACTCGCCCCAGCCCGAAGCGGGCCTCTCTCCTTCCCTAACTCATAGGCATGCCCCCTGCTCTGAGAAGACCACCCTGCCCAGCCCAGCCGAGGGCTCCGTGGGAGAAAGCACGCTCCCGCGCTCCCGCCGGGCGTGCGGGATCAGAAATTACCTCAAGGGCCGGCTCCCGCGCGCGATTCCCGACGCTCCAGGGGGCGTGGCTCCGGCCAATCCGGGCTCGAGCCGGACGCACCAGCCAATAGGCTCTCAGCGCGCGCCGGGCCCGCTCCCGGCACCAGGCCCCAGAGGTCTGAGCGGAAGTCCGGAAGTCCGACTCCGCAGCTACCCCCAAGCAGGATCCCGCCCCATCCCTGCCAGGCAGCGTCGCGGCTGGAGACAAAGCGGAAGTCCCGCGTACCCACGGCATCCAGTACGGGACGCGCGCCGTCATGGCTGCAGGCAGTGAGGATGGCGTAGCTGCAGCTCCAGTGGCCTCCGATGGTGAGTGGCTTTCCTGGGGTCGCCCTAAAAGCTTCTACGTCCCGGGAAGGAGGAGAGCGTGGGGACCGTAGTTCTAGAGTCTGACCTGGAGGTGCAGCGAGCTAGCCCCCCCTCGTTCTTAGGCGGCCACGAGGAGACTACAGGTCCCGGCATGCAATGTGCTCGCCGCAAAGCCCCAGGGGTTGGAAGCTGTGCGGGGGCCGAGGAGGGGGCTTGGGGTCGGGGTGGGGCTCATTTTAGTGGGTGGGAATCTACGGAGCCGTGGAGCCTTTGAGCCTGAAGAACTTCAGCCGGACGCGTTGATAGCTGTGGGGTCTTCATCAGGCTTGGAGGCACATTAGGACCGCCGCTTAGCTTATGGCCGGGGCGTCTGAGAGCAGCAGCGTCCTGTGACTAGAGGATGGGCTTTGTTTTGCCTTTTTTTTTTTTTCTTTTTGAGACATGGTTGGCTTTGTAGCCTAGGCTGACTTCGCACTCGAGGCAATTGCCTCACCCTCCCCAGTGCTGGGAGATTAAAGACTTACACCATCGTCCTTATGGAGCTTAAGGATTTTAAATTCCGAGCCCTGCAGAATATTTCCTGCAGAGGGTAAGGGAAAAAAAAATCAAAGATGTCCCCTTCAACTTTACCTTCTACTGATCGTGATGCTGAGAAAGTAACTTCTTCCCAAAGTCTTTCTTGGGAAGACCCAAGTGTTCTCTTCCCAAACTCAGGGTATACCCCACTCTGAAATGTATGTGCAGAACACATGGGGTAGGAAAAAGAGCTTGAGGTAAAGAGAAGCAGCTACCAATGGGATTCCCCACAGCCTAGCTTGGTGTCTATTCCCCTGGGGCCCTGCCAGAGCATAAACATCCACCACCCTCCTTATGCCCAGGTGGTATCAACCAAAGCACAAAATCTAGGGAGGAGCTAGTAGTCCAAGTTCCTGTGGTAGATGTGCAAAGCGACAACTTCAAGGAGATGTGGCCATCTCTCCTGCTGGCCATAAAGACAGCTAGCTTCGTGGCTGTTGACACGGTGAGGCTTGGGAAACAGGGAGGGCAGGTGGTTGAGAAGGGACTGGTGCCGGAGGTCAATCACAACCCTACCTTTACCCACTCTTAGGAGCTGAGTGGGCTAGGGGACAGGAAGAGTTTGCTGAACCAGTAAGTAGCCTTCTCTTTAGTTCCAGCCCCAGCAGAAGGGATAGATCTCAGCCCTGGAGGGGTGGTTTGGGTCATTCATGAAGCAAAATCAGCTACAGCTACTCCCAAACCCACTTTTAAGGTGCATTGAAGAACGTTATAAGGCCGTGTGTCATGCTGCCAGGACTCGTTCTGTGCTGTCACTGGGCCTCGCCTGTTTCAAGCAGCAGCCAGAGAAGGTATGAGCTATGTCATCCTCATCCCTGATCTGTGGCTGAGGTTCACAGCATGGCTGAAGTTCTGGAGAGCACTAGGTATACGTTTTGTTTTTTTTAATCTCAAGTCTTGATACAGCCTTCTTTCTCAGGGTGAACATTCCTACTTGGTCCAGGTGTTCAATCTCACTCTGCTGTGCACGGAGGAGTATGTTATAGAACCAAAGTCTGTGCAGTTCCTGGTACAGCATGGCTTCAACTTTAACCGGCAGTATGCCCAGGGCATCCCCTACCATAAGGGCAATGACAAGGTAGGTATCTAACTTCCCTAGCCCCTCTTCATATGCCTCACCATGGACAGGGCTGAGGAGGCAAGACGTACTAGGATACATAGAACTGGGCTGGGTAATGAGGAAGAACCAACTTTGGTTCCAGATGAGGGAACCAAAGAGAAGTAGTCTATAGAAGGAACCTTCTGCTTCCCTCTGACCTCTTCCCTTCCACTTAGGGTGATGAGAGCCAGAGCCAATCAGTGCGAACGTTGTTCCTGGAGCTGATCCGAGCCCGCCGGCCCCTGGTGCTGCATAATGGTCTTATAGACTTGGTGTTCCTGTACCAGAATTTCTATGCCCACCTGCCTGAGAACCTGGGAACCTTCACTGCTGACCTGTGTGAGATGTTCCCAGCAGGCATTTATGACACCAAATATGCTGCAGAGTTTCATGTCCGATTTGTGGCCTCCTACCTAGAATATGCCTTCCGGAAATGGTGAGGGAAATGGTGGCGTCTTGTATGTTTCATTCACTTAACATTTATTGAGTGCTAACCATGAATTAGGCACTGTTTTTTAGGTGCTGAGGATTCAGCAGTGCACAGAGCAAATCAGGAACCCGTGCTCTCATAAGGCTTACATGTTAGTGATGCAATACCCTCTTCTGCTGTTGCAGTGAGCGGGAAAATGAGAAGCAGCGTGCAGCTGGCAGCCCACACCTTATTCTGGAGTTCTGCAGCTATCCTTCTAGCATGAGGGCCCACATTGACTACCGTTGCTGCATGTCCCCTACAACCCACCATCCTCATCCCACCAGCATCTGTGACAAATTCTCGGTGAGAACTCTTGCCTATTTCCTGGGAGAGGGGAGGCTCTGACACTGGAACCCCTTCTAAGTCTCTTTCCTACCTGTAGGCCTATGGCTGGTGCCCTCTGGGGCCACAGTGTCCTCGCTCCCATAATATTGATCTGATCATTGACACTGATGAGGCTGTGGCAGAGGACAAGCGGCGGCGACGACGGAGGAAAGAAAAACGGAGGAGGGCTCTGATGAACCAGCCTGAGACGAAGACCTGTGGAGAAACTGAGGACGGTCCTCCCACAAAGCAAGTCTGTGGGGATGGTGCCATGAAGGCTGAGGAGACTGAACAAAAAGTGGCCGAAGACCTGGCCAAGGACCAGTCTGGCTGTGAGCAAGATCACAAAAATGATGTGGGGATGGAGCTTAAGACAGCTCAGCCTGGAATAACTGATATGACTTCCTCAGAAGTGGCAGGGAGGCAAGCCAGTCCTAACCCAGTACCCGGGGATGGATTGCACCGGGCTGGCTTTGATGCCTTTATGACAGGTTATGTGATGGCCTTTGTAGGAGTGAGCCAAGAACTCCAGCCCTGCAGCTCTGAACCCTGGCTACCAGAATGTCACAACAAAGTGTATCTGAGTGGCAAAGCTGTGCCTCTCATAGTAGCCAAAAGCCAGTTCTCTCATTCCTCCAAAGCTCATAACCAAAAGATGAAGCTGGCTTGGGGGAAGAGCTGACCCAGCTTCTACCTGGCACTCTTCCCAGGAAGAGAACAGAGAATAGAACAGAGTTGTTGAGTCTCTCTAGCCTGTGAATACGCTCTCAACTAAGAGAGTTGCAAGTGGATAAGGGGAACAGAGTAAAGGAGTCCTGGCAGAGATCCTGCTGCGTTGTTCTGGGACCTTTGCTTTACCTCAGAGGCTGAGGTACAAGAGCACAAGTAAGAAGGCTGACCAGCACCTGCAATATATCTTTATTTTTAAATCTGAAAGTGTCTTGGGAAGGTTTTTACCCAGAAAATCAACAGAAGTTATGAAAATATTTTGACCAACTTCATTCTTTGGTTATTTCTTATTGCGGCTCTGTAAGGACAGATTGTTCCCGATGCTCCAGCTATAGCAGGAAGGGAAGAAAATCAGTCCAAGTATAAACCGTTTAACCAACTGGTTATATCACCTGTTAACAAAATACTTAGAGCAGGCCCTAGGGCTTACAAAACCAGCCCCCACTCCCAACCGCAAGGCTGAAAGTCTTATGAGGCAGAACATTAAGACTCCTTTATAAATAGGAAAATAGATTAATCAACTGGAAAAGATCTTTGAATAGGTTAGCTCAGAGCCATGACCACCATATTATCTCGTCCCTCCCCCCTTGCATAGAAATGTAGTGATGTGGTCTGTCCATGCAGTAAGTGCAAACAGCAATCATTCAAGTGTCCTAGACATCCTGGCAAGAAGCACCCCAGTCTTCAAGTCTAAAAAACAGTCATACCTATTAGGGCCTCCCGGTCAGCTCTGAATTCCATCCAGGAGTTTATATGCCCCACAAAAGGACAGAAGATACCCAGGGTAGGAGAACTGGGGTACTAGCCACCTGCCGGCTTAGCCTAGAACTAGGAGTCCACTGGTGGTCTTGTCTGGGGAAGTACACTAGGAACAAGTGGGAGTTGAAGCTCCTTGGTAGATCTCTGAGGCTTAGTACCAATGGTTGGCCCTAACTAGAACGCCTCTTTCATTGCTGCTTCCTCTCATACGCTGCCAGTGGGCCCTGGAAGCCCAAAAGCTAAGCAGCCTGCCTTCTCTGTGGGTTCCAGAGAAAAGTCAGGGCTGTGCACCTATGGCTTCAGCTGAAGATTCATCCCCAAAGTATGGTAGGAGTAACCCCTCCTCACCCATCCTGTTCTCCCTGGGTTTGTAGGCGTATGCTTGAGGGAATTACAAGCAAGTCCCGTGATCTTACTTCTTCAACCTCCATCTCCTCAAAGGCATTTCCAAGGCCTGAGCTGGTGGTCCCCTTGGACCTGGGCCCAAAACCATTTTCTTCTTGGTTAGAGCAGTCCATTGCCTCATGGGCTATAGCAGCTGAAAGGACAGATGCCCGGTAGGGTGGGATCTCTCTTACTTTGTACTTGAGACTACTAAGGCGTGGTGGGGGCCCATCAGATAGTGATTCTTCACGGCTTACAAATGGACAAGCCTCTTCACGCAAGAACTCAGGTGAACCAGGCAAAGAACGCCACCGGCGGGCAGATGGAGCCAGAGGCTCCTGCCAATCAGCCAGGGGCATTGTAGGCCCTGGTGCATCCAGGTCAAATACCAGGGAGATGACAGACTTGCTGGGTAGATCAAAGAGCTTGATCTTGCCACCTTTGAGGTCCTGCCGAGCACTGAAAGGGTTAACTTTGGGAGTGCGTGGAGCACCAGCTCGTGGCTGGTAGTAGGGATCCAGAACACTCACTGCACGTGGGGGCTTACGAGAGAAGATGTCTGACTGGCTTCGAGACAGCCAGATAGTACGCCTTGGACGTGGGGACTTGTATGGAATCTTGTCATCCAGTGAGCTTAGTCGCTTCCCCCCAGGAACTTTCTCCAGAAATCCTGAATAACAGTGAATCAAGCCTGGGTTACTCCCACTAGACATACTAAGTAGAAATATCACTTATTACAGTGTTTTCTCTCTGGAAAGTAAAGTACCATTGTCTTGTTTCATCAATGAAGAAATATTCAGAGGAGGGAAGGAATGTGCCAGCTTAACTACTCTTTGAGACTCATCTCATGGCCCTCCCCTCTTGCTTAGGGACCTGAATAGTCCTGGAAGGGAAGGTCCTCCAGACTATTTTCATCCTTAGGGTCAGGTTGGGCTGTCCTGATCTCTTACCCTTAGCTGCAGGTTGCAGCTTTTTGTCCCTCTCCATGTCCTCTTCCTGCAGGTGGCTCAAGAGTTTCCCCAGGGTCCTCTCAATCTCCACAAAGGACGGGCGCAGCGTGGGGTCCATCTGTGGGCATCCACAAGCATCCACGAGCTTTACCCTCCTTTTCCCACCCCCAAAGATCAAATATGAGTCTTTTAAGAATCAGATGTGGCTTAGTGGTAGAGTGCTTGCTTAGAATAGCATGCATGAAGCCCTGGGTTCAATTCCTGTACTACACAAACAGAAAAAGCGGGAAGTGATGCTGTGGCTCAAGTGGTAGAGTGCTAAGTGGTACAGTGCTAGCCTTGAGAAAGGACAGTGTCTACGCCCTGAATTGAAGCCCCAGGACTGGCCAAAAAAAAAAATAGATTCAGATGTTCTTCTAAGAAAACTTCACAGAAGCCATAGACCATTAGGGCAGTCCCTATGGCTATGGTCAGAAAAAAATGACTGGCTACTGTACTTTCTTATGCCAGACTTCTTAAGGTATGTGTCCTCCAAAAACACGTGATTCTTTTTCCACTCTTCTTTGGAGCTAGTTTGGTTTGGGGTATCTGAACAAAGCATGTTGCCCTTTGGTCATAACTAATCAGGCCCAGCTCTATAAAATGAAGGCCAATAAGAAAAGCATTTTCTTATTGTCTTTGGACTGGCTGGAGCCATGGTTGAATAACAAAACCCAACCTCAGTGTTATCAACACCCAAGGCAACAGATGGTGGGTCTGCCCTGCGGGCTGAGGAATGGGACACAGTTTACCCTTCTCTTGGTCAAAATTTCTCACCCTCAGTAGGCCCTGAAGAGGAAGTATGGTTGGTGCTAACACACTAGAGAAAAAAGAGGCTTCACAGAGCTACTGAATTTGTAGCCTTCCCTACAGTCATAACCAGGTAAAAAGAAGTCAATTCGCTCCTGAAATAAGGCCAAGGGATAGATACTCACATTGCAGCAGTTGAAGGTGAGCTGCAGGAAATCTGGGGGACAGTCTCCCACCATGTGCTGGAAAGCGTCGTAGTCCAGCCCGAAATTCTGCCATGTGGGGAAGGTACAGGGGACATGGGTAAATGTCATCAACTCCCACACCTGTTGTCCATCCTAGGAGCTGCCTCTCGGTAGCAGCCACTTTTCCCCAAGGAGAAAATAGATCCACAGCCCCAAACCAGCCCTACCTCATGACCCCAGCCTGCATGCGTACGGCTCACCTCTGTGCGGGGAAGGTAGTCTGGATCAGCCTGGATGCGGGCGATGATCTCGCAGAGGATGATCCCGTAAGAGAACACGTCCGCCTGGTGGGTAGTTAGACCTCTGTTTCCCTCGGTGGACTGAGGGGTGCAGTATTGCTCCCTCAATTGCCCATGTCTGGGCTGTACTGCCCATATTTCAGCCAAGTTAGAAAGGATGTTGATCCTCACCCTGGGCACTTTCTGCTAACAGTGGATTCTAAGGAAATCCAAGCCTCCACTTACCTTCTCATTATAGGGCTCATCTCGAAGAACCTCAGGTGCCATCCAGAAGGGTGAACCCACCACAGCCAACTTCTCACATCCCATGCTATGGAATGGAAGTAGAAGGGAAGTGAGCTTGCCTGATACAATGGGCTATTTTGATGGTTGGGAATTTTCTCCCCAGGGTGGATCCAGACAGACTAGGACTGATTAAATTTAGGGAGTCAGGCTGAACTGTGGCCAAACACTGGTCTCTGGGGGAGGAAGTTGGATTTCCCTAGCATCCATCAGGACTACTCACCCAATATCAGGGATCTTCTCAGCCAGGCCAAAGTCAGCCACCACTACAGAGTAACCATTCTCATCTTTCTTTATCAGGCAGTTCTAGAGTTCCCAAAGAACAGAGAAGGGAAGGAGGCTCAGATGGAGGAATCAGGCAGCCATAGCTAACTACTACTCATGTTGACACACTAATCTTCAATGCCCTCAAGATCACAAAAACATTCCTAACACAAGAAGTCTGTGATCTGGCTATGTTCTTCCCATACATAAGGCCTTAGAGGCTCAAGCCCTAGCACACCTCACATGCACAGTCTGATCTGGCTCTTTCTAACTGGCCTCTGTGCTTCTACAGCTTATCTAAACCTAAGCTTGTCACAGAAAACCTTTGCCCCTCACTTCTGAATATCCTCCAAATTCATTGTTTAATATATTGTACCTCTGTTCTCTCTCCCCCTCTAGCCAATCCCTCTCCCCCATTTTCCTTGTTACTTATTTTGTGCTAGGAATCAAATCCAGAATCTACCACGCTTTCCTATGACACTTCCTTTTGTAGTCTAGCACACAGGCTGTGAGCACCTGAGGAACAACTTCCAGTTTAAGGCTTCCTCACAGTATCCAATCCATGAGAGAGGATGAGAACATGATTCCTGGACAAATACTGCTGCCTCCAGAGAAAAGACGAACCCAAATGACCTATAAATAAAGCTGTGACCAGCTCTCCCCAGATAGCTACTTCAAAATAGCTCTCCACCACCTCCTGAGGAGGCACCTCACCCCACCCCCTCTGGAGGTAGCAGAGAGCAAGGAGCTTTGGCTTTCAGAAACATTTTGAGGCCACCAAGGCCCTATGTGACCTAACCCAGCTCTCCTTCCTAGCCAGCCTTGGTATCTGGTTGCCAAGACATTACTAACCCACCTTCTATACTCTCTACATCAGGTACACAGTAATCTTTTATTCCCTAAGCTAGAAGGAGCCTGTGATTTCATTTCATCTACCCTGGGTCTCTAGTGGAAGTGCACTGGCTGGTTTCCAAGGATTGTCATTGTGCTTATCCTGGCTTTAGTCCTCCTATCAGCCCTGCTGGATCAGCGCTTCCCTGACTTTGTCTGAGAAGATGGGCCTTAGGCCAACCTGTGTATTAACCAGAGCCCTGGGTATAGGGCATTAGAGCCTGTAAGGCAGTAAGTAGCACTTCAGATCACTTCCCTCCCATTTCACCAATAACTCAAACTCCTGCCTCTAAGATCCAATATCAAGTCCTATTTATTATTTGCTTTATAGGCCTTAGAAATATCTTGTTTCCTAAGTTAACTTCGGAGTAGCAGGTTAGGAACAGAACATGACTACAGTGTGTAACCTCTGTCAAAGTCCTTCAGTTTTTGCTTCATCATCATATTTGTAGAGGCCTAATGTCTACTTGCTACAAACCACCCATCCAGTAGGAAGGATTTCTAGATTACAATATCATAAGTAGTTAAGAAACAAGCTAAGGAGTGTGACCATTGTCTCTCCAGGTTTTTCTACAGCTAATAGCTGGGTATTGATGCCAAAGGGGAAAACAGGACTGGAAAACAAACAAACAACAACAAAAAACCCCTACAAATACTAGGGCTCTACATCTGTGGTGATTAAAAATGAAATGAAGATAACCATCTAATAGTGGAGAACATGAAACAGACCACAAACCCTGGTTCTATTCCAAAGTGTGTGTGGGGGGGGCCGTCCCCTTAGTTAGGCTTGAGAGCAATCTCACTGGGGAGAAGACTCAAATGGGGCCATAGGGAAGGGTTTGAAGGGAATTGGAAGGGTATCGGAATAATATAAGGATAGGAATGGAATGCGCCAACTCTGTTATGCCTGCAATAAATGATTAAACTGGGAAAAAAATGAAATGAAGAGGAGCCTTCACAAGGATTAACCCCTATGGGGTTTTCTGAGAAATTCCTGAGCTTCCCTTTAAGGGACCTAGGCTAGTCAGGTTTAGCTGCTAACACTTGCTTGTTTTCCCTTTCTCCCGCTCAGTCCTTCCTGGCTTTTGCGGAACATATTCTCATTGAAGAACCCTGTGAGCTCCAAACACTAAGCAGACAAAATGAGTTCTTAGGTGGCTTGATCTTCCTGCTTGTGACATGGTTAATGACTTCCTTCAGGGGTCTTATATAGGATTTGGCATTTGTTAGTACTGAATGTGTGAGGAATGAAATAGTCGTGACATGCAGCTAAGAGACCACCTGTTAGAGATACTTGGAGGCTTCCTGACACTTCTCCCCTGGCTGCGAGAGTTTTGGATTTCCCTCACTATCTTTGGCTACTCCGTGGGCTCTAGTAAAGCCTCTTCTCATCCCACATGGTTTTTGGCCTGTCCAGTGGGACAGATTTAAGGCTCTCTGCTGAAGACACAAACCTATAGCAGGAACAATGCGGATATACAATACAGGCCAGTCACCATGAAAAAGGCAACATTGTGCAGGACTACTGTCAACTTTATTAAAATATAACTCACAGAAAACATAATTTACCTCTAATAAGCTAAGGGGTATTTTTGAGACAGGGTCTTACACTATGTGGGCAGTGATCCTAGCCTGTATCTCCAATGTTGGTTAATCCTAGGGCAGAAAATTGTTACATTTTTCAGCTAACCTGACCATAGCCCCAGTACAGATTATGTGGTGACAGAACTTAAGCCAGGTTTATAATAATATGAAGCTTAAAGTTGGCACTGGAGGCACACACCTATAATCCTAGCTACTAAGGAGGCTGATATCTGAGGATTGTGGTTCCAAGCCAGCCTGGGCAAGAAAGTCCATGAGACTTTATCTCCGGTAAACTATCAAAAAGCTAGAAGTGGAGCATTGTCTTAAGTGGCAGAGTGTCAGCTTTGAGTGAAAAAGTTAAGGGACAGTACCAGGCCCTGAGTTCAAACCTCACTACAGGGCACAAAAAGTAGCGTAATCACTTCTCCTTTGACCCCAACAAACTAATTTCAGAAACCGAGATAGAATCGAGCACGAAAGGGGCTGGAAATGTGGCTCAGTAGTAGAGTGCTTGCCTAGCATGCATGAAGCCCTGGGTTCGATTTCTTAGTAACACATAAACAGAAAACGGTGGAAATGGTGCTGTGGTTCAAGTGGTAGAATGCTAGAAGCTCAGGGACAGTGCCTAGGCCTAGAATTCAAGCCCCAGGATTGGCAAAAAAAAAAAAAAAAAAAAAGGGCCAGGAGTTTGGTCTTGTGGTTAAAGTGCTTGCCTAGCATGCATGAAGACCCGGGTTCGATTCCTAGGTACCACATACATAGAAAAAAGCCAGAAGTGGTGCTGAGGCTCAAGTGGTAGAACTCTAGCCTTGAGAAAGTCCAAGGACAGTGCTCAGGCCCTGAGCTCAAGCCCAGGACTGGCAAAAAAAAAAAAAAAAAAAAAAAAAAAGCAAGAAAGAACTGATTCTACATCTCCAGAAAAGTGAAAAGGTTCATTTCACCTCAGAGGGCAGATCAATCAAGGACTGAAATGTCCCCAAAATGCTTCAGGAACTGCTATAGTCTGAGTTTCTTAGGGGATTATCAGTTTAGAGTGATATGTCCCATCCTTTAGTCATTCCTCTAGTGTAATGAATGACCTGCCCACCTGTCTCTCCAACTAAGCTAAGAGCCCAAGGAGCGTACATATTGGATTCTAGCCATTTCTATGTGGCCAGTACTGTCATCTACTAATAGAGTATAAATGATTTCTAAAAGCTATGACACTTCTCATTATTATTAAAAAAAAAAACAAAAAAACTCCAGGGTGCTCTACATCCCTCCAACATTCACGTTTGGTTTTGTCTGTGAGATAAAGTTTCCCTCTGCAGTCCTCCTGCCTTAGCCGCCTATGTGTTGGGATTACGGGCATCTTCCACCGTATCCAATCACATGTGTTCTTTTGTGTGTATATGTGTATTTGTGAGTGAGTATGTATATCTGTGTGTATGTGTGAGAAAGAGACTGACTGACAGAGACAGAGATAGACAGGCAGACAAATGGTTCCGGGGCTTGGACTCAGGACCTGGGTACTGTCCCTTAGTTTTTTCACTCTGGGTTGATGCTCTGCCACTTAAACCACAGTGCCACTTCTGGCTTCTTAGTAGTTAATTGGAGATAAGTCTCAGGTCTTACCTACCTAGGCTGACTTTGAACCATGATCCTTAGAGATAATCTAGAAACCTCAGAGCCTTCTACTCCATCACTTTTACATTATTTCTCCACTTGGGCATCTCATTCTTATGGCCATTGCCCAACCTATATCAGTGTCTGGTGAGCAGCTCTGTGTAAGTATGAAAATACACCTAATCCCAGAAACCCAAGATGCTAGAACAATCAGACAGAAACCTTATCTGGAGCTTGGTGCTGGTGGCTAACAGCTATAATCCTAGTTATTCAGGAGGCTGAGATCTTAGGATCACGGCTCAAAGCTAGCTGGGGCACCAAAGTTGTGAGACTCTTTTTTTTTTTTTTTTTTTTGCCAGTCCTGGGCTTGAGCTCAGGGCCTGAGCACTGGCCTTGGACTTTCTCAAGGCTAGAGCTCTACCACTTGAGCCTCAGCACCACTTGTGGCTTTTTTCTATGTATGTGGTACCAAGGAATTGAACCCGGGTCTTCATGTATGCTAGGCAAGCACTTTAACCACTAGGCAAAACTCCCAGCCCAGTCATGAGACTCTTATCTCCAATTAACCACCAGAAAACCGGAAGTGGTGCTATGGATCAAGTGGTAGAGTGCTAGCCTTGAGCTAAAGAGCTCAGGGACAGTGCCCAGGCCAAGAGTTCAAGCCCAATGACTGATCGAAAACATAACAAAACCAAAACTTTATCTGCGATAATAAAATGGTGAGGAGCACAGATTATATCTCTTCTAGTGGACTTCCCAGCCTTCCAAAAGTAAGCTCTAAGTACCTTCACTGAGTGCCTCTTTAAATCCAGACCCATAGAAGCACAACTTGCAAACACAGGGAGCTCTTTGTCCTGTGCTTCCTGATTTAAGCCCATTGACACTAGGAATACCCACTCTCTATAAGGAAAATCAAAGGATGGTGGTCTAGAAAGGCTACTCTGTTTTGTTTAGATTGGATCTTACTGTGTAGCCCAGGCTGACCTTGAACCTGTGATCCTCTGGATTCAGCCTCATAAATGCTGAGATTAGAGGTTATTATTATTATTATTTTAACAACATTAACACAACAAGCCCAGACAGAACAAAGTAGATAGTGCTTAACTAGTGTTAGGACACTAGCATGATATGATAAAGTTTTCAGAGCACAGAAGGGGTAGGATAAATTCTTAGGGAGTGGAGAGCTTTCTTCCCAGAAAGCCTACCAAGTTTAGTCTACGGTGATCTCCCCTGCTTTGAAAACTGGTAGTCTGTTTGTAGCTGAATACTAAAATGTGTATACTAGGGCTGAGAATATGGCTTAGTGGTAGAGTGCTTGCCTAGCATACATGAAGCCCTGAGTTCCACTCCTCAGTTACCACATAAACAGTAAAAGCTGGAAGTGATGCTGTGGCTCCACTGGTAGAGCTCTAGCCTTGAGCACAGAGAAGACAGTGTCCAGGCCCTGAGTTGAAGCCCAGCAACAACAACAAAAGACATTCATGTAGGTATAGGGAAAATATCTATGTGAAGGATGGATCATTTGTCACAAACTCCTTCTAACTTATAAGAAATGAAGCTACAATGAGTTGATCTGATCTGATTTGGGCTGGGTAACTGAAGTGACATATCAACTTACTAGACTGATACAACCTTACCTTCTAGCCTAGAATGCATGCTCAGGAATACTGCAGCTGAATACAAATGGTTCTGCCTTGCAATCACTTCCCCACAGGAATTAGTTGTAACTAGTTTATAAACCAAAAGCCAGAGTCCCTTAGGAACAGTACTGCTACTTACGACACCAGAGCCACATCGACATGAGGTCACCTGGGACTTTATACCTTATTGTTCTTTTTGTTTTGATTTTTTCCAGTGCTGGGGCTTGAACTCAGGAGCTGAGCACTGTCCTTGGACATTTCTCAAGGCTAGAGCTCTATTACTTGAGCCACACACCACTTAGAGTTTGTGGTACCAAGGAATCAATACTGGTCTTTTTTTTTCTTTCTTTCTTTTTTTTTTTTTTTTTTTTTTTTTTTGCCAGTTCTGGGCCTTGAACGTAGGGCCTGAGCACTGTCCTTGGACTTTCTCAAGGTTAGAGCTCTACCACTTGAGCCATAGCACTAGTTCTGTTTTTTTTTTTTTTCTGTGTATGTGGTACCAAGGAATCAAACCCGGGTCTTCTTGCATGCTAGGCAAGCACTGTACCACTAGGCCAAACTCCCAGCCTCCCTGAGCTTCTTTCACTCAAAGGTAGCCCTTGAGCCATGGTGCCACTTCCACCTTTTTCTGTGTATGTAGTACTGAGGAATTGAACCTAGGGCTTTAGGCACACTAGGCAAGCACTCTACCACTACTCCACATTCCCAGCCCTGGAAATTGTTTTTTTGGCTTTTGGGTTTTTTTTTTTTTTTTTTTTTTGCCAGTCCTGAGGCTTGAACTCAGGGCCTAGACACCATCCTTCAGCTTTCTTAAAGCTAGCACTCGGGCCGGGAGTTTGGCCTAGTGGTTAAAGTGCTTGCCTAGCATGCATGAAGACCTGGGTTCGATTCCTCGGTACCACATATAGAAAAAAAAAAAAAAAGCCAGAAGTGGTGCTGAGGTTCAAGTGGTAGAGCTCTAGCCTTGAGAAAGTCCAAGGACAGTGCTCAGGTCCTGAGCTCAAGCCCAGGACTGGCAAAAAAAAAAAAAAAAAAAAGCTAGCACTCTACCACTTTAGCCATAGCACCACTTCTAGCTTTTTCTGTGTATGTGGTACTGAGGAATTAAACCCAGAGGTTCATACATGCTAGTTCGTGCAAGCACTCTACCACTAGGCAACACTCCCAGCCCTGGAAATTGCTTCTTACAACAGGCTTCCTTCCCCTTCATCTATTACAGAAGCGCTTTGTGCATGTATATATACATATATGTATGTGTGTGTGCTCCTGTATATACTGGGATAGGGAATGAAATGACAGTTATTCTTGAATAGGTTCAAAATTCGTATATACCTTCCAAGGAGACTTTAATTTGGCTCCTGGGCAGAAGCCATGTTAAATATATTAGATGGCCTCCTCTTTCTTCCGTCAGTAACCAGGCAATCTTTTTAAATAAGCCTTGTCATGGCAATATCCTATGCCTTTAGTTCTGTTGCCTCCTTTGTAGCACAGCCAACTTTCTCTGAAAACAACTTTGGACAACAAGAAAATACTATAGAGACCAGCTGATGCCAAAGAATTGACAGGGTGGCAGAAACTCAAACACTCTGATAGAAAATGACCCACTGAGTGCTTAAAACATGCATTCAAGTGGACACACTCAGCTCCTGCTCTTAGATGAGAACTACTTCCTGGAGACCCAAGGAGAGAAAACTGATAAGCCTCACAGCTCAAGAATCTTATTTTTCTTTATGTCATCTGCTCCTGCATCACACAACTCAGAGATAGAAGTCAAGTGTTGCTTGCCTCAACTTGGGAAGGTACCTGAACAGATACCGGCTTTCTAAAGATTAGCTGTAATAAATAGTAAGTATGTTCTCTGTTAAATGTTAAACCTGTAAAAGAGAGCTCCATATTTCTTTTTTTTTTAATATTTTATTTGGACAGTTCTGGGTGTTGTTTTTTTTTTTTTTTTTTTTGCCAGTCCTGGGCTTGAGCTCAGGGCCTGAGCACTGTCCTTGGACATTCTCAAGGCTAGAGCTCTACCACTTGAGCCTCAGCACCATTTCCGGCTTCTTCTTTCTATGTATGTGGTACCGAGGAATCGAACCTGGGTCTTCATGCATGCTAGGCAAGCACTTTAACCACTAGGCCAAACTCCCGGCCCAAGAGCTCCATATTTCTAAGCTCATTAACAATATCTGTCTTTCTTTCTTTTTTCTTTGCTTTTTTTTTTTTTTTTTGGTTGGTTATAGAACTTGAACTCTGAGCATGGGCATTGTCTCTCAGCTCTTCAGCACAAGGCTGTACCACCCTACCCCTTGAGCCACAGTGCCACTTCCAGTTTTCTGATGGTTAATTGGAGATAAGAATCTTACAGTCTTTAGTGCCAGCACTGGCTTTGAACTTTAATCCTCAGATCTCAGCCTCCTGAGTAGCTGGGATTACAGGCGTGACCAACCAGGTCAGACATCATACTATTTTTAACCTCACTTTACAGATGAGAAAATTGAGACTGACAGGTTGAATGACTTGTCTCACATCACACATTTCTCAGTAATTTTCTGAGTGAAGCCCAAACTTCATAAAACTCTTCCTAAAGTGGAAAATATATCACGTTTTAACAATGTCTTTTTTTACACAGCTTTCTTGGAAAAGAGGATAGTGTTTTTCAAAGTGGTGTGAAAGTCTCATACCTTTGATGTTAGGTCCCGATGGAAAATGCCTTTAAAGTGAAGGTATCTGAGGCCCACTGCTATGTCATAGGCCAGTTTCACCCTCACAGTCCAGGATAAATGCAGGTTACTGTCTAGCAACTGTTCCAGGTTCCCAGAGTTGATATACTGAAAAACACAAAGTAGACCCACCTTCTGTTTTTTAAAAATGTTTAAGTTTGGGATAAACTAGAGAGGGCTGGGAGTTTGGCCTAATGGTAGAGTGCTTGCCTAGCATGCATGAAGACCTAGGTTCGATTCCTCAGTACCACATACATAAAAAAAAAAAAAGCCAAAAGTGGTACTGTAGCTCAAGTGGCAGAACTCTAGCCTTGAGAAAGCCCAAGGACAGTGCTCAGGCCCTGAGTTCAAGCCCCAGGACTGGTAATAAATAAATAAATAAATATTAAAAAAAAAAACCACTAGAGAGTAAACATCTAGAAAATAGACATTTTCCTCCCTTATATTACCATAAGCCCATTCTGAAAAACAAAAAGCATTTGAGAGTTGCTGTACACAGGGATACCTGTTTTTGAATTGAACATAATCTATTAAGGGACAGAGATAATGTAGGTAGCAAACACAAAAATATAGTGGCCTGGGTACTGTCTTTTTTAACTTTTTCAAGGCTACCATGCTACCACTTGAGGCATAGAACCATTTCCAGATTTTTCTGTGTATGTGTTACCAAAGCACTCTATCACTAGGCCACACTCCAGCCCTGGAGAGGAATATTTATACGAAATGACAATGTTAACAAGATGATTGGGAGGAGGTAGGGGGGAGGGAAACAGGGACAAAAACATAAGAAGGGATATCAATATGCGAGAAGTAATGAACCCACTACCTAACAAATGTTAACTCCTCTGTATATTACCTCGACAATAAAAATAAATAAATATAGTTTTTCAGAAAAAAGAAAGAAATGACAATGCTAAAAGTAAAGTTAGGGCTGGGATGTAGCTCAGTGACAAAAGGCTTGCCTAGCAAGCCGGGGTTTGATCCCCAATACCAAAAAAGAAAAGACAAAAAAAAAAGTTAAATTACTCAGTTACATCAGTTATTTGTGATCCTAGCTATTCAGGAGTCTGATATCTGAGGATTACAGTTAAAGCTAGCCAAGTAGAAAGATTTGAATGATTCACCTCCAATTAGCCAGCAAAAATCTAGAAGTGGAGCTGTGGCCCACGTGGTAGAGCACTAGCCTTGGGAGATAAAACAAAGTTGGAATGAGAAGCCCTCAACTCTAGTACTAGCTGGCACATATACAGACGCACACACATACACCTGAAGTCAGCTGGAATATAATGAAATCAAGTTCAAAGTTTAGAAACAAAGTCTGAACAGGATACTAATATTAGAAGGCAAAATAGTAAATTGAGGCAGTCGAGGACTTTAGGAAAAAGTGGGAAATAAGAATCCTTAAGTATGGCAAATTTAAAGGAAAAGGGAGAAAAAGGAGAACTAAACAAAGAAATCATCATAGAAGCCAAGGATAATATTTCAAAAAGGAAATGACTAACAGTATCAAATGCTCCAGATCAATAAACTGTACTTGAAAGTGTCCTCAAGAGTTTGCAACGGGAAGTCACTGACAAGCGAGGCTAGGGTAGTTGCAGTAAAGTGGTTAGGACCATTAAACTGAAGAGTAAGTGGGAAAAAAAAAAGAACCTAAAGAAGATTCTTCCAAAACAGCTGGCTGTTCTTCACCATGCCTGTGTTCTCATGAAGCCCAGCTTTATGACATTTTGTTTTGCGTATGCTGGGTAAGAAAGGGTTTTAGCCTGTGCATAGGCTACAGCAACATTATTATTGTTGTTGCTGCTGCTGCGGCTGCTGTTGTTTTATGCTGGCCTTGGATGGAGCTTGAACTTGGAGTAGGTGCTGTCCCTGAGCTTTTGTGATCAAGGTTAGCCCTCTACCACTTGAGCTATACCTCTACTTCTGGATTTTTGCTGTGTCTTTTGCTCTTCCTGCTTTTTGTTAGATAACTGGACAGCAGAGTCGTTGGACTTGAAATTTCAGCCTGGGCTGGCTTCAAAGTTCAATCCTCTTTTTTTTTTTTTGGTTGGTTGGTTGTAGACTTGAACTAGGGGCCTAGGCTCTGTCTCTGAACTATTTAGCTCAAGGCTAGTGTTCTATCACCTTGAGCCATGGCGCCACTTTCTGTTTTCTGGTGGTTAGTTGGAGATAAGAGTCTCATGGGCTTTTGTGCTGGGGATGGCTTTGAACAATGATCCTCAAATCTCAGATGCTTGAGTAGCTAGGATTACAGGTGTGAGCCACTGGCACCTGGCTCCTCAGTCCTCTTTTTAAAGAGTAAGTAAGTATATTAACAGAGATAATACAAGTAACTATTTTTTAAATTTTTTTTCTTTTTTTTGTCAGTCCTGGGCTTGAGCTCAGGGCCTGAGCACTGTCCTTGGACTTTCTCAAGGCTAGAGCTCTACCACGTGAGCCTCAGCACCACTTCCGGCTTTTTTCTATATGTGGTACCAAGGAATTGAACCTGGGTCTTCGTGCATGCTAGGCAAGCACTTTAACCACTAGGCCAAACTCCCGGTACACTTATGTTATCTTTTATCTCCCTTCTTTCAAGGAGATAAAAAGTAGAAACTTTCTCTAAGTGTAAATTTAATCTCTTAATACTTTTGAACAGGAGGGTCACTGAATTTACAAAGGACTACGGAACTTACTAATAGGAGTTAATAATTCTACTCAAATTCTGCCTCCTGCTAGCATTTAAGTTTAGAACGATCAATTAATAAAGCTATCTAGACTTCAGTTTTCCCGTACATCAAGTAGATATAATCCGTTTACCTAATTTACAATATTATTATGAGACTCTTAACAGAAAAACTTAAAGGCCGTATGATGTGAGATTTTTCTGATGAACCAGTAGAGGGCAGCACAATGCAGCAAATCAGAACCCTGTAATGGTGGCTATGTGACAGAGAATGGTTAAAAATATACAACTCTCAAAAGGGAGACCTGCCAGTCTGCTTAATCCTACTCAAAAATCTATCTTTGGAAATCTCAAAATAATGTGCAATGAAGGCATTATCACAAATCTTTCTTCTCTTCCCTCTGGTTGAATCTGCCCAAGGTTCATACTTGAGGAGCCCATTTGATGAAAAGAAACTCACAGGGGCAACTAGCTGGCATCTAATCATGTGTGAAAATTTCTTTAGTTCCAACAGAGAATATGGAGAGGCAAGGTTCACTTCTTTGGCATGGTGGCAAAGAAAGGTGGAAGGATAGTCTTCAGGAACCATTCAGGTTCTTTCTGAAGGCCTAGGACTCTCAGTTCTGGTTCAGAAAAACACCTATCTGGTTCAGTAATATTTCTGAAAGCCCAAGAAATCCATATACCCAGCCAGAAAGTGAAGATCATAAGAAACAGAGCACACAAAAAAGTCTCCATTGTCTGTTTTTGATGAATACTTGGGGAATATACTGGTGTGCCTGATAAGCATGTGTAGGCCCTCAGAAACGACATGTTCTCAGTGTCTCAAGACTTTTGCCTATAGGAAGAAAGGAAGCTTGCGATCTGCCAACAAAGAAGATTTCTAGGTTGCTACACACTAAGTGAAAGGTTCACTTCCCCAGTAATTCCCAGTGCAGACTCAGCTGTGTGAACCCTACACAAATCCCTCTGTGGGATGCAAAGGCAAGAGCAACTGCACTAATATATTCAGCTTTCCCAGATGGGAGTAACAAACGCTTTGCTTTCAATTTCTTTCACACTATTCCTTTGGGCAGCCCTAGGAAACAACCTAAGGCGTTGGTAATATACTGAAATAACTTAGAGAAGTGTCAACATGTGTGTGTATCTGTCTGTCTGTCTATCTATCTATCTATCTCTATATTAATTTTGGTGGTACTAAGGTTTGAATGTAAGTGCTCTACTACTGGAGTCACTCTGCCAGCTATTTTTTTATTGTGATTATAAAGGTGATATACAGAGCAGTTATAGTTATGTAAGTCAGGTAATGAATACATTTCTTTTTGGACAATGTCAGTTTTTCCCTCCTATCCCCATCCCAGTTATTATTAAACTTTAAATTCAGAAAACCATACTATCAGCCAATCAAATGTTATAAGCACTTTAGCTCCTCTCAGTGACTGTCAGTAACCTATGCCAACTTTCCCTTTACCAACACCTGCCTCTTCTCATAGTCTAATGAATTATTACAACAGAGTTTCTTTCATTTAATTCCTTTACTTAATCTTTCATTTAATTTGAATATCTGGCACAGCTATTCCTAGAAGGCACTCAATAATCAAAAGTGCAAACTAAAGGCACAACATAAACCTTTATTACTAAAAGAAGTTATACATCAATATCCTAAAAGAAACCACTACAGGAATGTTTAAGTGGACACTAAGTTCTTTACTTAGGAATATGAATTCAAGTTACTTCTACAAATATTACTTCTAATTGTGGAAACCTAGATAGGTTACTGAATTTCCTTAGTATGTATTTTGTATGTATGTATATTCTCATTTTATCATATATCATATAGTATAGAATATATGATGTACTATGTAATATATAATATAATGGGAAGAATACCTAGTAATAGTAATAATATGCTGGGTGCTGGTGACTCACACCTATAATCCTAGCTACTAAGGAGGCTGAGATTTTAGGATCACAGTATGGGCAGAGAAGTACATGACATTCTTATTTCCAATAAACACTTAGAAAGGCCAGAAGTGGTGCTGTGGCTCAAGGGGCAGCGTGCTAGCTTTGTGCACAAAGAGGCTCAAAGATGGTACGTAGGCCCTGAGTTCAGGCTCTAGGACTGACAGCGGTACTATCATCTAACCCATAGAATTGTAAGGATTCAAGGGAAAATGCAAAGGCCTTGTACATACTAGGCAAATGTACCACTGAGCTACCTCGCCCTTACAGTGCTGCTGTTATTGTATTTTCATTAGTGTAGCAGTTCTGGAATTCTAAGATGAAGTATTTATACTTAATTCATCAGACCAGAGGCCTGATGATGGTTCATAGGTAATGTTACAGGATCTGATGGAGGTTGAATTATGTTCCCTAGAAAGATATGGTGAAGCCCTGGTAGCCATGGGACCTATAAATGTGACTTTATTTGGAAACAATCTTTGCAAAGGTAATCAAGGTAAGACAAGATCATATATGAGTAATGTGAACCTTAATCCTTCTTTAAAAAGGGAGGAAGTGGCATTTTGGCTAAAGGGGTAGGGTGGTAGCCTTAAGCTGAAGAACTCAAGGGCAGTGCCTAGACCCAGAGTTCAAGTCCCATGACTGACAGAAAAACAAAACAAAAACTATTTTGTCAAGTGCAGTGGCTCTCACCTGTAATCCTAGCTACTCAGGAGGCTGAGATCTGAAGATCTCAGTTCAAAGCCAACCCAGGCACTAAAGTCTGTGAGACTTTTTTGTGTGTGCCTTTATGGGTCGTGGGACTTTAACTCGGCCTGGGGGCTGTCCCTGAGCTCTTCAGCTCAAGGCTACCACCCTACCCTTGAGTCAAGCCCCACTGGCTGGCTGTAAACCTTCATCCTCAGATCTCAGCCTCCTAAGTAGTTAGGATTTCAGGTGTGAGCCACTGTGCCAAGCAGTCTGTGAGACATTTTTTTTAATACTTTTTTTTTTCTTCCAGTCCTGGGCTTGAGCTCAGGGCCTGAGCACTGTCCTTGAACTTTCTCAAGGATAGAGCTCTACCACTTGAGCCTCAGCACCACTTTAGTTAGGCTTTTTCCTATGTATGTGATATCGAGGTATCAAACCCGGGTCTTCGTGAGTGCTAGGCAAGCACTCTACCACTAAGCCAAACTCCTGGCCCCAGTCTGTGAGACTTTTATCTCTAATTAACCACTAGAAAACCCAGAGTTCAAGACCTCCCTCCCCCCAAAAAATGTCATTTATTTATTTTGGGTGGGTCATGGGTCTTGAACTCAGCTCTTGAACTCAGCCTGGATGCTGTTTCTGAGCTCTTCAGCTCAAGGCTACCAACCTACCCCTTGAGCTACAGCCCCATTTCTAGTGATTAATTAAAGATAAGAGTCTCAATGCTTTGTAGTGCCCAGGCTGGCTTTGAATCACAATTTTCAGATCCCAGCCTCCTGAGTGGGTAGAATTACAGGTGTGAGCCACCCACCTGGCTAAGTTAAATTTTGAGTTGAACATCTTTTTTTGTTGTTGGTTGTGGGGCTTAACTATGGGCCAGACTCTGTCCCTGAGCTTTTCAGCTCAGGGCTACCACCCTACCCCTGGAGCCACAATACCACTTCCAGTTTTCTACTGGTAAAGGAGGTAAGAGTCTCTTGGACTTTAGTGCTTGGGCTGGCTTTGAACCGTGATCTTCAGATCTCAGCCTCCTGAATAGCTAGGATTACAGGCATGTGCCACCTCGCCTAGCTAAACATCTTAAGTCATTTGGTTGAAAAGAAAAAAAGCAAAGGGAAAACAGAGGGGAGGGAAGAGGGGAAGGAGGAGGAAAAAGAAAAGAAAAGGAGGGAGGGAAGGAAGGAGGAACACAAATGGCAAACCGCTAACTCAGTGGCTTATGGAAGTCCTGCTCTTTGGATGGGCCTTCTACAGAGAGCCTGGGCCCGACCTAGTTTTCACTGTAGCCCAACAATGCCTTTGTACTGGCCACTGTATGTTTGTTGATCAGTTCCAAACACAAAGGCTAGCAGACATCCCATCTGCTGGCTTGGTTTATAGAAGAAAAGAAAGCTTTGTGACTGTGCTGGGTAATTCCAGGACAGGCATCCCAAGAGCACCCTGTGGGAGGCTTGTGCTCCAAAGAAGCCTCCTGTTCTCAGCTCAAGAATCCACAGTCACTGCAAGTGTACGCCTGTACATCCTCAAGGGCCGGGTTTGCCAGGGAGCAGCTTCTCATCCAGGACATTCATCAGAATTTGCCTGGGCTGACTCAAAAAGAGAAAAAGGAGACACTAGTTCTGGTGACAAAATAAAAGACTTTTACTGCCCAGAACACCCTTCTTCTCCTTTATAGATTTGCTAATTTTTATTCATCCTTCTAAACTCATTTAAAGCCAGGTGCTGATTGCTCACACCTGTAATTCTAGCTCCTCCAGGGGCTGTTATTTCATGATTGTGGTTCAAAGCCAGCTCAAGCAGGAAAGTCCATAAGACTTATCACAGATTAACCAGCAAAAAGCTAGAAGTGGAGCTGTGGCTGAAATGGTACAGCACTATCTTTCTGTGATAAAGCTAAAAGACAATAATACCCAGGGCCTGAACTCAAGCCCCCGTATCTCCACAAAAACAAACAAGTAGGGCCTCATTATGTAGTCCATGCTGACCAATAATTTGCTTTGTAGGCCAGGCTAGCCTCAAATTCATGATGGTCCTTCTTCCACCTCCCAAGTATTTGGACATCAAGATGTGTAGGTTTCTTTTCTTTTTTATTTTCTATGCCAGTTGGGGGCTTGAACTCAGGGCCTGGATGCTGTTCCTGAGCTTTTGGGCATAAGGCTAGTACTCTACCATTTGAGCCATAGCTCCACTTCTAGCTATGTGATGGTTAATTGAAGATAAGAGTCTTATGGACGGGGCTGGGAGTTTGGCCTAGTGGTAGAGTGCCTGCCTAGCATTCACAAAGACCGGGGTTCGATTCCTCAGTACCACATACATAGAAAAAGCCAGAAATGGTGCAGTGGCTCAGGGTAGAACACTAGCCTTGAGGAAAGCCCAAGGACAGTGCTCAGGCCCTGAGCTCAAGCCCAGGACTGGCAAAAAAAAAAAAAAAAAAAAAAAAAAGAGTCTTATGGACTCATTTTTCCTGCAGGCTGATTCTGAATTATGATCTCAGATCTCAGCCTCCTGAGTAGCTAGGATTACAGGCGTGAGCCACTAGCGCCTAGCCTAAAGAGTCACTTTAAAGTTTAGGATAAAAGTGGGCCTGGTGGTTTACCTTGTACTCCCAGAGGTGGAGACAATAGGATCTCAGGTTCAAGGTCAGACAGGTGAAGGTTAGCAACCCTATTTCAAAAGTGCAAAGTTATTAAGATACTACCACCCCCACTCCCAAAAGAGGATTGGGAGTATATGGCTCACACAATAGAACACTTGCTTACTATGCACAAAGCCTTAGATTCTATTGCTAGGACTGAAATAATAGTAGTAATAGTTGTTGCTGTTTAGGAATGAAGTCTGAGCAGGAAATTAGCATTTAGGAAGTATCAGTTGAGCCTTGTATGCTAAAGAATGTATGAGATTTCCCAGGGGACTCTGAAGCATAAAGTGAGAACCTAAGGAATCCATAAAATTTAAAGGAGAAAACAATTAAGTAAGGAATCCATAAAATTTAAAGATGACAACGAAGTAAGCAAGAAGTCATAATAGAAGCTAAAGGAGATTTGCAAAAGGATGTGATTACCCAGGCACTGCAGCTCCTGCCTCTTAATTCCAGCTAAAAGGGAGCAATTGGGAAGATTAAAGTTTAAGGACAGCCTGAGCAAAAAAAAAAAAAAAAAAAAGCAGTGCCCCATCTCAACAAATAAACTGGGTGTAAAAACATGTGCCTGTCAACCCAGCTATGCAGAAGGCCATACACAAAGGATGGTGGTCCAAGACTATCCCCAGGCAGTAATATAAGACCCTTCCTAAAAAATAATAACGGAAGCAAAACACAGCCAAGGACATAGTAGGAGAGTATTGAGTAAGCATAAGGCACTAAGTTAAAAAATCACAGTATATCTATGCACACATATACACACAGAAAAAGAAAGAAGAAAGAAAGAGAGAAAGAAAGAAAGAAAGAAAGAAAGAAAGAAAGAAAGAAAGAGAGACAGTATCAAAGTATCAAGAAAGTATCAAATGCTATGAAAGTAACCACTGAATCTACAACTATAAAGTCATTGGCAGCTTCAGCTGTACTACCCGTGTGGTGAAGGCCTATAACCACAGGACCTTGGAAGTGAAGACAGATGATTCTGAGTTCTAGGCCAGCCTAGTCTATATAGTAAATTCAAGATCATTCTAGTGCAGGCAATATCCCGGAGAAAAGAAAAGTAAAGAAGGGGAGAAAAAGTTGTTGTTACAAAAAAGCATCCCTGGGCTGGAATGTGGCTTAGTATACAGTGCTTGCCTAGCATGCTTTAAGCCCTGGGTTCAATTCCTCAGTACCACATAAACAGAAAATGCCAGAAGCTGTGCTGTGGCCCAATGGTAGAGCACTAGCCTTGAGCAAAAGAAGCTCAGGGACAGTGCCCAGGCCTTGAGTTTAAGCTCCAGGACTGGCAACAAAACAAAACTAACCACCCCTAGCTGGGTGCAGTGGCTCATGCCTATACTCCTAGTGACTCTAAAGGCTGAGATTGGGAGAATCATGGTACAAGGATAGTCTAGGCAAAAAGTTCAAGAGAGGGCCGGGAGTTTGGCCTAGTGGTTAAAGTGCTTGCCTAGCATGCATGAAGACCTGGGTTCGATTCCTTGGTACCACATACATAAAAAAAAGCCGGAAGTGGTGCTGAGGCTCAAGTGGTAGAGCTCTAGCCTTGAGAAATCCAAGGACAGTGCTCAGGCCCTGAGCTCAAGCCCAGGACTGGCAAAAAAAAAAAAAAAAAAGTTCACGAGATACCCTTTCTCTCAATCTCAACAGAAAAAGCTAGATGTAGTGGGTACACCTGTCATTCAACTAAGATAGAAAGGGTAACTAGGAGAATATTACTGTATTATACAGGAGCATATAGGAGTGGTACCAAGCTAATCTTGGAAGGTCAGAAAAAACTTTCAGAGTGATAGCTGAGCTGGGTACTAAGAAGTTGGCTGGAAAGGGACCAGGAGTTTGGCCTAGTGGTAGAGTGCTTGCCTAGCATGCACGAAGGCCCAGGTTCAATTCCTCCATACCACATACATAGAAAAAGCCAGAAGTGGTGCTGTGACTCAATTGCTACAGCACTAGCTTTGAGAAAGCCCAAGGACAGTGCTCAGAACCGAGTTCAGTCCCCAGCACTGGCAAAAAAAAAAAAAGAAGAAGAAGTTGGCTGGACAGAGAAGAGATGGGAGTGTTTTAGGCAGAAGAAAAAGCTGGAGCAAAGGACCAAAGGTGAGAAGGGTTCTGTTCCACTGGGGAGCTAAAGGAAGCTCAGCACAGCTGTAGTGAATAGCTTAGGAGGAGCAGAGAGTTCAATGAAGAAATAAACAGTGAGGTCACAGAGATAAGCAGTAGTAAGATGATAATCTTTGTTTTTATTGAGACAATGTCTCCCTATGTTGTTGGTCTTGAACAAAAGTTCAACTTGAACAAAGTTGATCTTCCTGCCTCAGTCTTCCAAGTGCTGAAATCAGATAGTTTTGCCTTTACTTTGGGGCTAATAAGGAGACACAGAAAGGTTTATAGTTGATGCAGAAAGAAATAAAATGAGACTTCTAGCAAACACTCTGGTGTGGGCATAAAGACATATATTTATCAATGAAACAGAACAAAAAGCCTAGAAATTTCATTTGCATATCTTTAGGACAGTCTCTGTAACAAATGAGAAATACATACCAAAATCACAATGAGACACAGCAGTACATATCTGTAATACCAGCACATAGGAAGCAAAATCAGGAAGATTGCAGTGGCAAAAAGATCCCAAGATTGAGAGGCCTGCCTGGGTTTGAATTTAGGTATGACCTTATTTCAAAACAATACTCCTTGAACAAAGGATTCAGCAAATAAAATACTTCATGTGTACATTGTTTTAGTTAAGGGAGTCTTTTATACCATAAACTTTTTTTTTTCTACTCTGGCCACAAGGACCACTAAGTTAATTCTGAAATTGCAGAATGTTCCCAGTAAGAGGTTCTTTCTTGTCACAGCAAAACCACCTCAGTCAAGTAGATATTTTATACTAAAAGAAAAGATCTTAGTTCCATGAGGGCAGGGGTGAGGCCTGCAAGCTGCTGCAGACAGTTGACTATGCACAAACCCCCTTTTACTTCCCTTTTGCACCTCCATACCCTTCTTTATTAGGGCAGCTACTTTGGGAATTTTTTTTATGTGGGTTGCTATGTGTTGCTTCTGGATTGGCTTTGTCAGACTTATAAGAAGCCTTGTATAATCAGACAGCCTGCAATGAAAGGAAACTCTATGGGTTCAGTAACCAAACTCATGCATAATTTATGAAAATGAGCAGCCAGACCCAGATCCCAGTTTCTTGATGTGCTATGATATTGCCATTTGTTGTGCCTCCTGCGTCTCCTCGTTTGTTTGCTTTTCATTTTTTTTCCTCTGTGTGTGTGTGTGTGTGTGTGTGTGTGTATGTGTATCTCAGTACAAAGTATTCTTTCATGGCCTAGTTTACTTTGAGTTGGACGCAAAGTTGCCTGCTGTCCTGCATTGGTTTAACTTTGGCAGTAGAGGCATACCTGTCTTTTAGGTGTGGGGTGGCTCTAGGGAGGGTTTTATTAGGCATAGAATCACTGAATGGATTTGCTGTGAGACTCTGGGCTTAGGATAAAAAATAAACTAAAACGTAGTGACTAATACAATCACTTTACTTTGCTTGTGATTTTGTAAGTCAGGTACTCAGAAGGGCTTCACAGTATCCTTAACCCTTATGTCTAAGCTTCAGCTGGGGTATCAGTGGACCCTCTTCTTATTAATTTTTGGGCCAATGGAGTTTGAACTCACTGGCACTCTATCATTTAATCCACATCTCCAATTCAGGCTTTTTGCTGGTGAATTGGACTTCTCTGCCCAGGCTGGCTCTGAACTAGCTTTGAGATCCTCCAATCTCAGCCTCATGAGTAACTAGGATTACAGGTGTAAGCCATCAGTACCTGGCTAGGACACATCTTTTTCTTTTTCCTTTCTTGCGCATGTGTGTATATGCGAGTGTGCGTGCACACACGCACACACTAGTACTGGGCTTGAGCTCAGGGCCTCACATTTTCACTCTCACATTCAAGGCTTATGTTCTTCTGTTTGAGCCACACCTCTACTTCCAGAGGACCCCCCCTCCTCTTTTTTTTTGTTTCCCCTCGGGCTTGAACTCAGGGCCTGAGCACTGTCCTCAAGGCTAGCGCTCTACCACTTGAGCCACAGCGCCATTTCCAATTTTTTTCTGTGTATGGGGTGGTACTGAGGACTCAAACCTCGGGCTTAGGAAGCTAGGTGAGCACTCTACCACTAGGCTACACTCCCAGCCCCTCTTTTATACTTTTGAAAAGGGTAGTTTTCATGTAATTTTTTTGCTTTGGTCACTTAGTAAAAAATTTCCAAATATATTGTAGTACATGTTTTCTGCTCTTATTTTTAGTTAGTAATTCTCATGACATTTGAGAAATAAAAATTTGAAGTTGGCAATCTCACCCACAAATAATAGAAGAGGTTATGGGATTTACTTTATCCTTAAAGGGTTTGTTTTGTTTTTCCTGACTTGCTTGCTTGTTCTGGTTCATTTAGTCATTCAAAAAAAAATACTTATTTGGGAAATGGAGCTGTAGTTTAAAATAGTTTAAAGGGCTGGAGCACTAGCTTTGAGCTAGTTCAGGGACAGCATCGAGGTCTTGAATTCAAGCCTCAAGATGCGCGCGCACACACACACACACACACACACACGCTATTATATAGTATTCATATATACATATATATATATGAACAAATTAAAATCTTTCCTGATGCAATAAAACTGTAATCAGCAGTAGAGAGAAGAGTTATCTAAACAAAAAAAGATCAAAATGTGGGGTCAGGAATGTAGCTCAGTGATAAGAGTATTCGTCTAGCATGCATGAAGCCTTGGGTTTGATTCCTTGGTACCATATACAAAGAAAAAAAAGAAAGAAAGAAATCTGGAAGTGGTACTGTGGCTCAAGTGGTAGAGCCTAAGGACAGTGTCCAGGCCCTGAGTTCAAGCCCCAGGACCAGGGGCTGTATCTGGTGTTAAATGCCAAATGTCTGCCATTATAATAGACAAATAGGGAAGGACTCTCAGAAGAAACTGTATGAATAAGAAGTATTCTAAGGGGCCGGGAGTTTGGCCTAGTGGTTAAAGTGCTTGCCTAGCATGCATGAAGACCCGGGTTTGATTCCTCGGTACCACATACATAGAAAAAAGCCGGAAGTGGTGCTGAGGCTCAAGTGGTAGAGCTCTAGCCTTGAGAAAGTCCAAGGACAGTGCTCAGGCTCTGAGCTCAAGCCCAGGACTGGCAAAAAAAAAAAAAAAAAAAAAAAAAGAAGTATTCTAAGCAGCCAGGTAAGGTGGCTCACGCCTGTAATCCTAAGACACAGGAGACTGAGATCTGAGGATCAAGGTTTAAAGCCAGCCAAGGCACAAAAGAACCAGAGACTCTTATCTCCAATTAACCTCTAGAAAATGGGAAGTGGGACTTGGCTCAAGGGCAGGGTAGTAGCCTTGAGCTGAAGAGCTCAGGGACAACCAGGCCAAGTTCAAGCTTCATAACCCACAAAAAAAAAAAAAATGTGTTCTAAGCAGGGATGAGGGATGACAAGTACAGACCAGGAGACAGAAGTATGCTTGCCTGGTTGAGGAACTCCAAGGAGTATTTTGTGGCTGTACCAGAGTGAAGAGGAGAATGGTAGACAGAAGTCAGAGAAGAAATACTAACCAGCTCTTAGAGACTCAAAGATTATTGCAAAAACTTTAGCTTTTACTCAAGATGTTTGTTCCTGAGAGGTATCTGCTTTGAGTCTGTAGTAAATAAGGTTATGGAAAGAGGGTGGTCTTTCAATGAATTTCTCTTTCTCATACATTTACACTACTCACAGGCATTTCTGCATTCTTGCCCTTTAGCCCTTTAGACTGTCTGCGTTTTTTTTTTTTTTTTTTGCCATTTCTGGAGCTTGAACTCAGGGCCTGAGCACTATCGTTGGGCTTTCTCAAGGCTAGTGTTCTACTACTTGAACCACAGCACCACTTCTGTCATTTTCTATGTATGTCGTACCAAGGAATTGAACCCAGGTCTTCATGCATACTTGGCAAGCATTCCACCACTAGGCCAAACTCCCGGTCCCTTTCTTTTCATTTTTGTGAGCAATATTAATTGGCCGGGAGTTTGGCCTAATGGTAGAGTGCTTGCCTAGCATGCACAAAGACCCAAGTTCAATTCTTTGGTAGCAGATACCTAGAAAAAAGCCAGAAGTGGTGCTGCAGCTCAAGTGGTAGAGTTCTAGCCTTGAGAAAGTGCAAGGACAGTGCTCAGACCCTGAGCTCAAGGCCCAGGACTGACAAAAAAAGAAGGAAAGAAAGAAAGAAAAGAAAGAAAAAGGAAAAATACATATGGAGGTCAGGCACCAGTGGCTCACATCTGTAATCCTACATACTCAGGAGGCTGAGATCTGAGGATTACAGTTCAAAGCTAGCCTGGGCATGAAAATCCATGAGATTCTTATTTCTAATTAACTACCAGAAAACCAGAAGTGGTGTTATGGCTCAGAGTGGTAGAGTGCTAGCCTTGGGCTGAAGAGTTCAGTGCCCAGGCCCAGAGTCCAAGCCCCACAACAGACCAAAAAGTAAAGAATAAAAAATAAATTAAATTTAAATTAAAAAAAAAAAAAAACCACAGGCTGGGAGTGTGGCCTAGTGATAGAGTGCTTAAGCATGCACTAAGTCCTGGGTTTGATTCTTCAGTACCACATAGATAGAAAAGGATGGAAATGTTGCTGTTGCTCAAGTGGCAGAACATTAGCCTTGAGCAAAAGTGCTCAAGGACAGTACCCAGGCCCTGAGTTCAAGCCCCAGGACTAGCAAAGACAAAAGAAAAATACACTTGGCAGATCTTGTGTTAACCCGTAGGTTTAACTCAGAAAGAGCTTTGTAAATTCAGTTGTCCCAATTGTTTCATGATGCTGAGGGATTAGAAGAAGGATTCACTAGAAATTCTTCCCATAGAACTATCTAAATCCTTCTACTCTCCCAAAACTAACATACTATAAAAAGGTTCAATAAATGGATGATAAAAACCATGCAGAAAGAGGCAGGTATCAGAGAAGCTAACTGATGGAAGCTCAAGTGCTAGAAAGTAGTGCTCATTCACTGGTCAATTTACTCATTCTATTGCACATGTTTATGTGTCAGTTACTGAAGTTGCAGGGATGAACAATAGCCAAGCCCAAGAGGCTTTGAAGTGTAAAGCAAACACAAGATTTTAGTCAGCCAGACTTTGGACTTAAAACCCAGCATTACTACTAGGATCCCTCAGACCTTATATAAATTTAACTGAGCTTCAGATTTCTCATCTGTACTATGAGGGAAAATTTCATCTATTTTATAGGACTATGTGAATACAGAGAGAATATTCAGAATGTGGGCGTGTGGAAGGGGTAGATACTTAGTAGCACATAGAAATCATGTAGTAAGAAAAGCCACTTATGGAGCCTGGAGTTTGGCCTACTGGTAGAGTGCTTGCCTAGCATGCATGAAATGACCCAGGTTCGATTCCTTGGTACCACATACATAGAAAAGCCTGAAAGTGGTGCCATGGAGTACTAGACTTGAGAAAGCCCAAGGACAGTGCCCAGGCTTTGAGTTCAAGGCCCAGGACTGACAAAAAATAAAAAAAATAAAAATAAAGAGCCAGTTAATGATATTTCATTTTTACTCAGATGTTAATGGCTAAAGATGTCCTCTTCCTGCACATTTTCCTTCCCCCCCGCCCCCCGATATTCCTTCTTTTTCTTCCTCTTTCTTTTCCTTGACAGTATGAAGTTTGAAATCAGAGCCTTGTATTTGTTAGGCAAGCACTATACCACTGAACAATGGGCCAAAGATTTTTTTTTGTTGGTCCTGGGGCTTGAACTCTGGGCCTGAGCATTATCCCTGAGCATTTCAGCTCAAGGATACAGCCCTACCCCTTGAACCACACACAGTATCACTTCCGGTTTTCTGGGGATTCATTGAAGAGTCTCTGGGTCTCTGGGACTTTTGTGGGGGGGGGGTCGTGGGGCTTGCTTTGGGCCTTAGCACTGTCCCTGAGCTCTTCAGCTCAAGGCCTTGCCCCTTGAGCCACTTCCAGTTTTCTAGTGATTAAGTGGAGATAAGAGTCTCATGGACTTTAGTGCACTGGCTGGTTTTGAATCCAGATCCTCAGATCTCAGCCTCCTGAGTAGCTAGGATTAGAGATATGAGCCCCGGTGCCTGGCTCTGGTGGGCTTTTTAGTTGCCCAAGCTGGCTTTGAACCACGATCCTCATATATTAGCCTCCTGAGTAGCTAGGATTACAGGCATGAGCCACCATGCCAGGCTTGCACCCAGAGATTTTTGCATTGGTTATTTTTGAAATAGGATTTTGCTTTTTGTCTGGATTTATGGCTGTACCACAAACCTATTTTATGCTCTCATAGGATGACATATGTGAGCAGACATCCCACCACTTGAGCTCAGTCCTTAGCCCTTTTTACTTTATTTTCCCCACAGAATCTTACATTTTTGCCTGGAGCTCACCACCTACTGTAATTCTCATCTTAGCTATGCCTCCCACTACCTATGATTACAAAAGAACTCCACTATACCAAGAATGTTGGCTGAGATGGAGCCTAACAAATTCTTTGCCTGGGCTGGATTTAAACCACGATCCTCCCAGTAGCTAAGATTACATGTGTGTGCCACTGTGCTTGGCCTACAAATTCTTAAAAGAAAAATTATTATTATTATCATGATTATTATATGTGTAGGCTCACTTCTGAGAACAGAAACAGAAATCAATCTTTCTTACTTTCTTTGTTTCTTTCTTTTTTCTTTTCCTTTGCCAGTCCTGGGGCTTGAACTCAGGCCTGGGCACTGTCCTTGAACACTTTTGCTCAAGGCTAGCCCTCTGCCATTTGAGCCACAGCACCATTTCCAGCGTTTTCATGTATGTGTTTCCAGGTAATGGAATCCAGGGCTTCGTGCATGCTACCACTAGGCCACACTCCCAGCCCGTACTTAAGAGTGCTTAGTATGGATATGTTCATTTGAAAAAAAATTAATGCCCTACATGTTTTATATATGTGTGCTTTGCCATGTTATAATTTAGTAAAAAAATATTTTTTAAATCTTTTTAAAAATGTAATGGCAGGGGCCAGGAGTTTAGCCTAGTGGTAGAGTACTTGCCTAGCAAGCATGAAGACATGGATTCGATTCCTCAGTACCATCTACATAGAAAAAAGCTTGAAGTAGTGCTGAGGCTCAAGTGGTAGAGAGCTCTAGCTTGAGAAAGCCCAAGGACAGTGCTTAAGCCCTGAGCTCAAGCCCAGGACTGGCAAAAAAAAAAAAAAAAGTAATGGTACCAGGCGCACTGGCTCACGCCTGTAATCCTAGCTACTCAGGAGGCTGAGATCTGAAGACTGTAGTTCAAAGCCAGCCCAGACACTAAAGACCAAGAGACTCTTATCTCCAATTAACCACTAGAAAACCAGAAGTAGTACTGTGGGGTAGGGTGATATCCTTGAGCTGAAGATCTCAGGGACAACACTCAGGCCCAGAATTCAAGTCCCACGACCAACAAAACAAAACAACAACAAAAACATAATGGCCTTAACAGCAATATAAATTAGAGTTCAAAGGCAGGAGTAGTCATTATTAATAATAAAAGCTGTAAGAGTTGCTATATATTAAACAATTGCTAGATGCCAGGCACTATGTTAAAGAAGGATTTTATTAATACTCACAGCAACCATTTGAGTTCATTCATCCTTTACAGCATTTGTCATATTTAATTACTCCCTCCTCCTGAAACTCCTCCTTTCCATTCTAGACCAACATGCTCACCTGGTTTCTTCCTCCTCAGTCTGTTCTTCTTCCTAGAGTTTTTTTTTTTTTTTTTTTTTTTGGTCTTTAATGGGCCTTGAATCAGAGCCTAGGTGCTGTCTCTGAGCTTTTGTGCTCAAGACTAGTGCTCTACCACTTTGAAAGGAAGAAAGGAAGGGAGGGGAGGAGGAAGGGATGGAGGGAGAGAGAGAACAAAGAAAAATCATCATCTAAAGCATTTTTAAGAATACAGTTGAGCTAGATGCGGTGGCTCATGTCTGTAATCCTCACTACTCAGGAGATCTGAGGAAACAGAGCAGTTCAAAGCCATCTGGGGAGGGCAGTTCAAAGCCATCTGGGGCACTAAAGTCCATGAGACTCTTATCTCCAATTAACCACAGGATTGCTGTGGCTCAAGATGTAGGGCAGTAGCCATCTGGGGCACTAAAGTCTGTGAGACTCTTACCTCCAATTAACCACCAGATTGCTGTGGCTCAAGGGGTAGGGCGGTAGCCTTGAGCTGAAGAGCTCCGGACAGTGCCCAGGCCCAGACTTCAAGTCCCATGATCAACCAAAAAAAAAAGAATACAGTTGAGGGCTGAGAGTTTGCCCTAGTGGTAGAGTACTCGCCTAGCATGCACAAAGGCCCAGGTTCAATTCCTTGGAACCACATACATAGAAAAAGTTGAAAGTGGTGCTGTAGCTCAAGTGATAGCGCTTTAGAGTTGAGAAAGCCCAAGGACAGTGTTCAGGCCCTGAGTTCAAGCCCAGGACTGGCAAAAAAAGAAAAGAAAAAAAAGACTATAGTTGAGGCCGGGAGTTTGGCCTAGTGGTAGAGTGCTTGCCTAGCATGCATGAAGACCCAGGTTCGATTCCTCGGTACCACATACATAGAAAAAAGCTGGAAGTGGTGCTGAGGCTCAAGTGGTAGAGCTCTAGCCTTGAGAAAGTCCAAGGACAGTGCTCAGGCCCTGAGCTTAAGCCCAGTACTGGCAAAAAAAAAATAATAATAATAAAATAAAAGACTATAGTTGAAATCCTAGCTATTCAGGGAGCTAAGATCTGAGGATGGCAATTCAAAGCCAGTCTGGGCAGGAGAGTTGATGAGGCTCTTAACTTCAATTAATCAACATGAACAACAAAGTTAGAAATGGAACTATGGCTCAAATGGTAGAGCAAAAAAGCTCAGGCACAATACCCAGGCCCTGCGTTCAAGTACCAGAACCAACACCCTCACACAAAAAGAATACAGTTGTAGGACTAGATGTGGTAAGGCACATCTATAATTCTAGCAATTAGGAGGCTAAAGCAGGAGGATCTTGAGTTTAGATCAACTAGACTACCCAGAGAGAATCCTGTCTTAAATCAAAACAAAACAAAGAATTCAGAACTGGGACTGTGGCTCCCAGCAAAACAAATACAAATGAGACCTACCTGTTATACCTATCAGATTCCAGGAGGCAGTTTCAGAAAAGCATTCAAGCACATTCTCAAGCTCACACTGAATACAGAATTTGGGAAGCTTTGTGCTACAGAGAGTTCTCTAATCCTAAGAAGATAAAAAATGACTACCATATATTTATCTACTTAACCTAGGCTAGAAATAGAATAAGAATGGAGATGTAAGCTGATTCCATAAGAAATAACACCAGTCCAGAAACCAGAACACTACGTGGAATTCTAGACCAGGATTGTAAACATTTCCCAGCTGGTTGCTGTTTCCAGAAAAGAGTCTGTAGTCAGTTGATGCTATCCTTTGACTTAGAAAGGCATCTTCTGGGGAACAAGGGTCAATTTAATACCTGAACAGTCATATTCTTAGAGCAATCATCCATATGTAGAAATATGACAAGTCATAAGAGAATTAAGATACAGCCATTGGGACTGGGGATGTAGTTTTATGGTAGAACACTTTCCTAGCGTTCACAAGGCCAGAATTCATTCCTCAGTACTGAAAGTGGAGGTCGGGGGAAGGAGGCTGGGCACAGTGGCTCATGTCGGTAATCCTAGCCTACAAAACAACTCAACTCAACAAAGCAGACAACTCAACAAAACAACATGGTAGCTCATGTCTGAAATCCCTCCTACATGGAAGTATAGATAAGAGGATAATAATCTGGGGCTGGGAGTTTGGCCTAGTGGTAGAGTGCCTGCCTAGCATGCACGAAGACCCGGGTTCGATTCCTCAGTACCACATACATCGAAAAAGCCAGAAATGGTGCGGTGGCTCAGGGTAGAACACTAGCCTTGAGGAAAGCCCAAGGACAGTGCTCAGGCCTTGAGCTCAAGCCCAGGACTGGAAAAAAAAAAAAAAAAGAGGATAATAATCTGAGACTGTCCCTGGACAAAAAAAAATTGAAGACTGCAACTGAAAAATAACTAAAGCAAAAAGAGCTGCAGGTGTGGTTCAGGTTAATTGCAAAGACTTGAGTTCAAATTCTGGTACAGCAATGAGAGAAGAGAGGGGAGAGGAAAGAGAGAAAATGAGATTGTCCCAGGACAACAGAAAAACAAAGCATTGCCAGGTGTGGTGGCTCATGCCTGTAATTCTAACTATTCAGGAGGCTAAGATCTGAGGATTGTGGTTCGAAGCCAGCCCGGGCACTAAAGTCCATGAGACTCTTATCTCCAACTAAATACTAGAAAACCAGAAGTGGGGCTGTGGCTCAAGGGGCAGGGTGGCAGCCTTGAGCTCAAGAGCTCAGGGACAGAGCCCAGGGCCAGAGTCTAAGCCCTATGACTGAAGACAAAAAAAAAAAAAAAAAAGGAAAAACAAAGCAATGTTAACACTGCCATTTTTTTTTTTTTTTTTGCCAGTCCTGGGCTTGAGCTCAGGGCCTAAGCACTGTCCTTGGACTTTCTCAAGGCTAGAGCTCTACCACTTGAGCCTCAGCACCACTTCCGGCTTTTTTTTTTCTATGTATGTGGTACCGAGGAATCGAACCCGGGTCTTCACGCATGCTAGGCAAGCACTTTAACCACTAGGCCAAACTCCCAGCCCCAACACTGCCATTTTTGTGTAGACATAAATACACATATATTTTCATTACACATATAAATATTATAAAGTTACAAACACTAAAATTCAGAAGTAACCTCACTGCCATTTTTGTGTAGACATAAATACACATATATTTCCATTACACATATAAATATTATAAAGTTACAAACACTAAAATTCAGAAGTAACCTCACTGCCATTTTTGTGTAGACATAAATACACATATATTTCCATTACACATATAAATATTATAAAGTTACAAACACTAAAATTCAGAAGTAACCTCAACACACTTATTGAAGTCTTACCTCTGTAAGTGCATGCAATTGTCCTTGATGTACACACACACCCATGAATCTGAAAAACAAAAGATTTATTTTAGTAAAAGTGAAAAGGACATGAATATGGGCCAGGAGTTTGGCTTAGTGGTAGAGTGCTTGCCTAGCATGCACAAAGACCCAGGTTCGATTCCTTGGTACCACATACACAGAAAAAGCGGGAAGTGGTATTGTGGCTCAAGTGGTAGAGCTCTAGTCTTGAGAAAGCCCAAGGACAGTGCTCAGGTCCTGAGTTCAAGCCCCAGGACTGGCAAAAAAAAAAAGACATGAATATAAATTCCATATGGAGAAACTAGCTAGTTATTTATATGTTAGAAATAACACAATTCTTATGAACTCCCATGGGACTTATATGATCCTATAACTCCTCCAATAAGATGATGAGAAGTAGGGATGCAATGATGGAAAGAGACAGGAGCTTTACACACAGCCTGGGATAGGGAGAAGCTGGAAGTAAGGACATGTGATGTTGGTCACAGCTCTATATCAGCTGACTATATATTCATTAAAAAAAATAAAAGTGATGAGGAGGATTGTAACGAGGAAGAAGATGGAGAAGGAAGAGAAAGACAGAGTAAAAGGAAAATGAAATAAAAATGTCACTGGCCTCTTTGGGGTCTGTTTCTCTATTTACAAATAAGTTGGTAAGATGCCTATAATTCTAGTTACTCAGGAAGCTGAGATCTGAGGATCATAGCTTGAAACCAGCTTAGGCAGGAAGTCCTAAAACTCTTATCTCCAACTAACCAGCAAAAAAAAAAAAAAAACCAACAATAACAACAAAAACTGGAAGTAGAGCTATGGCTCAAATGACAGAATGCTAGTCTTGAGCAAACAGGCTCAAGGACAGCACTCAGGACCTGGGTTCAAGTCCCAGGACTGGTATAAAAGAAAAAATACTGGCAAAAAAAAAATTGGTGGTTGACAAAGAACTTAGTTCTATAATATACAAAAACCTCTTCCAAATATAAAATTTAAGGGCTGAAGGTAAAACTGGAATGGTAGATAGAACATTTGCCTAGCAAGCACAAAGTCCCATGGTTTGAAACACTGCTATGGTCAAATACATAATTTTAAAAAGTAACCAAATAGAATCATAAAATTACATCACTGTTGAATTCTTGGCACAACTTTTTCAAATGGATGTGATAGCATACAACAAAATTTTTAATGTTCTCATAATTCTGCTTTTAGGAATTTATCATACAAATATACTTGATTCTGATGAGTAAAATATTTGTAAAGTTTGTCTGAATATTTGTGTTTTTCATCCCAATTCCTATGTTGAAACTTAATCCCTAAGGTGAGGTGTTTAGGCAGCCATTAGGTCATAAGGTATCTGCCTCCTGAATGGCATCCAAGCCCTTATAAATGAGGCTGGTGGGAGTGCTGCCCCTCCTATAATGTGTAGACCCACAATGAGGAACTGTGAAACAGAAAGATCTTGCTCTTTCCAGCCTCCAAACTATAAACAGTAAATTTCTATTTACAAGTCACTCTAAAGTATTGCTATAGCAACACAAAATACTAACAAAGAACATCTATTTCAAGTGTAATACATCTATGCATTCATCAATAAAAGACTTTTTATATATGGTATATTCAGATTGGAATGTATATAGCTATAACAGAAAATGAAGGTATTTATCCATTGACATAGGAAAATAATTAAAACAGTGTTAAAGGAAACATTCCATTTATTGAAGAAACATATTTATATATTCATAGAAAATGTCCAAGTTGGGTTCTGATGGATCATACTTGTATCCTAGCTACTCAGGAGGCTGAGAACTGAGGATTGCAGTTCAAAATTTGTGAGACTCAGGCCTGGAGCGTGGCCTAGTGGTAGACTGCCTGCCTACCCTAGCACAAAGCTAGGATTCCTTGGTACCACATACACATAAAAAGTCGCCCTGAATTAAAGCCCCAGGGCCAGCACAAAAATAGAAAGAAAGAAAAAAAGAAGAAAGAAAGAAAGAGAGAGAGAGAGAGAGAGAGAGAGAGAGAGAGAGAGAGAGGGAGGGAGGGAGGGAGGGAGGGAGGAAGGGAGGGAGGGAGGGGAGGGGAGGGGAGGGGAGGGGAGGGGAGGGAAGGGAAGGGAAGGGAAGGGAAGGGAAGGGAAGGGAAGGGAAGGGAAGGAAAAGGTCCAGAAGCATTAATAATACAGAAGAAAAGTTGATATTTAAAAACTTTTTCTCTAATGTAATTGTGTGTACACCTGCATGTGTGTGTGGGGGGGGGTTGTGTGCTTGTATGTGTGTACACACACTTGCTAATCCTGAAGCTTGATTTTAGGGCCTGGGTGCTGTTCATTAGCTTTTGTGCTCAAGTCTACCTCTCTACCACCTGAGCCAAAGCTCCACTTCCTGCTTTTTTTTGGGGGGGGGGTGGTTAATTGAAGACAAGAGTCTCATATACAGTGCAGCTTTCCACCCAGATCCTCAGATCTCAGCCTAGTGAGTAGCCAGCATTCCAAGAGTGAGACATTAACCCTAACAACTTTTTTTCCCCCATAGGCGTGAACTATGGGCCTGGGCTCTGTCCCTGAGCTCTTCAGCTCAAGTGTAGCACTGGACTACTTGAGCCACAGCACCATTTCCTGTTTTCTGGTGGTTAAGTGGAGATAAGAGTCTCATGGACTTTAGTACCCAGGCTGGCCTTGAGCCTGATCCTCAGATCTCAGCCTCCTGAGTAGCTAGGATTATAGGTGTGAGCCATTGCACCCGGCTACCTAGCAACTTTTAATATGTCTGAAGTTATTTTCAAGCAACTGATTATATCTACATCTATCTATCATATAAAAACCATGGATTATTGATTTTGACTGTTGATGAAGAGAGGCAAGGCATAGTGGCTTGTATCTATTATCCTAGCTACTGAAGAAAGTCGAGATCAGAAGAATTGCTGTTTGAGGCTAAAAAATTCATGAGGCTTCATCTCAACCAGTGTGTGTGGCAGTGCACTTTTTTCACCCCAACTATGTAGAAAGTGTAAGCATTATGGTCATGGCCCAGTTTCAGTCCAGACACAAATATGAGCCACTATTTGAAAGTATAGCAAAAGAAGCTGGGCACTGGTGGCTCACACTTACAATCCTAGCCCCTTAAGAGCTGAGATCTTAGAATTGCAGTTTGAAGTTGGCCTGGGCAGGAAAGTCCATGATCACCAAAAAACCAGAAATAGAGCTGTGGCTCCAGTGGTAGAGTGCTACCCTTGAGCACAAAAACCCAAGGACAGCACTCAGGCCCTGAGTTCAAGCCACAGGACTGGAACCTCCACCCCCTAAAAAAGAAGAATAACAGAAAGCATTAGAGATGTGGCTCAAATGGTAGCCTACCTGTCAGCAAGTACAAGGCCCTGAGTTCAAACCCAAGTACTGCTAAAAAAAAAAAGAGAAATAGGAGAACCTACTCATAAAGCTAGAAGGTGATTGGTATAAAACAACAGAGGTTGGGTTGTCAAGAAAGAAAATCTCTCTCTCTCTCTGTACTTTAGAAGAGCAAAGAACAGGGAAGGGAAGGGACTGGCTACAAGTACAAAGCACAGCAATAACTCTTGGGTCGGCCATAAATAACCATGCAGGCAGAGTCCAGGCCCTACACACACTTCTACACCTCACAGCATCGAGTAAATAGCTGACAAATCCAGTGAGTGATTGCTGAGTGAAGAACATAACTGGCTAGCAGTAATAGTATAGAAGAGTTTTTTGGACATGCTTCTTCTACATTTCAACTAATATGGTAACCACAGAATAACTCCAAGCGGTGATTTCTGGACTGCTAGTTTCCTCTAAGTTGCCCCAGAGACGATGGAAACCTGAGGAAAGAAACAACTGAGAAAATATCTAGGTGGTACTGAAAACAGGGTGCAGGCTCTGATGACTAGTAGAAAATTACATCTGGCCAGGGACAAGATAGAAAGCCTAAGAGTGGAGTCGTTAAAGGGCTCTGAGGGCAGGAGGTGTGGCTCTCCCAGGGTTGTTAAGCCCTGCTCTATAAAATCAAGTCTGAGTGAAAAACAGTTGTGGTATGATCTGTGGCTGTTTTGTTGAAACAACAGCATTGCTGAATGTCCTTCATTACACACACTGCATGGCTTTCAAGGACTAAACTATTTACTTTCTAACCCCTGACAGAAAAATCTTGCTCGACTTCTGAAGTACAGCGTAAGGATATATCCATTTCCATCAAGGAGACATTAAACAAACAATTTAATCTTTATAAATTTCAATTTCCTTATCCGAAATACTAGATAAGAAAACTACACAACTCTAGCCAGACATGGTGGCACACATCTTTAATTCTAACACCCGAAGATAGCCTAAGCAGGAAGGGAGAAAGGGAGGGAAAATTTTTAAAAATCACCTTCTGAACAATTCTTATTCCCACTTCCATCTCTAAAAACCATGCCAGCTAGCATCCATTGTTTGTCTCAGGAAGCAAGTACTTTCTTAGTATGCTGCATGGGAATGAAAGTGATGACTCAACCTTGCTATTTTCACTTTCATATTTTGTATTTTAGGCTAGTGCTTCCCAATTTTTATTTTTTAGGGACAATTTTGGCAGTCAGGGACTAAAGGCATACACTGAAGTACACAGCTTGCTTCTCAAATTTTAATTGGAAACATATCAACAAGGGATCTTGTTAAATTTCTATACATCAAGGTGGGGCCTGAGAGTCTCAGTTTCTAATAAGGTCTCATGAGATGCTGATGTTGCTTGGCCCATGGACCAGACGTTGAGTAGCAAGGCTTCTTCAAGACAAAAGATGGCTTACCACTGTTCTAAGGCCAACAGGAGATGCTCAACTCTGATAACTACACTTTGACCAGACACTTGACTTGCCTCATTCTTTCCAGAAATACAATTCATTGCTCCCCATGGATTACTATGCTTTTTCCAAACCTTTGGGTTTTTTCCTCAGGCCATCCCTGCCTTGAGTGCATCTATCTTCATTTCTATGTAGTTAGATTCTACTTATTCACAAAGCCCCATTCAAATACTTTCTTCCACAAAACAAATTTTGTTTCCCTCAAGTACAAGTGATTTATCAACCTCTCAATTACCAATGCACTTGATCTATACCACTTTTCTACAGCATCAGCATCATTTCTCTCTATGTATCCAACCATCCATCCATCCATCCACTCCTTCTAGGCAAGCACTGTATCTCTGAACTACATACCCAGCCTCATTTCTCACCTTTCAAATGTTTTATCACATGCCTTATATCTTTTCTTCTAAACCACAGGAGTGAAAGAGAGGAGACACAGACTGGTCTGGAACTCACGTTGTAGTCCAAGCTAGCCAGGCTACAAAACTCGTGTCTTGGCCTCCTCAAGGTCCCCATCACATCCAGCTTAACCTATTGCTGTCCCTAAGCCTTTGTGCTCAAGGCTAGCACTCTATCAGTAGAGGCACAGCACACTTCCAGCTTTTTTGAGTAGGTTATTGGAGATAAGTCTCAGGAGAACTTTCTGCCTGGGCTGGCTTGGAACTATGATCCTTAGATCTGAGTCTCCTGAGTAGCTAGGATTATACAGACAAGCTGCTGGTGCCCAGCTTTAAGTAGTAGTTTTATTATCTCAATCATACTAATAAAGAAACTAAGGCCTACGTCATATAGCTAATGAGGGTTACTCAGACCTGTACTCTTCAATCACGGGACCTTATGTCTCCATATTGTTATAAAAAGGGTATAAAGATGAGTAAGACACAATTTTTTTTTCCTTACTAAGCTGTTACTTATTCAGAAAGCTTTTGTAGCAGATCACATAGCACCTGATTAAAGTCCAGATTCCTAACACATTATTCAGAGTTCTGAGTGAGCTGATTCAAGCCTCCCTTATCTCCAATTATATCCACCATCATCTTCTATGTTGGAGTTATATAACCTGCCACTCCTAAATATGTTTTGTCCATATTGCTGCTAGGAAAATTATATCTGAAATCCATTTTTCTAAGCTATACCAATTCTTAAAAAGACTCAGCTCCAAATAATAGGATAAAAGCAAGCATGGTATATGTAAGATTTGATATGCCAGGCACAGCTACATGTTCGATCATGAAATACCATTAAATGCCTTCAAAACTTGACTAAAATAATTTCTACTTAAGAGATGTGGTTTCAAATAGTGCTTTGATCATCTCAATCAATATTAAATTTTCTCTTTCTTATATATTCTGTCTATCTTGAAACCTTAACTGTAGTCTTCATCTCTCAGGCCCTGCCTTTTACCTCAAGTTTTACCTGTGTCTAGTTCTTTCACTTAAAAGATTCTCGAGAGTAGGGATCCTATAGGTAGAAGAGAGTATCTACTGGGTCACCAAATCATTTATTTCCCTGTGTTGGTTACAGTTGGTTATAACCACAGCACTAAGTTTGGCTATATATACACGGTGATTATGTCATTTCTAAACCTGACCCTAATAAAACATTAGCTTCTACATGTTCTCCCTTTATCTGTGAGCTGATTTAAAAGTGTGCAATTTGAGGTCTTCTGCTTATCAAAGAGTTCCCCTTTCTCTTCCCCAACCTGCATTAAATGGGCACAAAGATAAGAAATAAGCCTGTAAGTCAATGAGAGTTTAAATCATTTATTTCAGTAGTTATCCTGCCTGGACTAAAATGCTATATAATTATGTTTCTCTATATATGTAAAATATTGTCTTGCTTATACTTAGTGCTCAGAAAATATTTACTGAAGTTTAATTTAAAGTTCTTATTCTGTGTCTGATTAAGCAACATATATACTAAAACTGGAATGATAGAGAAGATTAACATGGCCCCTGCACAGGGTGACACACAAATTCATGAATCATTTCCATTGGGGCGGGGGGGGGGGCGGAGGAGAGAGTTGGTCTTGGGCTTGAACTCTGGGCCTAAGCATTGTCCCTAAGCTCTTAGGCTCAAGGCTAGTGCAATACCACTTTGAGACACAGCACCACTTCTGGTTATCTGGTGGTGAATTAGAGGTAAGAGTCACAGATTTTTGTGCACAGGCTGGCTCTGAACTGTAGTCCTCAAATCTCAGCCTCTAGCTAAGATTACAGGAATGAGCCACTGGTGCCAGACTCATTACATATTCTTTTTTTGGGGGGAGGGGAACAGGGGTCCATGGGCCTTGAACTTGGCCTGGGTGCTGTCCCTGAGCTCTTCTGCTCAAGGCTACCGTCCTACCCTTCAGCCACAGTTCCATGTCCAGATTTCTAGTGATTAATTGAAGATAAGAGCTTTGTAGTACCCAGGCTGGCTTTGGATTTCAATTCTCAGATCTCAGCCTCCTGAGTAGCTAGGATTACAGGCATGAGCCACCGTGCCCAGCTCATTACATATTTTTAAATGGATGAACCTACAACAAATCATGTTAAGTGAAATAAGCCAAGCTCACAGAAAAAAATGGAGAATGTTTTCTCTCCTATGTACAAGTTAAACCTAAAGTACAATTAGGCATGATAGCATGTACAGGGCTCAATGAATTTACACACAAACAAACTGACTAGGGGAAGGTATACGCACGGGAGGAATCCAAAGGCGTAACTCTTCTGAACAACTAAAGCACTGTTTATCAAAATGAATACCAGGAAGTAGAAAAGATGGTTTTTTTGGAGGGGTAAGGGGAACACAGGAATGGAAGGAGGAAAGGTGAATAGATGCAGTCATTGTATCCAATGTACACCATGTAAAAATGAACAATGTAATTTGAAGGTAAGGATGAAAGGGAGAAAATGGGAGAGAATGAAGGAAGCAGTGACATTGTCAAGAAGTTATAATTAACTTATAGAACTGTAATCCCTTTATACACTACTGAATAATAATAAAATTCTTATTCCGGGGCCAAGAGTTTGACCCAGTGTTAGAGTGCTTGCCTAGCATGCATGAAGACCTGGGTTCAATTCCTCGGTATCACATAGATAGAAAAAACCAGAAGTGGTGCTGTGGCTCAAGTGGTAGGATTCTAGCGTTGAGAAAACCTAAGGACAGTGCTCAGGCCCTGAGCTCAAGCCCAGGACTGGCCAGAAACAAAAACAAAAACAAAGCAAAAACAAAATTATTATTCCATATGGCTTAGTGGTAGAGTGCTTACATGCATGAAGCCCTGGGTTCAATTCCTTCGTACCATATAAACACAAAAGGCCAGAAGTGGTGCTGTGGCTCAAGTGGTAGAACTCTACCCTTGAGAAAGCCCAAGGACAGTGCTCAGGCCCTCTGTTCAAACCCTGGAACTGGCAAAAATAAAAAGTACAAAATCCAGGCACCAGTGGCTTATGTCTGTTATCCTAGCTACCTGGAGTGTTGAGCTTTGGAGCCAGATTAGGCAGAAAAATCTCTAAGAATGCATCTCCCAAAAACCAGAAAAATGTCAGACTGTCATGTGGCTCAAGTGGCAGATCACATGCCCTGAACAAGCAAGTTATGTAAAAGCATGATGCCCTGAGTTCAAGGTCAGATACTAGCACCAAAAACTTAAATAAATGCAACTGAAAACAATGAAAATTAAACAAGTAAGTGTGGTAGCAACATTTATGATCCCAACATTTAGGAGGCAGGAGACTAGAGAATTTTGAGTTTGAAGATCACCTGGGCTACATAGGAAGCCCCATTCCCCAACATATCTGCCAAAAAAAAAGAAAAGAGAGAAGCAGGAGGGAGAAGGAAGGAAGGAAGGAAGGAGGGAAGTTACTGATCAGTTGACTTAAAATAGGAAGATTACTTCGGTTTATCAAGGTGGGGTACTGTAATTACCCAAGTCCTCACAGGAAGAAGACAAAAAGAATATGTGAGGGATACCACATGGGAAAGATTCAACTTGCATTGCTAGTGTTGAAGATGGTAAGAGTTGGTAGCCAGGGAATGAGAGCAGCCACTCACGGCTGAAAAATGTAAATCTTTACCTTTAGAAAGACTAACTCCACAGACACAATTATCTTGTCCCACATAAACCCCATTTCAAACTTCTGAAGGTTTATGATAATTGGTCAGTGAAGTCAAGAGAAAACTAATAATAAGCACATATAAATTTTTACTGGGTCACTATCCTGTGTTATAATGTTCACAGATGTAAGATAGGCTTTAGGCTTAGACTCTTTCTAAACAAGCACAAGGAAAGTAACATTAAAATGTTCCTTTGTGGTATCCATATTCGGCCAGTCAAATATTTATTGAACTCACAATTCTACATAAAGCTCAGAAGTAAATATTTAAAATGTTGACCCTCCCTGAAAGTTTATCATCTAAACAGAGACAAAAAGAAAGATACAGGGACAGGGAGTTTGTCATAGTGATAGAGTGCTTGTCTAGCATGCATGAAGGCCCGGATTCAATTCCATGGTACCACATTTATAGAAAAAAGCCAGGAGTGGTGCTGAGGCTCAAGTGGTAGAGCTCTAGCCTTGAGAAAGTCCAAGGACAGTGCTCAGGCCCTGAGCTCAAGCCCCGGACTGGCAGAAAGAAAGAATTAGAAAGAAAGAAAGAAAGAAAGAAAGAAAGAAAGAAAGAAAGAAAGAAAGAAAGAAAGAAAGAAAGAGAAAGAAAAGGTACAACAGCAATTTAAAATATATCTAGCTATCTTTACTCTCATAAAAAAAAAATAAATGGGCCGGGAGTTTGGCCTAGTGGTTAAAGTGCTTGCCTAGCATGCATGAAGACCCGGGTTCGATTCCTCGGTACCACATACATAGAAAAAAAAAGCCTGAAGTGGTGCTGAGGCTCAAGTGGTAGAGCTCTAACCTTGAGAAAGTCCAAGGACAGTGCTCAGGCCCTGAACTCAAGCCCATGACTGGCAAAAATAAATAAATAAATAAATAAAACAGCTGGGTGCTGGTGGCTCATGTCTGTAATCCTAACTACTCAGGAGGATAAGATCTGAAGATTGTGATTCAAAGCAGCAAAGTCCATAAGGCCCTTATTTCCAATTAATAACCCCCAAAAGCCAGAAGCAGAGCTGTGGCTCAAGTATTAGAGCACTAGGTTTTAGCTGAATTATCTCAAGAACAGCGTTTAGGTCCTAAATTCAAGCCCAGGACCAGGAAGAAGATATACAAAAGGTCTATAAGTTCATGATAAATCAGTAAACACCACCAATCATGAGAGGAATTCAAATTTAAAGGCATAATGAGGTACTGCTTCTTAACTTTTGAGACAGTTACTAAGAAGATGAAAGATGACAAGTGTTGGCAAGGAAATACTTGTACACTATTGGTGGGAATGTAAATTGACGTAGCCATTATGGAAAACTGTGGTGGCTGCTCAAAAAAAAACAAAAAACAAAAATAGAACTGCTGTCACCCAGATGTATATATATCTGTGCTTCTATGTTCATTTGCTACCAAGGTGGCAACTGATGGATAAATGGTTAAAGAACATGTCTTAACCAGGTGCCAGTTGCTCAGGCCTGTAATCCTAGCTATTCAGGAGGCTAAGATCTGAGGATCATGGTTCAAAGCTAACTAGGGCAGGAAAGTCTGTGAGACTCTTATTTCTGATTAACCACAAATATTCAATTATTATGTTAGAATTTAAAGTAATATAGTGTGAAGTAACAGTGTAAAATATAGTAAATTTCACATGTCTTCTAACAAAAATGATTTCTCACATTATATCCTATAAATAAATAGCATTTGTTTACTTAAAAAAATACTAGTATTGGGCCAGGAGTTTGGCCTAATGGTAGAGTGTTTGCCTAGCATGCATGAAGAACTGGGTTCAATTCCTCAGTACCACATACATAGAAAAAAAAATTTTTTAAAGCCTGAAGTGGTGCTGCAGCTCAAGTGATAGAGCTCTTAGCCTTGAAAAAGCCCAAGGACAGTGCTCAGGTCCTGAGTTCAAGGCCCAGGGCTGGCAAAAAAAAACAAAAAACATAAAAAATAGTAGTATTGTGGACCTGAATTCAGGGCCTGAGCACTGCCCTTGGGCTTTCCTCAAAGCTGGCGCTCTACTACTACTTGAGCCACAAGCACCACTTCCAGCTTTTCTATGTATGTGATACCGAGGAATTGAACCTGGGTCTTCATGCATGCTAGGCAAACACTCTACCACTAGGCCAAACTACCGGCCCACTGATCTGCGGTAAATTATTAGCGAATGTTAGCTATTATTACTTGTTTATTTTCCTTTGGCCATATCTTCAGTGCCCTGTTATAGGCTTTCTTTTATTCCTTCCTTCATGCACCAAATCTTTCTTTTTTTTTTCTTTTCTTTTTTTTGTCAGTTGTGGGGCTTGACCTTGACCCAGACCTTGAACTCTGGACCTGGGTGTTGTCCCTGAACTCAAGGCTACTGCCCTACCCCTTGAGCCACAGCCCCACTTCTGGTTTTCTGGTTTCTCATGGAATTTAGTGAATTTGGTGCCTGAGCTGGCTTTGAACTGTGATCTTCAGATCTCAGCCTCCTAAGTAGTTAGGATTATAGGTATGAGCCACCACGCCTGGCCTGGATCAAACTCTTAATCATCCTCCTGCAGCTTTGAGTGCTGAGATTATAGGTATGTGCCATCATATCCATATGAGTTTGGAAGGAAGGACTTCCTGCTTAAACAAACAGACAAATGGACCCCCAAATATGTGTATATATATGTGTATATACATATATACACATATATGAAAAATACTGCATTAGGGGCCGGGAGTTTGGCCTAGTGGTTAAAGTGCTTGCCTAGCATGCATGAAGACCCGGGTTCGATTCCTCGGTACCACATACATAGAAAAAAGCCAGAAGTGGTGCTGAGGCTCAAGTGGTAGAGCTCTAGCCTTGAGAAAGTCCAAGGACAGTGCTCAGGCCCTGAGCTCAAGCCCAGGACTGGCAAAAAAAAAAAGAAAAAAGAAAAATACTGCATTAGTGATTTGGAAAGTCTACCTGAGTAAGAAGAGTATTGGTGTGACCTGCCAGATAGTAAGCACCTAATCTTTTGGACATGTCTTAGTCCTAGGCTGCTGGAGATATTGTGTGTCCAGCAAGCCAGTGATATGAAGTTTTGCAGTTTTTTTTCTCTTTTCTTACCCCTAACCTGCTTATCTTCACTCTTTTTTTTTTCACTCTTTTTCTCTCTTCCTCCTAAAATTTCTATTTGGAAAGAAACAAGGGAGTCTGGTAAGTTACTGAGGCAGGGGGTATATAAGTTTTATTCATGTATATGTAATTTTTTATACATGCATACAGTAGAGATTGGTTGTTTTGTTATCACTTGATCTAAGTCATCACTTAAGGAAAACAATACAGTACTTTGTTGAGTGCCAGGGCTGATTGGGCCTCTTTTGAATAAGGTTAATTATGCCAGGAAGTCTTGTGGTCAAGATCTGTAACTCAGTTCCATGCCCTTATCACTTCCATTTCCCATTGGTCTTTCTGAGAACCTATACCAAAATTTTTTCTCATACTATTTTTTTAAATTGGTTGTAGGGCTTGAACTTAGGGACTGAGCTCTGTCCTTGAGCTTCCTTTTTGTGTGTGTGTGTGTGTTGCCAGTCCTGGGCTTAGGCTCAGGGCCTGAGCACTGTCCTTGGGTTTTCTCGAGGCTAGAGCTTTATCACTTGAGCCACAACACCACTTCTGGCTTTTTTTTCTTCTTCTATGTATGTGGTACTGAGGAATTGAACCCAGGTCTTCATGCATGCTAGGCAAGCACTCTACCACTAGGCCAAACTCCCGAACCTGTCCCTGTGCTTTTTTTGCTCAAGACTAACATTCTACCTCTTTGAGCCACAACACCACTTCTGGTTTTCTGCTGATTAATTTGGAAATAAGGGTTTTATGGAGACTTTACTGCTGGGCTGGCTTCAAAATGTAATCCTCAGATCTCTCCTCCTGAATAGCTAGGATTACAGGCCTGAACTACCAGTGCCTGGCCTCTTATACATTTTCATTATTCTTGGGAGGTGGGGGCACAAACACGCCCCCATGCACATATATGCATGTGTGCTCGTAGTGGGCTAGAACTCAGGCCATGAGTGATGTCCTTAGCTCCAAAGAGCTAACAACAAACAAAAAAATAGCCAAACAGCCAATGATATAGCCCTATAGTCACATCTTCACTTGGTCATAGGGCCACACCTGACTTTAAGATCTATTTTGTAAATATCTGAAGGTGAGGTTGATGGGCTGCATCATCACTTTCTGCACCTTTGGCCCTGGTCACGATATGCCCTGTTAGGTCTTACTAGAATTCCCATTTATATTTTCCTAACTATTTGGGGGGCAAGGGAGGAGGAAGGAAGAGTAGTACTAGAGATTTAAAGTCAGGGCCTTGCACGTGCTTACCAAGTACTCTACCACTATACCATGCATTTAGCTTTTTTTGCTTAATTTTTTTTTAATATATGATGTCACTTTTGCTTGGGCCTGTCTTTGGATACTTTTTGCTCAAGGCTAGCACTCTGCCACTTGAGCCATAGTACCACGTCCAGCCTTTTCTGTGTATGTGGTTCCAGGGAATCAAACCCAGGTCTTTGTGCGTGCTAGGCATGCATTCTACCACTAGGTCATGCTCCTGGCCCTCTATTTATTTATTTGTTTGTTTGTTTTGTAGGTCAGGGAGCTTAAACTCTGGGCCTGGGCTCTGTCCCTGAGCTCTTCAGCTCAAGGCTAAGACCCTACCCCTAGAGCCTCAGCAACACTTCTGGTTTTCTGGTGATTAATTGATGAGTCTCACTGTCTTTAGTGCCCAAGCTGGCTTTGAATTATGATGCTCAGATCTCAGCCTCCTGAGTAGGTAAGATTACAGGCCTGAGCCACCATGCCCAGCTTTTATTTTATTTTAAAGATATGGTCTCACTTTTGCTTGGGCTTGGCCTTGGTCAATGATCTTCATGCCTCTACCTCCTGAGTAGGCAGGATTCTAGGTATGCACAACTATGCCTTGCTCCTGCATACTCTTTAGGCCACATTCTGGCCTCTTAATTTTTTGTTGTTTTTTGTTTTTTCTTTCCATTTTGTGTCAGTACTGAGACTTGAAGTCAAGGCCTTGATCTCACTAGGCCTTCTTGCTTATGGCTGCTGCTATTCCACTTGAGCCATACTTCTAGTTTCAGCTGAGATTATAGAGATGAACCAGCTAGCTTGATCTGTTCCTAAGTTTTGTTCAAAATCACTTCAGCTCTTTTTCAAAATATTTGTAACTATATAAATACTCTTTTATTAGAATGGACAATATTCTTTCAATTCACTAAATATTTAACAGGAACTACCCAGTCCAGCCCTGTTGGAGGTAATAATAGCTTTGATGAATACAAAAGGACCTGAGACTCTTATCACCAATTAACCTCTAGAAATTGGAAGTGGGCTTGGTTCCAGAGAAGGGTGATAGCCCTGAGCTGAAGAGCTCAGGGACAATACCCAGGCCCAGGGGTAGGGTAGTAGCCTTGAGCTGAAGAGCTCTGGGACAGCTCCCAGGCCAAGTTCAAGTCCCATGGCCTCCCTGCCTCCAAAACAACAACAACAAACCCTAGTAAGTCTAGCAGGTGCTTTAACCACTAGTCATGCTCCAAGATCTTTTTCTTTTATTTTCCAGTTTTACTTTTGGCCAAAGCTGTCCTAAATGCTTCCTGAATAACTGGGATTGCAGGCATGGAACACTCTACCTGGTGGTGGTGGTTGTTTGACAGGGTTCCAAATTAACTTTGCACCACCATGTCTAGTCCCCAATTTTAGGCTTTTATATACTAGTTCTATTATATAATGATTTTAAATTTTCTTCTGTAATGGGATAAAATTTATTTAAGCACATGCCAAAAAGTCAGTCTTCTGTGCATTTGTCAGCCCAGTTTATAATAAATGGATAAAAAAGGATCACAGGGGAGGAAAAAAAGGTTAAATGAAAACACTGACATTATATTAATAATATATTATCATTATAATAATATAATATATTATTATTATCATTATTATCATTATTAACTTGCCAGTCCTGGGGCTTGAACTCAGGACCAAGGCACTGTCCTTGAGCTTTCTCAAGGCAAACACTCTACCACTTGAGCCACAGCACCACTTCCGGACTTTTCTGTGTATGTTGTATGGAGGAATCAAAGCGAGGGCTTCGTGCATGTTAGGCAAGCACTCTGCCACTAGGCCAAACTTCCGGCCCCATGTGCCCAATTTTAATACTGGTTTTATCCCTAACTACTCTGATTAGGGACAATTCGTGTTTTCTTATTTGATTAACTGTTGTGTATCTCTACAGCCATCATACCTTGTTGTCTTAGGTTCAATGTGGGAGGTGGAGATCATGACTATTGAGTTGATAGCTAGCCCAAACAAAAATTTCAGGAGAACCAATATCATTTAATAAAAAGCTGAGCAAGTGGCACCTTCCTATCATCCTAGCTAATCAGGAAGCATAAATAGGAAGATCAAGGTCTACTCATAAACGTGATACTCTATTTGAAAAGATATATATAAAACAAAAAGGACTGGGGCATGGTTCAGGTAGAAGAGTGGCTGCCTGACACATATAAGACCCCTGAGTTTCAAATCTTAATATCAAAAAAGAAAATGAAAAAAATCCTAGCTAAATTTTTTTTTTTTTGCCAGCCTGGGGCTTGACCTCAGGGTCTGCGTACTGTCCTTGGGCTTCTTCCTCAAAGCTAGCACTCTGCCACTTGAGTCATCCACTTTTAGCTTTTTTTCTGTGTATGTGGTACCAAGAAATCGAACCCAGGTCTTGGTGCATGCTAGGCAAGCACTCTACCACTAGGCCAAACTCCCAGCCCTAGCTGAATATTTTTATAGTATACTGAGAAGTTAATGATTCTACATAAAAACAGAAAGTGTTAAGCAGTATAACCTAACCCCATAATTTAGTACCACTGACCATAAGTACCACTTACATACTTGAATATGTAGGCCATATCATAAGTGATCTAATTTTTCTCTAGTCTAATAAATACATAAAATATTCCCAATAAATTACCAGAAAAGAACAGCACTTTGTGTTTTCTTTGCCAATCCTGGGACTTAACCCCAGGGCTTGAGCACTGTCCTTGAGCTTTATCAAGGCTAGAGCTCTACCACTTGAGCCACAGCATCACTTTCAGCTTTTTTCCATGTATGTGGTTACCGAAGAATCGAATCTGGGTCTTTGTACATGCTAGGCAAGCACTCTACCACCAGGCCAAACTCCCAGCCCAGAATAGTACTTTTAATATTGCAAAGCAAGAATAATTCTGAGGACAGGTATGGTGGTACATGTCTGAAATTCCAGCTACTGGTAGGCACACACAGAAGGTTCTCAGTAAAAGGCTGGTCCTAGGCAAAAACTCAAATACTATCTGGAAAATAATTAAAGAAAGGAGGCATGCTCAAGTGATAAGAGTGCTGTCCTAGCAAACACAAGGCCGTGATTTCAACCTCAGTACTGTAAATGATAATAATAGCAATAATTATAGTAATAATAATTCTCAATGGCAAACTGCCTCCAGTAAGTGATAAAAATCCTGGCTGGGTAAATAGCATAAGGACATAATTTTGCTTTTATTTTTATTTACTAATTATAATTCCTCATGAAACAATTTTTTTCAAATTAAATAACCATATAAAGATCGGTCTTTTCTTTCATAAAGTACTAATTAGAAACAGCAAACAACTGCTCTAATGAGCTGTTACTAATGCTCTAATGAGAAGAAAGAAACATTAGAAAGGTGTCTTAATAATTGCAACTAATTACTAGAATATTTAGACTCAAGAGGGAGGAAAAGACCTAGAGTACACCTAAACCACAGGGAAGACAATTCAGTGAACTAAATCCTGAACCTCCCATTTCAGTCATCAATGCTATTGTAGCAAGGCTTCCATATATTTCAACTTTCGTAGTGGCTCCTGGAAGGAAGAAAAAGTAACTGCATTACCTAAGAATGTTGGGATGGGAGAGTTTATTCATGAGCTGCACTTCCCTCAGCATATTTGCACGGTTACTGCTCAACGTATTCATCTTAAGAGCCATCACCTGACCAGAAGCCCGGTGTCGCACCTAGAAAATGAATTAGAACAAGAGTGTCAAGGGCAATAACTAAACATGAGGTTGAAGTCTCTACTGTGGAACATGCCAAGATGTTTTCGATACAATACATATCTAGCTACATTATAATTTGATATCCCCGATGGAAGATGAATTTATTCTATCATACATCAAAACTGTTCCACACTGAGCAGGGCAGAAAACCATTGTTAATACCTAAAGAAATTATGGGTTTGGTTTTGTTTTTTGCAGTCCCCAGGCTTGACCTCAGGGCCTGAGCACTGTCCTTGGGCTTTCTCAAGGCGAGAGCTCTACCACCTGAACCACAGCACCACTTCTGGCCTTTTCTATGTATGTGGTACCAAGGAATTGAACCTGGGTCTTTGTGCATGTTAGGCAAACATTCTACCATTAGGCCAAATCCTGGCCCCAATAATGATGTCTTTATTTTTTTTTGCCAGTCCTGGGGCTTGAACTTGGGCCTCTGTACTGTACTTCAGCTTTCTCAAGGCAAGCACACTGCCACTAGAACCACATCACCACTTCCAGCTTTTTCTGTATATGTGGTACAAAGGAATTGAACCCAACTTCATGCATGCAAAGCAAGTACTCTACCACTAGGCCACAATACTGGCCTCAATTATATCTTTTTTTAAACCTGAAAAAAAAAAAAAAGAAAACAGGGTCAGTATTTTTAAACTCGCTCCTTGTGGTCAATCTGATGACTCAGGATACAGTAAAAAAATCCCTTCCATGGAATTTTAAATGTGCACAAAAAATAAATATGCATAAGTTTTATATACCACTTAATGAACTGTAAAAATATCTTTATAAAGCTGGGAACTGGGGGCCGGGAGTTTGGCCTAGTGGTTAAAATGCTTGCCTAGCATGCATGAAGACCCGGGTTCGATTCCTCCGTCCCACATACATAGAAAAAAGCCGGAAGTGGTGCTGAGGCTCAAGTGGTAGAGCTCCAGTCTTAAGAAACTCCAAGGAAAGTGCTCAGGCCCTGAGCTCAAGCCCAGGACTGGCAAAAAAAAAAAAACTTGGAAAAATAAATTTCTATAAAGCTGGGAACTGGTTCATGTCTGTAGTCCTAGCTACTCAGGAAGTCAGGAAGTGAGATTGTGGTTTGAATCCAGCCCTTGCACAAAAGTCCATGAGACTCTTATCTCTAATAAACCACCCAGAAAAAGTCAGAAGTGCTGCTGCAGTTCAAGTGGTAGAGTGCTAGCATTGAGCACAAACAGGCTGAGGGACAGTACAAAAGCCCTGAATTCAAGTCCCATGACCAACAAAAAATAAAATAAAATATCTTTATAAGATATTGACTGTGCATACTTTTAGCCTCCCCAAAGCATCATAAAAATATACTTCTGCCAGGCGCTGGTGGCTCACACCTGGAAGCCAGCCCAGACACAAAAAGTCTGATACTCTTATCTCCAGCTAACCATCAGAAAACCAGAAGTGGTGCTGTGTGGCTCAAGTGGCAGAGCATTAGTCTTGAGCTGAAGAGCTCAGGGATAGCACCAAGGCCCAGAGTTCAAGCCCCAGGACTGACCAAAAAAAAAAAAGAAGGAAAGTAGGAAGGGAGGGAAGTAAAGAATGTACGGAAGAAAAGAAGGAGAAATGGAGTGTGGGAAGCAGTATTGCAGGTTAAATATAAACTGTAAGACTTTCATAGATTATATTGTATAAACACCAAGCCCAAAATATTTATAATCATTTAAAAACACTCAAGTTGAACCAGGAGTATGGCCTAGTGGTAGAGTGCTTACCTACCATGAAGCCCTGGGTTCAATTCCTGAGTACCACATACATAGAAAAAGCTAGACGTGGTGCTGTGGCTAAGTGGTAGAGTTCTAGCCTTGAGAAAGCCCAAGGACAGTGCCCAGGCCCTGAGTTCAAACCCAGGACTGGTTAAAAAAAGCTAGGTGCTGTGACTCACATCTATAATTGTAGCTACTCAGGAGGCACAGATCTGAGGATCATGGTTCAAAAGCCAGGCCCGGGTACTAAAAGCTTATCTCCAATTAACGACCAGAAAAAGGGAAAATGGAGCTGTGGCTCAAGGGGCAGGGCAGTAGCCTTAAGCTGAAGAATGATTATATATAGAGATTCCCTTCTTGAATACTTGCTAAACATGGCATTTGAAATATGATGCAAAAAAATCAGTGTTGGCCAGGAGTTTGGCCTAGTGGTAGTGTGCTTGCCTAGCATAAACGAAGACCGGATTTGATTCCTC